>NC_031995.1:98154930-98214194 GCF_001879085.1 Nicotiana attenuata | reverse complement strand
CTTTTAACTTTTTGAAATTTTTTATTTGAATCAATTTGTTTCGTTTAGTCGTTATTTTCTTAAAAGTTGTCAAAACTGATTAAACTCCAATCGTGTGACTATTTGTCAATTTTGAAAAATTATTGTCAGAAAAAATAGATATTTATCTGGAGGGGAATGTTGACATTCTATCTCCATATTGTATACTTTAATGCTGAGGATAGTAAAGATAGCTGTTAGTACTTCATATAATATTTCTTTTTCAACTTAAAAAGATAACTTAAAGCTAACGCTATGAGCAACAGTGATATTATACATGTTGAACGTCTTGAAAACTTATATTTTATACGAGATGCACTCCTGAAACAATTGACTTCTTTAATATTTTCTCTTTTAAATAATTAAATAGCTGAGTTTTTTGGTTACATAATTAGCTGAGGGTTTACAATTCTTTCATAATTTTAACTCAACAAAAGTTGTAGTTTTTTTACAAAACACAAATAAAATTATCGCCATTTGGATACCTAAAATTCCTAGTTTTTGTGGAGAATCTCAATCTTCTACAAAAGATTGCTTCGCAAGTCTTCTGTAAACACGACAATTTTTCAAAAAATTGGACAAAGCTAAAAAAATAAAGAGGACTGTGGCATCTTCTCTATGTGGCAGAAGAAAACGGTCACATATTCCACATATTTTCCAAATTAAAGTTTGCCCTGCCCTGCCCTAACCCACTAATTTATTAAAAAAAATTAGCCCCGCCCCGCCCCGCCCCGCCCCAATTGCCATCCCTACCTTCGTCTGCTTCTTTCTCTCTCTTCCGCCACCTCCTTGCCCACCATAGCACTGTATCCACCTCACTCTCCATCACTAGGGGTGGATCTAGTATTTACTGATGGTTTAACTGAACCCATAACTTTCAACGCAGAGTGAAATTTTATATGTAAAAATTTATTAAAATTGTAAAAATAGTAGATAGGAATCCATAACTTACCCGATAAACTATAGACCAACGGTAACACATTTTTTGGGGACAAAAATTACCTTTACACACTCAACCTTTTTAAAGTGTAGCTTAGATACACCACCTTTTTCTTGACAAATTTTTCAGAATATGTGTATTGGCACGCACCAATAAAGTTGTGCCACGTGTCATTATATTTTATTTAAAAAAATTAACACTTAAAATTACAAATATACCCCTTAACCATCTTCTCCCTTTCATCTCTTTCTCTTCTCCGGCAAATGATACTCCTGCCGTCGACTACCCAAAATCCAGACCTCCACCTTCTAATCCAAACACACACACACACAAAAAAAATCCCTAATCAGATGCTCCAATCAATTGCTCCTGGAAAATACTTTTCTTCAATAGTATTCCAAAGCCTCATGCAATTCTAGATTATGATTTCCAAAAAAAGTTAAAGTTCAATTTTTTGGCCGTCGAAATCCACGATTACGTACAAATTAGAGTTGCCTTACCCATTCTTTGATAATAAATTATGCGTTAGCTACAAGTTTATGGATTAGTTGTGGTGGTTCTGAAAATGGTTCTTGCTGTGGGGGTTGCTGGAGGTGGCCACAGATTATTGTTTGTGTTTTGGGGCTGCTTTATCTGTTATTTGCTCGTTACCTTTTTTTGTTTTAGCCATTGCTGAAGGTGGAGAGGTTTAGGTAGGTCTGGTGGTGGACGGGTGGGTGTGTTACTTTAGAAAAAAAATTGAAAAAAGAGAATTAATTTTAACCATTGGATAATTTTATTAGATCTGGACCATTGGAATAAAGTGCAAGATACTGTTTGTAAAACGGCCGTTGGCACGTAGACAAAGAGGTGTGTTAGCTACACTTTAGAAAGTTGAGTGTGTAAGGTAATTTTTGTCCCTAAAAAGTGTGTTACGGGGATTTGGACTATAGTTCCGGGGTATGTTTGGACCAAACACACACGCAATTATACGTGGTCGTCAAGTAATAAAGTGACTCGAAAGTCGGATGTCGAACCCACAGAGACTTAGATTGATCGTTAACTAAGCAAACTAAAATCAATTAATTGTCCAAGATATTTAAGAGTGATATTTTTCTATTAATCTACTATTGCGGAAACTAGACAAATAACAACTAAATTATCAAGAATGCGATTTTATATGACGAGATTTTACTTTAGAGGAGATAGAAATTTCAGGGTTGTGGTTAGTTTATCAATCCTATTAAATTCAATAATCACACCCATTAATTCAGATTATCTATGGTTGCTATCGTTTATATGAATAGCATGTTCCCACAATACTACTCGCCTGCCCACAATATATCAATCCTATATTCCTATGGTATTGAGTCTATCATGAACGAATATAATACGGTATTTAATTAAGCAAGACTGTTAGGTATATTCCTATCCTAACCGCAAAATCTTCCCCCGAGCCACATGTTCAGAAACAAGCTCTCTCTAATTCTACTATAATCTAAACACCGCTTTTCCAAGCATAGCAAAGATAATAAATAGAACTCAACTGCTGGCCAGACAATTAAGCAATTATGCACAGAATTAGAGAAACAACCACTAGATGATAATCCGAATTAACGAAAATATAATTAATAAACGTTAATAATCATGTCAACCACAACCCTAGAACACAGAGTGCTTAGCCACTCATGTTCACAATAACCAAGTATTTTGCATAAACAAATTACAAAGAAAACAAAAAAGGGATGGAAAACTTTATGATTTTCTCCTCCGAAAGTTATCCACGTGATGTCCTTGCCTCTCGTCGCCCAAAACTCCCTCAAAGTGGCGTTTTTAGGTCTATTTATATGTGTAGGAAAAGACCTAAACGTGTAGGTCAAGTCCTAATCAAACCAGGAGACGAAATAAATCTTCAAAACTCGGAATGGATCTTGCCCCAGGCCTGGCGTCGCCAGGCATAACGCCTGGTGGACCTGGCCCCAGGCCTGGCGTCGCAAGGCATAACGCCTGGTTAAGCTTGGCCTTTACTTTGTCTCGCCAGGTCTATCGCCAACTACACGCCTGGCTTCGCCAGCTTTCTCCTTTTCACTGTTCTCGAGCACACTTTCAACGTTTAAGTATCCCTTTTGCTCTACTTTCATCTCCAATTCACCTACACATAAAATAGACTCAACTACGCGCAAATAAAGTGTAATTTATCATTAAAGCATGTAAAATGCAAGGCATATAATGTGTGAAACTATGGAATTATAGCCTCACATCAATACCCCACACTTAAACATTGCTCGTCCTCGAGCAATCAAGCTACACTTATAGACACAACCTATTAAGCAATTCCCTTAACTCATTATACCAAGAATCTTTAAAATAGACTAAGCACAAGGGTGTAACATCTTCACCTCAAGATTTGACTCACAAGTACCATGCATTATTTCAAAATTCACTCACTTACTCTAACATAGAGGTCAATGACATTACCTTTCCTTCATGAATCAAGTGCCCTCACACAACAAAAGAGAGTATTCCACACACAATAAAATTTAAGAACAATTAGGAACTCAAGATAGAAAGAGTTCACATTTCATTCACTCTTAGAAATAACATTCATATGCTACAAAAGATGCACCATAGACTTGCCCGTAGTGTACTACTCTACTAATTGAGCTCATTCAGTCTAGGATCAAGTAGGACTTTCATTGGTTGTAATGTAGGCTGTGGGTCGGGTATGATACATTTGGATATGAGTGACTACACCACCCTAATGCACTTTAATACATATACCTTAACATTTAAACTCATACCTATGTCAAACCATAACTCCACCTTCATATCAATGTATATTAACTCCATATTTCTTTAAGCACAATTACATCAAGAGTCACCACTATCACGGAATACTTTCACAGCAATACAATTATATATTTTTTTTCTTTTCTTCTTTTTCAATTCAAGTTGCTCTTTCTTTTTCAAAACAGTGCACCTTTCTCCTTATTTCATTAGTTCCACTCAAAAGCCAAACCAACCACCCCACACTTTAACTTTTACAAAGTTCATAATAATTCAAGTGCTCATGAGAGGTGAAAAGGTTCAAATAGATGATTAATTCAAACACATGGGTAAGACTTGTAATGTGGTTGCCAAATAAACAGGATTACAGGCTCCACGGGGTTAACTACGATACATAACAATTAGGCGGGTAAATTATATTTATTTGGCTCAACAAAGAAATGCCTATATCACTTCCAAGACTGAACAAAACTACTATTTTCTTTGCAAACACACGAGGCAAGTTCTAGACATCAAATACAATGCACAGATTAACACACATACCTCACACACACCTGGCACATAACTCACTCAGGATTGGACTCATCAAGACACTCTAGTCAAAGCAGTTAATCAAGTTTAAGATTATACAATTTAAGGTACTTATACAAGAGTCAAAAACTGAGCCTAAGCGTCACAACCAAAGTACTCACTTTCCTCAAGGCATAACAAAGTCAAGAGATATTGCTTCAATTCAATTTACATCACCATGACTCCTCTCCTAAAAAATAAAACTACCTACACCCGGTTCAAACAAAACTCTTGGAAAAGAACCGCGACACAAAGAAAAACCAAGGGGGAATTACTACACTACCTACAAAGAAAATCTTTTTATCCTTTTTCTATAAACTTAAATCCCTCAAGAAAACTGTCTAGGAGATCCATCGTCGGGAAAAGTCCAATTTCTACTTTTTGATAGCTACTAAAATACTACACAACTACTAAAACAAAAATAAGAAGTTAACATTTTTCTATATCCTACTACTAATTATCTAGAGAATTTTCCCACCCCACACTTAAAAGAGTGCAGTGTCCCCACACAATTAAAGCAAAACAATAACGAGGATGGACAAGAAACTCCCTGAGAGGCCAAAGGCCGAAGCAATAACGGCTCACGGGTACTCAGACTTCCCCCAGGCATAGTCCTTTGTGTGGCACCCCATACTTAGTTCTCACCATCTAACTCGCTTTTGCACTCTTCCAATGACTTTGCCTCCTATGTTTATAATCTTACAAAATAAAAATAAATACTACAACAATAATAAGAAAAAATAAAAATAAAAGAAAACAGTAAAGATAGGTTGCCTCCCAACAAACGCCTGATTTAACGTTGCGGCACGACACTGCTACTCTGCTCAGGCTGGGCGCTTTCTTCTGTCTCCCATTAAGCCTAGCCTTTTTACACTCTCTCAGAAGATCTCCTCTTTCATCTCTGTCTCTTTTCTCAATCATCCTTACACACTCAGCTTGCAACACTACCTCTTCCAACTCAGTTGTCCCATCCGAATCACTATAATTCACTTCAAGATTCTACTCTATCTCCTTCAGTTCCATGCACAAGTCCTCATAATGCTTAGAGAGCTTAAGTGCCTTGTACACATTAAAAGTAATTTCCTTATTGCCAACTCTCGTCTTCAACTTTCCTTCCCTAACATCATAAGCTCTCCGCTAGTAGCTAATAATGGTCGCCCCAAAATAATGGGTACTTCCTCATCTGCCTCGTAATCAAGAACAATAAAATCAGCATGTAGAATAAACTTTCCCACTCGAACTAACACATCCTCAATAATTCCTTCTGGCATAACTAATGACCTATCTGCCAACTGTAAAGCGATTGTAGTAGGTCTAAGCACCCTCAATCCGAGTCGCTTGAACAAAGAGGATGGCATCAAATTTATACTAGCCCCTAAATCACACAGCGCTCTACCAACTTCTTGTTTTCCAAGAGATAGAGGAGTTTTGAAACACCCAGGATCCTTCAACTTAGGAGGGAGTTTACTTTGAACTCTAGCACTACACTCTTCAGTAAGTGCAAATGTTTCAAACTCCGTATGTCTTTGCTTGTTTACCACAATATCTCTGAGATACCTTGCATACTTAGGCACTTCCTGCAAAATTTCTACGAAAGGCAAATTCACACGCACTTGGCTCAAAATATCTAAGAATTTCTTGTACATAGCATCATCTTTTTGTCTTTGCAGTCTTTGTGGAAATGGCGGTGGTGGCCTTGTCACAATTTCTGGCTTTTCTTTCTTATTCTCCTCAACGGGCTTAGGAACTAATTCTCCTGCGGGTATAGCTGTATACTTCTTTTTCTCTGCAACTTCTTCTAATTCTCTTCCATTTCTCAAGGTAACCGCATTGACTTGAGCCTTAGGATTAGGGTCAATATCACTCAGGAGAGCTCCAACAGGTCTAGTATTCTGATTGTTAGCCATTTGCCCAAACTGCCTCTCTAGATATCTGAATTCTGTGCGCAACTGCTGATTGTCTATCAAGAGCTTTTTCATCATATCAGTCAAACTCTCCTTGCTGTGGGGGTTGAGGTGGATGATTGTAATTCGCTTGAGGCCTGATATTCTGATTTCCACCCCAAGAGAAGTTAGGATGATTCCTCCAGTTTGGATTGTATGTGTTACCATATTGAGCATGTTGATTCATCGGCCCTCTAGCTTGTTTCCCCACATAGTAAATTGATTCAGGATTCACGGGACAGATGTCACTTGTGTGACCTTCACCACATAACTCGCAGCAAGTAGACATATGTTGTGCATGGTGCATTGTCATTTTATTCATCTGATTCTCGCTATTTCTGCCCTTATTGCCGAGAAATCATCAAGCTCGATCAACCCCGCTACCTTTTGTTTAAGTGCTCTTCGTGGTTCCCCATCTCCTTGCCAATTATTATCATTAGCAGTGAAATTGTTTAGCAGGATCTAGATCTCATTATACGGTCTTGCCATGCAGCTACCCCCACATGCTGAGTCAAGATTCATCTTTGATGCCTTGTCCAACCCATCAACGAAAGTATGACCCAACACCTCATCAGTTTGACAATGATGTGGGCAGTCTCTGAGTAGCTTCTTGTACCTTTCCCAAGCTTGTCGAAGAGTCTCACCATCTCGTTGTTGAAAGCCCAGAATCTGGCTCGTCAGTGACTTTGTCTTCTTTGTGGGAAAAACTTGATTAAGAATTTCCTTCCAAGATCATCCCAATTGTGGATTGAGTTCACGGGCTCCTTTTGTAACCATTCCTTAGCTTCCCCCAGCAGTGAAAAGGGATACAGTGTCAGCTTGACATAGTCCTTGGAAACGTTTGGATAATTGTAAGTGTCTGTAATTTCCAGGAAGTTCTGAATGTGGCTCTACGGGTCTTCATGAGATAGACCCATATATTGCCATGTGGACTGAATCAGCTATACCATGTACTGTTTGAGTTCAAAATGACCCGTGATGTCTGGCTTCACAATCGCCTGAGTCATAAGAGCCAGATTAGGCCTTGCAGCTTCTATCACCGGACGCTCTTCATTACCTGCCATCTCTATTGGTTGTGGTTGAACTACGATGTCCAAATCTCTTTCAATTCTAGTTCTAGCTTCGATTCCCTCCTCACTCTATGAAGTGTTCGTTCGATTTTAGGATCAAGAGGAAGGAGATTGTTTGCGCTTTCCTCCGCATCCAAGAGAAGAACCTGCGTTATCACAACTAAAGCAAACCAAAAATTAAAACTTGAACAAATAACAGATAAAAGCTTAACTTAACTAAACAATCAATAACTAAGTCCCCGACAACGGCACCAAAAACTTGTTGGGACCAAACACACACGCAAGTATACGTGGTCGTCAAGTAATAAAGTGACTCGAAAGTCGGATGTCGAACCCACAGAGGCTTAGATTGATCGTTAACTAAGTAAACTAAAATCAATTAATTGTCCAAGATATTTAAGAGTGATATTTTTCTATTAATTTACTATTGCGGAAACTAAACAAATAACAACTAAATTATCAAGAATGCGATTTTATATGACGAGATTTTACTTCAGAGGAGATGGAAATTACAGGGTTGTGGTTGGTTTATCAATCCTATTAAGTTCAATAATCACACTCGTTAATCCAGATTATCTATGGTTGCTAATTAACCGGATCGTTTATATGAATAGCATGTTCCTATAATACTACTCGCCTGCCCACAATATATCAATTCTATATTCCTATGGTATTGAGTCTATCATGAACGAATATAACACGGTATTTAATTAGTCAAGACTGTTAGGTATATTCCTATCCTAACAGCGAAATCTTCCCCCGAGCCACAGGTTCAGAAACAAGCTCTCTCTAATTCTACTCTAATCTAAACACGGCTTTCCCAAGCATAGCAAAGATAGTAAATAGAACTCAACTGCTCGCCAGACAATTAAGCAATTATGCACGGAATTAGAGAAACAACCACAAGATGATAATCCGAATTAACAAAGATGTAATTAATAAACGTTAATAATCATGTCAACCACAACCCTAGAACGTAGAGTGCTTAGCCACTCATGTTCGTAATAACAATTTTCCTAGTATTTTGCATAAACAAATTACAAAGAAAATAAAAAGGGATGAAGAACTCTATGATTTTCTCCTCCTAAAGTTATCCACGTGATGTCCTTGCCTCTCATCGCCCAAAACTCCCTCAAAGTGGCGTTTTTAGATCTATTTATATGTGTAAAAAAAGACCTAAAGGTGTAGGTCAAGTTCTAGTCAAACCAGGAGACGAAATAATTCTTCAAAACTCGGAATGGATCTTGCCCCAAGTCTAGTGTCGCCAGGCATAACGCCTGGTTAAGCTTGGCCTTTACTTTGCCTCGCCAGGTCTATCGCCAATTACACGCCTGGTATCGCCAGACTAACACCTGCTTTAGGCCTGGCTTCGCCATCTTTCTCCTTTTCAGTGTTCTCGAGCACACTTTCAACGTTTAAGTATCCCTTCTGCTCTACTTTCATCTCCAATTCATCTACACATAAAATAGACTCCATTACGTGCAGATAAAATGTAATTTATCATTAAAGCATGTAAAATGCAAGGCACATAATGTACGAAACTATGGAATTATAGCCACACATCAGGGTAAGTTGTGTATTTTGCCTTAGAAATATAATAGATTCAATGCTAAAAACTTTAAAAGTTTAACCCATAGGGTTTGAATCCTGGATCCGCCTCTGTCCATCACAGTGGAAATCACCCCAAACAAGCATCTCTTCACTGTGCCTCATCGACTATATAAGCCATTGAAATACAGTCAATAACCCGATTTTTTCCAAAAAATTAGTGAGAAAAGAAAAAGCATTACCCACCATAGAGAAAGAAAGAAAAATAAAGGAAAAGAGTATTGGTCTTCAGCCATGATCTCATATGCCCTCTTCACCTTTCCTTCTCTTTCAACTGTTCTTTTTCATCACATACAAAATACATGCAACAAAATCAATGCCTCTGAAAAATAATGTTTTAGGTTCAACCATAAGTTACTGCACCAGTTCTTTAATTAGCCCTGCAAACAATTGCATGATATGGAGAACTTGTTTTGTATCAGATGCCATACAATCAATGTATAATATATGTATATGGCTAGAAAAAGTACATAATGAATATGAACGGCAATTTGTGTAAAGATCCCTTATGATCTTTACAAAAATAGCCGGTCATATTCATTGTTTACTTTTTCTAGCCATATACATAGATTATACATATATTATATGCAATTATACACATATAGTACATAAATTGTGTATACATTACACCTCCACCGACTATTTTTAGTTTAAGCAATTGGGTAGACGGTTATTTGGGTGTTTCTTCGTATAATATATCCACCCCAAATTTGAAAGTGTCTCAAAAAGCAGCTGGAAACATGCTGCAGAAATTCCAATACACAAAATATAGCACTGTCTGTACTAATCAAAAGGTCCAGACTCCAGCATAAACACCTAATTAAACACCCAAGAATAACTCTGTAGCATTTTATTTATCTATTACTAATGCATGACTCTGTAGAACTCCATGTCATGTTTGATCAAAACACTTTTACTTTTTTTACACACTTATGATCAGTACACACCATAAAGAGTATTTTATTGGGTCTTTGTTGTTGTTGTTGTTGTTGTTATGAGTACCATAAAGAGGTCCCGGTAGTGTTCGACCAATTTCTTGGCATATCATAAAATGTCTTTTCAAAACCAAGTATTAAGGGCAACACATTACGACAGTATACGAGAAAAATAGAGAAAAACTCGTGATTAGTGTAAGACGAAAAAATCGTGATTGGTCGATAGAGACGTCCAAATCTTAATTTGTTTCTATCTGATACAGAAACTAACTAGCACTTGAAGTACAACTTATCACTGATACGGTTGCCGAATTTCAGAGAAGAAGAAGCTAACTAGGGCTAAGCTAAAGCTAAGAAGAAAAAGAATTAAGACAAATAAAATAAAAGGGTTTTCATTCATATCTTCAATTGGATACAAAAATAGAATATATAGAAGCCCTAACAAAGACACGGGTCTAACTTAAACTATTAAAATAGTAACGGGGCAACTGTGTAATTAGAGAAACTAAAGGAATCAAAATGCAAAGAATGAAAATGTGGCACTTCCAATTTAAATCGTATCAGATCCCTTCCCTTCAAATCACCCTTGTCCTCAAGGGTGACATTACCACCAGGATCACCAATCATAAGATATCTCCCTAAAACTAGGAAATCTTGAAATTTAGCAGTAATAGACATCAACCATCCTGCTGTCCTGTCTGGAATAGCACGTCCCTTCAACAATGTGTTAGCATCAGATGGGAAACAAGATTTCTCATAAAGTTTGCTCTCAAACAACTTCAGAAGGAACTCCACCCTTGAGCCAATAGATTTGGTGTTCTTTGGAATTGATTGAATGACAATCTGTATCCCATTAACAAAACAACCACTTCTTTGCTAAAGCACAATGATATAACAGAGTTGCTCAACTAATCTAAGCTGGTGGAAAGCAGCTGCTACAAGAGCAAAAAACTGAAATCTGACATTCAGCACAAAGTCATCATGACGCACATGAATAAAATGGAGTGTACCAAGCAGTCTCCACTTAATATTATCTGTTAATGAGGCATGGACCAATGAAACACGCAGAGTGAAAGAGGGAACAACAATTCGCATTATTTCGTCATCATTTTCACAATACAATTGTGATTTTTCAGTTGTAGGAATCACGCTAGCAACTCGATTCTGCATAACTGTTTCCTTTAAGCGCAAATATGGTGTTTGGTCAGAGTCAGAAGCTAGTGTGGTATTTGACAGCAGCCACGATTCCCTTTGAAATAGCAACATAACATGATGGCTCATCACAATAGTAGTCTTACCTTCAACTTGCAAGATTTCGCACACCTGAGTTCTCTGTGAACTAAGTTCCTCATAACTATCCACAAGGACAAACATCCTAACATAAGCCTGAAATTCTTCATCTTTTTCCAGGTGTCAAGAAGATCGAGAAGAACTCCCTTGGAACTAAAAACTCCAACCGATCATGTAAGACTTTGGGCCAAAGGCACAAGACAGCTGAAAGCTTTGTACACCCTTCCTGAAGCTCCATTTCTAGTTACGTTAGTTTCATCTAAGCCATCATGTCTTTCAAATTCACTTAAACCAAGTCTATGGAATGATGTCCACTTTGATATGGTGATTCCTTTCATAATATTCTTGAGTTTCTGGTGCTTCCAAAGGAACATAGCACTCCCAATAAGACAAATAAAGCAAGCAACTATATAAATAATTCTAGAATCCCACAAATATCCTTCATGACTCCCTTCACATCTGGGAGGACAAAGTTCATACGAACAGAGAGAATTTAGGATTGAAAGGAGCTTAAACCAGGAAACGAAAAGGGAAAATAAAACATAAAATAACTTATTGATTTCAATTGATAGCACTGTCACTGCATCTATACTGATGTAATTGGATGCTCCTGAACTCACATCAATCATTATCGTACCTCCTTGACCAAATAGATCATATTTCTTGTTCTGACAGAATTGAATGAAATAATTGAGCATCACAGTTACTACAACAGCTAGGAGAAAGGTCCTCAAAGGTACACCACTTTGCCACCATGGGATAAATTCAAAGATCTATGTCAAGAGAATTCCTAACAATTTCATGAGTACAATCTGTAGCATCAGCCTTCATCCATGTAGGTGAGCAGGCCTCTACTACAATAAAATTCATCTTTCCAGTAGAAATTAGAACCTGGGATTGCGATAAGACTAACTCAGCTACATTTTTCTCATTCATAATTGTTGTAGCAAAGATCTGATCTAAGGACGAGGATGAGGACAAGGACAAGGGCAAGGGAGCCTTGAGATTGCAATCCACCATCAAAGACTTACTCCATAATTCAGCAACCTTTCTTTTGAAGTTCAGATCACAAATTTTGTCCTTCCCATAAACTCCAGATGCAGCAACATTCATCCCAATGATCACTTCTTCAGTATAACCTGATTTGTCAGTAGCTGTTTTGAGCACTGCAAACCCTCCTTGTTCTCCTCTCTGGCTAATACGCCAGTCATCACTTTGTGCCTTGGATCAGGGCCAATTCTGCAGCTTCTAGGATCAGCAAATACATGCTCTAGCAGCTGGCTATGATCCCGAACAGGGCTTGCATCTGCAAACTCAACCTCTTTAACCAACTTATCAATCTTCTTATCTATGCCTTTTAACTCCACCTCACTGGTCAGATTTTCCTCAGACATATACTTCTTCCAAGTAGTGATAGGATCTTGCATGACATGATGATTCTTTTCAGCAACTACAGCAGTAGCTACAGCTGCAGGAACATGATAATGTGATTGCTAACATTGTCGTTCAGCACAATATTGATTGCCTCAGGCCTTTCATCGATCTAGGGACAATTTCTTTGTTCAATCTCCCTCTTCTTGACCTCCTCCATGACAAGATAGGTGTGGTCATCCAAATTCCTCTTAGTTTCCCATGAATCTTTAATTTCCCTCAGTTGAGAAGATAATCGTTGAGCTTATCTATCTTGCCTCGAGCTTAGGCTAGTCATTTGCAACGCAAGCTTCTGCACCATTTCCTTAATCTCATTCATTTTAGGAGAAACTGGTTCATCAAAAGGCTCCCCTATTTCATTAACTGACATTTCATCAAACATCTTGTGCGCATTCACATCAAGGGGTGAGTTGCAGACAAACTTGTTCTCGTCCTTATAAGCTCCATGTTCTTCTAAGTCAACCTCCATATCCAAATTCATACTACTAATATCCTTGTTGTTTGCAACTGTGACATCTAAGATAGAAGTTCTAGCGACACAAACCTCCTGAGAAGAGATAGTATCCGCTCCAAATTCGCAGATAGGGGAACTGTTGGTGAGGTGTGGATGATGAACATTAACAATAGAGGAGGATAATAATATTGTTTTCAACGAGACTTCTGAAATTGCATCATTACAACTTTCGGCGACATAAGTTCTGCTTGGTCTTTCTTCGTTGCTGGTGTTACTGTGGATAACAGTGGGATTCACCTCATCAATCCAAAGGTCTTTTGGAGAGAAATCAGAAATAGAAGTGCTGACAGGAAACTGTTGACAATGAAACGACACAGAAGGACTGGGATGTTCAAATCTACAGTTGGGGCCTATCATTCTTGTGTCTGCGACGGAACCCATAGCCGCAGCTCTTTCCGAAACCCCGCCTGAAGTCCAACAATTAGGAATGGCAACGGCAAAATCTGACGGCTGGTAGATATAAGGGACATGTTGGGCACTTGAGACTTGACAAGGATGCTGTGGAATGAAATTAGAAGTGTATGGAGGGTATCTTTGATTGAATTGCAGCTGATACCCAATATGGTAAGCTCCATATCCGCTATTACCATAACCATAAGAATTGTTAGCTCGATAGGTTGCATCCCCACTGTAATATTGACATAGGTTTGCAGCTCCAAGTAGCTCATGGTTCATTATAATAGCCATATGGTGAGAGAAAACTATGGATCTCCATTGTAAAACAGGTATGCTCTGATACCACTGATAGGTTTGTTGGATTTCAGAGAAGAAGAAGCTAACTAGGGATAAGCTAAAGATAAGAAGAAAAGGAATTAAGACAAAAAAAATAAAAGGATTTTCATTCATATCTTCAGTTGGATACAAAAACAGAACATATAGAAGCCCTAAAAAAGATACGGGTCTAACTTAAACTATTAAAATAGTAACAGGGCAACTGTATAATTAGAGAAACTAAAGGAATCAAAACGCAAAGAATGAAAATGTGGCACTTCCAATTTAAATCGTATCAATCACCATGACAACACCCCATACCATCACTGGTTTAATATTACATATGGTTATTGAAAATTATTTAATATAACAGAAAATAATAAAGTCGCAAAGTTATTCTTTTCACATACATACCTCAATCTATGTATGTGAAATTTGGAACCTTTCAACTAATGGAGCATATGCTATGTCAATCTAATAATACACCAAAATTTCATACTAGTATATATTAGTATGATGAAATTTCATATACTGGAAAGATACATCTGTATTACTTGAATTGGATAGATAGTATATGTTTTACTGCAAAGCTACCATCTCATCCTCAAAGGAAAAGAAAATTAAGTTGTGACCTATATTTATTGTCACACATTAAAATAAATAAAATTTACTCACTGTAACAATAAAGTCACATAATGGATGAGTTTACTCACTATAACAATAAAGTCACTGTTAGTAGACTGTATTTGTAAAATAATTCTGGAAATATAAATGAATATAAACAGAAATGAACATAAACAGAAATGACATAAAACCAATTCGAGCCCACTGAATTCACAGTGTTTCCTTAAGGAATTTAATCCCCTCCTAGTACCCAAGGTTATGGATTATTTCCTCCCAGGATAGAACGAATTACACAATGGTGTAGTGGTACTTCAAACCCCAGCGTTTCAGCGAACACAAAGTTCGGTAGCAAATCATACTTATTTTTTGCTTTGTTTGATGCTAAAAGTATGCAGAAGAAGGAGAAGAAACTCAGAAAATCGTAGTGAAATTTTGAGCAGAATAGCGTTGTATTTATAGCCAAAGTTGGGCTGAAATCTGAAGAGGTGCAACTCTTCAGAATGGCTGTATATGCAAAACGCCTACAACATAAATGCCATTACATAAATGGCCATTTACTCAACAATAAAGAGGGAAAATTGAAGAGGGTAGTTACTTTTCTGTTACCAAAACAGAAAAACGAATTGGATTTAATATTAATACTTAATATTAATATTTTGTTATTAAAACAAATATTTAATAACATTTCTGTTAATATTTTACTATTAACAAATAAATTTGGTCCAAAAAGTTAATCAATCAATCGATCATTTGACCAAATCTAAATCCAAATCCAAATCCAAATCCGAATCCGAAGCCGAAGCCGAAGCCGTAGCCGTAGCCGTAGCCGAAGCCGAAGCCGAGCCGAGCCGAGCCGAGCGAGCGACGACGACGTCGGCGCGAGGCTTGCCTTCTTCTCAACTCTTTAAGAGCTAGAAGAAGAGCAATTGCTTATATACCCATAAAAAACCTCTTCCTCTTCCAATATGGGACAATGCCCATTTGCCGGGGGGGGGGGGGGGTCGTTAAAAGTTTACTACTCAAAACTTTTAATTTCCCTTCCCATTTCCCTACTTCTACCCTCCTTTTAAGTATTTAATATATTAATTAAATACATCCAAAACCCAACAATCCCCCACATGAATGGGGAATGGCTATATCACGGAAGTATGCATGAAAAATTGTGTGATTCNGCCATTACATAAATGGCCATTTACTCAACAATAAAGAGGGAAAATAAAGAGGGAAAATTGAAGAGGGTAGTTACTTTTCTGTTACCAAAACAGAAAAACGGATATTAATATTTTGTTATTAAAACAAATATTTAATAATATTTCTGTTAATATTTTACTATTAACAAATAAATTTGGTCCAAAAATTTAATCAATCAATCGATCATTTGACCAAATCCAAATCCAAATCCGAATCAAAACAGAAAACCGGATATTAATATTTTGTTATTAAAACAAATATTTAATAACATTTCTGTTAATATTTTACTATTAACAAATAAATTTGGTCCAAAAAGTTAATCAATCAATCGACCGAAGCCGAAGCCGAGCCGAGCGACGACGACGACGACGGCGCGAGGCTTGCCTTCTTCTCAACTCTTTAAGAGCTAGAAGAAGAGCAATTGCTTATATACCCATAAAAAACCTCTTCCTCTTCCAATATGGGACAATGCCCATTTGCCAGGGGGGGGGGGGGGAGAGGGGGGAACTTAAAATTTCACTCAAAATTTCATTTCCCTCCATTTCTCATTCACCCTCTTTTAAGTATTTAATATATTAATTAAATACATCCAAAACCCAACAATCACTAACCTATCTATGATAATATATTATTCTCCGTATCAAATTTGATATGATAACCTAGAAAATAGAGTAATAATCTGCAATGAACAGTTAATTTGTACTTATAGAATAAAAGCTATTTGCATTGTTACTATATGTAAATTTAAACTCTAATAAATTACTAGGGGCAAAAGGAACGTTCTTTCAAATTAATTTTTCGTTGTGTTAACTTGCAGCATAAGTTTCAAATTCATTTACACAAAAGCTAAGAACTCATAAGTTACATGATTTTAGAGTGACAAAGATTAATTAGCTTAGTGACTTTTATATATTAACTCGTAGGTTGGATATATGCTAAAGTGACAAAAATTAGTTCAGTGACTTTTGTCGAAAAGGTTATAAGTTAGAATGATCATTTGAGAAATTAATCGTGAATATTTACCTCATTTGATGGATTAACGCTTTCCTGGTACCTCACAGGCTTGTTCCGAAGGTCAATTGGAATCAACTTAATTGATCTTATCTTCTAAACCCTGCAATACCAAATTTTAGAAATTTATTTTGAATAATCATCGGAAAAATTCAAGATAAAATCAAACACACAAAAAAAAGTCAAAAAAATATTTTACTGCAACCAAATTTTTTTTAGGCGTAAAGCAAACACCACGTTTCTTAAAAAACATTTCACTAAAAGCAAACAAAAAAAATGGAAAAGGGAAAAAGAATATAAATTCATTCGAAGTTCGAGCTTATGAAAATGATCACTAATAAAGGAGCCTGATTGATGTCTCGCGAGATATGCCACTTGAGCAATATTGTAACCAAAAAAAAAAATAAAAATAAAAATGAACGGATTCTAAAAATAGATCTTTTACTTCTTTTTTTCTTCCTAAAGATGAAATGTCATATGTATATTATGCGTCACTAACACAATTTCAGATAGTATTTTTAAATTATTTACAAACAGTTCTATCAAATTTAAATACATAAGAAATTTGGATTTTTTATCATAAATTAAATATATAAGTAATATGGACTGGTATAGTTGGGCTTGTTATTTAAATCCAAATAAATTGATTTAAATAAAGATCCAATATACTATTGGGCTAGCCCATTAGTTGGTGTTCTATCAAATGGATTGGCTCAAGTCCAATGGCCCAATAGGGTTTTCTTGGAGGATACTTCACCCTATATCTATAAAAATGGGTCCAAGGAAAAGGCTAGAAGACAACAAGTAAGCAGAAGGTTAGGCTAAAGAAGCTATGAAGAATAGCATCAAGGTCTCCGTCCAAATCTGCACTCTTCGCCTGTGGTCAAATCTCAAAGGCGAACTCAAATCATAAGCGGACAACTTCAAATATTCCGTTCGTGATAACCCAACAACAAATTTTGGTTCGTGACGTCCTTCAAATTATTTGTGACGCACCACAAATCTGAAATTCGTCAAGTTCAAGATCAAGCTCCCGAGCTCTTGAACTATTGTTCGTGAGGAGAGGAATCAGAGCACTACGTCTCTGTAGATTTGAGATATTCTAGGAGATTTTAACCCCATCACTTGGAATCAAATATAATATTTGTCACTATATTTCTTGTCTTGATTATTATTTTTAAGGAACGAAATTTAGCTGTACAAATTTCGGCGTGGGACCATCTCTACCTGTCATCTCATCTCATCTCTTCAAATTCCAAGAAACACCAAGATGGACACAATGAAGGTCAATCCCAAATTCAACGTTACTGGGGATGTTGACTCCAAAAGCAGATTGGAAGTTGCCATGAAGATTGTTGGCCAAATCAAAAGAAGCAAAGCTGAAATACTAGGACAACAAGTGCTTGAAGTGTCGTCCACAACTCATATTTTCGATTCATCTTCTCCAAAAGAAGTGAGATCCTCTTCGTACATCGCTGAGGTGGTCGAACAACTTTGGCTCGACTTAGTCAGTCACAAGAACGCTATCGCCAGTCCCAGAATCCCTTCATGCAGAAAGATGACGATGTCTTGAGTAGAGAATTTTCTCCAATATCTCCTCGTGTCACTCCAAAATCTGCACTCTATCCAAGTGATGATCCATATCATTCTTCTTCCTTTGCGGTGGTCATGTAAACGATGATGATTGAAGCTCCAACTATAGAAGAATAACTTGCAAATTTGACAAAAGTAGTTGAAGGCCTGACAAAGTACATGAAAGATCAAGATGATAAACTTTCCAAGTTAATGAATAAGGCAGAGAGTATGACAGGGGAAGGCCAAGCACCTATGAAGCTTCCAGAAATTCAAGAGAAAGGAGAGTCCTCTGCAAAGTTGGCAACAATGACCAAAGAGCTCCAAGTCTCTTCTGATGGACAGATTCATGTTGACCAATTAAAGAACTTCATCATAGGGGCCGTCAAAGATAAATTTGAGCCTTCCACCAAAGGTGAAAAGGAGTTACTCCCAAATATCCGCTTCTACAAGCCGCAAAAGTAGGGATACACCAGGAAATTATCTCGCCCAGCCACAATAAAGAGTCATATGGTTCATCCTCGATCATATGGACCTTTGGTGAATCTGCTTAGGGATATCAAGAATGCTCTTGTAAATCTGCAAAAGAAAAATAAAAGTTTTTGGAGCACCCCGATACCAAAGGACGAAGCTTTTGGTTCTGTTTAGTTGATCAGTGCCGACGACGCGGAGCTTTAGCTCAGCAATAAGTACCGGTGTCAACCACACCACATTTTAATGAATATGGTGAACATTGTGACATGCACTTCTATGACAAACCTTGAAGGATAGCACGCTTCACAGATTATTCCGTCAAAGACATGAGAAGGATGATCCATGAACTTCTTCTCTAAGTTGCAAGAAAAGTTCATACACTCCAAGTCTCAATGGATTAGAAGTTCCACGCACCTTCTCACCTGCAAACGGGAGAGTGTTTATCATTTAATTCTTCTCCTGGTCTAGGATAGAGAACTAGCCATGGACTTCTTCGCCAAATTGCAAGAAGAGGATTCCATGAAACTCCTTCTATGGCAGGGATAGAATGTGAGCCTTAATCATGGAGGTGGAAGACGGACACACTTGAGTGATTGTATGTTTGCTAAAGCTCGACTGAAAAGGTTGATGCACCAAACTGTTGTCCGCCAAAGCCTCGGCTAATAAGGTGGATGCACCAAGTTTTTGTCCTCCAATGCTACAAAGATGAGGATGCGCCAAGCTTTCTCTCGCCAGACCTGGAAAAAATGGATCGTGATTTGAACCCTCCTATCTCAAGATATGAATTTTTCGGTGAGAGTTTGCAAAGCTGAAAGATCCAGCACGTCAGAATTCGTCATGTAACTTCTGAATAGTATCTGGGATGATCTAGGAGCAATCAGATTGTGATCTTTGCAGAAGTCGTAGTTCGGGGAGTCTAGTTTTTATAGCTGCAAAGCACTTGTGATTCCGATGTTCCTGCACCAAGATATGAATCTTCAGTGAAGGCGCTTAAAGCTGAAAATCGAACGCGGCAGAATCTGAAGTGAAGTTTTAGAAATACTCTTGAGACAGTACAAAGCGAATTTGGCTTTAAATTTTTGATATGTTGTAGCACTCCGTGTTCAAGGAAATCAAGCGGACCGCAATTTGGACTCTCATACACCAGGTTATGTGCTTTTTTGTGAAGGCGCGCCAATCTGAAAGGTCAAACGCGTCAGCACCTGAAAGGAAAACTCAAAGCATTACCGGAGATGGTACAGAAGGATTTTTGCTCCAATTCTAGGATATGTTGCATCTCTTTGTATCTTGTTTTCGTAGAATCAAGCGGCTCAAGTTTCTGATGCTCCTACAATAAGATATGGATTTTTCTTCCCGGCAAATGCAACGCTGGTTGGCTGGTACTACAAGGGTTTGGAAGGTTGATAGTTTTGACTGAGAGTTGACTTTGTTGTTATCAGATCTTGATTATGGTTATGGGAATTGTTATAGGTCCATTGTGTCATTTGCGACTTACATGCAAAATTTGAGGTCATTCCGGGTTGATTTGGTATGGTCCGACATGCATTTTAGAAGTTTAAAGGTTCATTAGTTCATTAGGCTTGAATTGATGTGTGTTTCATAGTTTTGATATTGTTTGGTGTAATTTGAGGTTCAAGTAGGTTTGTGTTATGTTATAGAACTAGCTTGTGTGATTGGAAAGGGTCTCGGGGGCCTCGGATGTGTTTGGGTTGTGTCGCGCTCTTATTTGATGTTTCGACGTCATTTTCCTTGGGTATAAAGTATACTATAATGAGAAAACGATCTTTGATTTATGATTTGATTGAACCATTAGATCCGTATTATAATTACAGAGTCATAGCAACAGGAATCGTCGAATTCCGAGGTCGGAAAATATTGCTGATTTCTGGTGCGAACTTTTGTTCTTCGCGAACGCGAGAGAGGTTCCGCGAGCGCGAAGAAAGATTTCTGGGTTGATCGGTCAACACAAAAAATTTCTCTTCGCGAACGCGAAGGTCTCCCGTGAAGGCTATGAACAAAAATCATGTGGATAGTATTTTAAACTGAGAATTTTAGTATTTTGAGTATATCTTGAGTTCTAGAGCTCCGTTTGAGGTGATGTTCGCAGCATTGTTCTCGTATCAACAAGGGGATAAATATCTGACCTCTATTTTAATATTTTTCCATGATTATTTTTATTGGTTATCATTTTTATCCGTATTGGGATTGTAGAAATTGAGATTTTGAGCCCCAAAGTTATGAGATGGTAAAACCTTGATTTGAGGGTCAATTCATGGACAAAAGTGAATTATTTTCAGAATATATTCTATATAAGTTATGGGTAATAATTATTTTCGATAATTTTTGAAATTCAGTCGCGTGGGTCCGGGGTTGACTTTGTTGACTTTTCTTGAGGAGTTGAGAATTTGTTTCTAATTGTTAAATTACAAGTATTGGAGTATGTTTTGATTGGTTTGTACGTTGTTTGATTAGTTTCGGATCGTTTGGCATCGGTTTGAGGTGTTAGAAAGGCGTTGGAGCCGTTTATCGTATTTCGGAGCGAGGTAAGTCTCCTGTCTAACCTTATGAGGGGAAAATTCCCTCGTAGGTGTTATATTTGTTACATGCTACATGTTGTGGGAGCTACGCAAGTATGATGTGACGAGTGTCTGTGCGTAGGTGATCATGCCCAACTATGCCTTATAAAAAGGACTAAGTGGTCGTTGCAAATATAATCCGGTTTACAAGTCTGGAGTCGAATCCCACAGAGAACTAAGGCTTAGCTACAGTTGTTCAATATTGCTAAGAAGACAAGCTCGAATAATTCCTATGTTATAAATATTATGATTCTTGTATCTAATTAACTAACAAATTAAATTAGTAGATTAACAACTAGGGATACTAAGGGTTGGAGACAAGATTAAGGAGGTCTAGAGTTATGATTTCCCCTATTGTCGAAATCCTTTCTGCTATGTTTTTTATAAATTTGCCTAAGTCTTCTCTACCGATCATGAGCACTCTGACTGTTGTAACTCTCTCCCGAGTAATTACCATAATTTACTAGACATATTCTCTCGAATTACGCTAGCTGGCATTAAGTACGATTCACTAGGATCGCACCAAAGTTTCGTTATCCCTAATCCCACCTTTAAACCCTCCGTATTGATCCCTCATATACGTTAGGAGTGATGTTGTTCAACAAATACCTAAATATGCACTCTCTACCGAGTAATACACACTAAATAGGCACAGTCGATTGAGAGCTCTTCAACCAACCACAATAATAACGTAGTTGAACAAATAGAGAAAATACTACGGCAAAACTATATTAACGTAACAGGAAAATCATCCTCCAATAGGTTCCATCAAAACCCTATATAACAAATTAGCTATTCATAATAGTATGCATAACTACAATACTAGAATTCATAACCAATAATGAAATAGGAAGAAGGAAGTGAAAAACTCGTAGAAGAATTCTCCGCCTTGCTCCTAGTGTGTTCTTGCCTCCTTAGGTCGAATCTCCGGTCTCCATGATGGCTCTGTGCTCTTCCTAGGTCTAAAGTGTATCCAAACTCAATCTCCCCTCAAAAGTGGCATTTTAGGTCTATCCATATGTGTAGGAAAAGACCTAAAGGTGTAGGCCAAGTCATAGTCAAACCAGGAAACAAAATAAGTCTTCAAAATTCGGAATGGACCTGGCCCCAGGCCGGGCGTCGCTAGCCTAACGCCAGCCTCAGCCTGGCCTCGCCAGGCTAAAGCCTGGTCCAACCTGGCCTCTCCTTTTCATTGTTCTCGAGCACACTTTCAACGTTTAAGTATCCTTTTGCTCTACTTTCATCTCCAATTCACCTATACATAAAATAGACTCCATTACGCACAAATAAAGTCTAATTTATCATTAAAGCATGTAAAATGCTAGGTACATAATGTACGAAACTATGGAATTATAGCCACACATCAATACCCCACACTTAAATATTGCTCGTCCTCGAGCAATCAAACAACTCTTATAGACACGGCCTTTTTAAACAAGTCTCCTTACTCATCACACCAAGAATCTTTAAAATAGACTAAGCACAAGGGTGTAACATCTTCACCTCAAGATTTGACTCGCAAGTACCATGCATTATTCACAACTCACTCACTTACTCTAACATGGAGGTCAATGACATTACTTTTCCTTCATGATTCACGTGCCCTCACACAACAAAAGAGAGTAATTCCACACACAATAAAATTTAAGAACAATTAGGAACTCAAGATAGAAAAAATTCACTCGCTCTCAGAAATAACCTTCATATGCCCCAAATGATGCACCATAAGCTTGCCCGTAGTGCAATACTCCACTAATCGAGTTCATTCAGTCTAAGATCAAATAGGACTTTCATTGGTTGTAATGTAGGATGCGGGTCGGGTAAGATAAATTAGGATCTCCCTTAAGCACTTTAATACAAACACTTTAACCTTCAATCCCATACTTATGTCAAACCAAACTCCAACTTAACTTCACTATATTTTACCCCTACTTCTTTAAGCACAATTACATTTAAGAGTCACCACTTAGCAAGGAATATTTTTTTCCACAGCAATACAACTATTTTTTTTCTTTTCTTTCTTTTTCAATTCATGTGGCTTCTATTTTTTTCAAAACAGTGCACCTTTCTCCTTATTTCATTAGTTCTACTCAAAAGCCAAACCAACTACCCCACACTTTAACTTTTACAAAGTTCATAACTATTCAAGTGCTCATGAGAGGCGACAAGGTTCAAATAGATGGTTAATTCAAACAAAGGGGTAAGGCTAGTAATGTGGTTGCCAAAGAGACAGGATTATAGGCTCAAAGGGGTTAACTACGGTACATAACAATTAGACGGGTAAATTATATATATCCGGCTCAACAAAGAAATGCCTATATCACTTCCAAGACTGAACAAGACTACTATTTCGCTTTGCCCACACGCGGGGAAAGTTCTAGACATCAACTGCAATGCATATAATACATACAAACCTCACACAGATATGGCACACAACTCACTCAGGATTGGACTCATCAAGACACTCTAGCCAAAGCAGTTAAGCAAAGTTAAGAACATACGATTTAAGGTATTTATCCTAGAGTCAAAAATTGAGCCTAAGCATCATAACCAGAGTACTGACTATTCCTAAGGCATCACAAAGCACAGAGATATTGCTGCAATTCAATTCATCTCACACTAGCTCCTACTCCTAAAAAAAATAAAACTAACTACACCCGGTTCAAACAAAACCATTGGAAAAGAACTGCGGCATAAAGAAATACCAAGGTGGAATTACTACACTACTTACAAAGAAAATCCTTTTATATTTTTTTTCTTTAGATTTAAATCCTTAAGAAAATTATCTAGGACATCCATCGTCGGGAAAAGTCCATTCTTTTTTTTCATTTTTCTAAACAATAAAAAAAAATTCAATTAAACTAACACAAATAAAATAGGATAGAAAGTCACCCAGACAATCTCCTCACCCCACACTTATAATTGTGCATTGTCCCCAATGCAGACCATACTAATAAGAGGGTAAAAGAAACTCCCTGGTAGGCCAAAGGTCGAAGCACTAGCAGCTCATAGGGTACTCAGACTTCTTCTAGTCTTGGTCCTTCGTGCGGGTACCTCACATTTAGTTCCAACCATCTGGTTTGCTGTTACATCCTTCCAATAGCTTTGCTTTTCATGCTCCTAGAAAATAAAAAATCGACACTACAAAAATAATATAATTAAAATAATAATAATAAAAAAAAAGAAAGTAGTAAAGATGGGTTGCGTCCCAACAAGCGCTTGATTTAACGTCGCGGCACGACGTGAATCACTTTCTGCTTCCACTTCGAACTTATGAATTGGACCCCAAGTTTTGAATTATGCTTTATGATCATGCTCCTGGGGAATGTCACTTTGCCTAGACGATCTTGAAAATTTCAGAATATAGGGCTCATCTACCTCTTCCTTTGACTCTTGCATTGGCTCATACGGCTCAGTTTCCATTTCACCATCTGAACATAATGTAGAGAAGTGTTTGGAATAAGGTCCAACGCGCTCAAATGCATGAACTTTAAGATTTTTGACCTCATCAATACCAATCACACTAGTGTCAACTAAATTTGTATCTTCAACATCCCTAGTTGACTCTAGTATTACTTCTTCAACATCGGCATCCTCAAATTCTAGTTGGTTAGAGTGTTGGAGTTCTACTTTGGACCCCTCCATTGGCATCTCAATTTCCATCTCTAATGCACACTGCTCCTGGCTACTATCCATAATATTGGCATATTGAGCATTAATAGCTTCAACTAGTTGACTCACTTGAGCCTCCAAGTTGCGAATAGTTGCATCTTGCCTTTGTACCTGCAGTTGTATCTCATCATATTGTTCCACAAGGCAGTTTAGCATATCCTTGATCTCTTTCAGGTCATCATCCCTAGGTTTTTTGTTCCTATTAACTTCACAAAAAAAAGAAGAACCATCAAAGTAAGGGGTTGGGGGAAGATAAGAAATATAAGCACAACCATGAAAGTGACCATCTTGACCACCACACATATCACACACATTCCACACATAAGATTGAGTTGTTGTACATAACTCGCTCTCAGAAATATTTTTGATAATTTTGCCCTGGGTGGTTTCCTCCTCTAAATGCATAAGGAGGATCAAAAGTAGAATTACCAACATCAAAACTCTCATAATTCCAAGATTCCATGTCTCTCAGATCAAAAATAAAAAATAAAAAAATAAATAATCAAATACACAAAAACAAAAATAAAAGTTCAACCTTGCAACCTAGAAATATGTGTACCTACAGCTACACCGTTAGTTCCCCGGAACGGCGCCAAAATTTGATCACGCCCAACTATGCCTTATAAAAAGGCTAAGCGGTCGTTGCAAATATAATCCGGTTTACAAGTCCAGAGTCGGATCCCACAGAGAACTAAAGCTTAGCTACAGTTGTTCAATAATGCTAAGAAGACAAGCTTGAATAATTCCTATGTTATAAATATTAAGATTCTTGTATCTAATTAACTAACAAATTAAATTAGTAGATTAACAACTAGGGATACTAAGAGTTGGAGACAAGATTAAGAAGGTCTAGAGTTATGGTTTCCCCTATTGTCGGAATCCTTTCCGCTACGTTTTTTATAAATTTGCCTAAGTCTTCTCTACCGATCATGAGCACTCTGACTATTGTAACTCTCTCCCGAGTAATTACCATAATTTACTAGACATATTCTCTCGAATTACGCTAGCTGGCATTAAGTACGACTCACTAGGATCGCACCAAGGTTTCGTTATCCCTAATCCCACCTTTAAACCCTCCGTATTGATCCATCATATATGTTAGGAGTGATGTTGTTCAACAACTACCTAAATATGCACTCTCTCCCGAGTAATGCACACTAAATAGGCACAGTCGATTGAGAGCTCTTCAACCAACCACAATAATAACGTAGTTAAACAAATAGAAAAAATACTACGGCAAAACTATATTAACGTAACAGGAAAATCATCCTCCAATAGGTTCCATCAAAATCATAGATAACAAATTAGCTATTCATAATAGTATGCATAACTACAATACTAGAATTCATAACCAATAATGAAAATAGGAAGAAGGAAGTGAAAAACTCGTAGAAGAATTCTCCACTTGCTCCTAGTGTGTTCTTGCCTCCTTTGGTCGAATCTCCGATCTCCACGACGGCTCCGTGCTTTCCTAGGTCTAAAGTGTATCCAAACTCGATCTCCCCTCAAAAGTGGCATTTTTAGGTCTATTTATATGTGAAGGAAAAGACCTAAACGTGTAGGCCAAGTCCTAGTCAAACCAGGAGACGAAATAGGTCTTCAAAATTCGGAATGGACCTGGCCCCAGGCCTGGCGTCGCTAGCCTAACGCCAGCCTCAGCCTGGCCTTTGGCTTGCCTCGCCAGGCTAAAGCCTGGTCTAGCCTGGCCTTTGGCTGGCCCCGCCAGGCTAAAGCCTGGTCCAGCCTGGCCTCTCCTTTTCACTGTTCTCGAGCACACTTTCAACGTTTAAGTATCCCTTTTGCTCTACTTTCATCTCCAATTCACCTACACATAAAATAGACTCCATTACGCGCAAATAAAGTCTAATTTATCATTAAAGCATGTAAAATGGAAGGCACATAATGTACGAAACTATGGAATTATAGCCACACATCAGTATGCTTGAATTTTTTATTATGATCGGGTAGACTTAGACTCACGCCAAGCTTTAATTGTACTATTTCTGTTATTCTTACCTGTTTAATTGCTTTAATTCGTATTATGACCTGAGACTAGACTCACGTAGAGTAATGGACTCGCTATTTTAGATACTTGACGAGCTACTTGTTTAGCCATAGAAATTGTACTTCCCTTACAGATTTCTCCATGCTGTGCATATTCAACGAAAGTTTTCTTGAATCTCATAACTCACACGTATATTGAGTGGGGTCAAAGACCCAAAAAACTTCATATTCTAATGGGATCAGGCTGAATGCCTCAGCAACACTCTTATGGGATCAGGCCGTTCGCATCGACATGATATTGTAACACACTCTCATGGGATCGGGCCGTTCGCCTCAGCAGTATTATGTATCACACTCTTATGGTATCGGGCCGTTCGCGTCGACAGGATATTGTAACACCCTATTATGGGATCGGACCGTTCGCCTCGGCAGGATATTTTAACACACTCTTATGGGATCGGGCCGTTCACCTCGGCAGAATATTGTAACATACTCTTATGGGATCGAGCCGTTCGCCTCGACAGGATATTGTAACACACTCTTATGCGATCGGATCGTTCGCCTCGGCAGGATATTGTAACGCACTCTTATGCGATCGAGCCATTCACCTCGCCAATATAATGTACATATTCTTATGGGATCAGACCGTTCATCTCGGCAATTACATGAAATACTCTTATGGGATCGGGCCGTTCGCCTCGGTAGAATCGTGCATAATATTTGACAAGAATCCAACATACTCGTTAGTTTTCCTGACTTGAGATATAACGATCTATTTGGTGGGGACCATATTATATACTCCTTTTGAGGACTTCGTGTTTACTGTTCAGGTAAGGAAAGTATCATGTACCTATATTTATTTTTATTGTTTAATTACCATGCTTCATACTTGTCTACTTTTACTGTACTTGATTTATTGGACCACTAGTAAGTGTCGATGTCAACCCCTCGTCACTAGTTCTCCGTGGTTAGTCTAGATACTTACTGGGTACGCGTTGATTTACTTACTCATGTTACACTTCTGCACTTATTGTGCATGTATTTATTTCTGGTGGTCGTTGGGTGCAAAGGCGCAGCTATTGCGGGACTTTTCGGTGAGCTGCATCCCATGTCACGATCCACAACACATAGAGTCTCCTTCATGTTCGTTATTGTTATTCTGTCTATTTTACATTTCAGAAAGATGTTGTATTGTTATGGTACTTCATAGTAGATGCTCATGCACTTGTGACACCAGATTTTGGGGGTTCCTAGTGGATGTTCATTGTTGTAGTTCACGTTTTTATGATCACTTCACTTTATGATTAATTTATATTCGAAAATTTGGTAAATAAAAGCATAGGTTTCTATGAGTTCCAGATTTTATTCTATTTATTTAATGAAATTCCTGATTTTAAAAATTAAAATAGATAATTTAGAGGAGGTTCATGCATTGGCTTGCTGAGCAACACAGTTGGGCGCCATCACGACCTATTATGGAATTTGGATCGCGACAACTTGCTTATGATCACTTCACTTTATGATTTATATATATTCGGTGATTTGGTAAATAAAAGCACATGTTTCTATGAGTTCCATATTTTATTCTATTTATTTAATAAAATTCCTGATTTTAAAAATTAAAATGGATAATTTAGAGTAGGTTCATGCGCTGGCTTGCCCAGTGACATAGTTTGACGCCATCATGACCTATTATGGAATTTGGGTCATGACAGCTTGGTATTAGAGCTCTAGGTTCACTTGGGTCTCACAAGTCATGAGCGACTTGCGGATCTGTACGGAGACGTCTGTACTTATCTTCGAGAGACTACAAGATAGTTACGAGCACTTCCCTTCTTGATTCCTCGCCGTGCGATTTAATTCCATTGAAGCTTATGACTTCATTTCCTTCCAACTCATTCTTATACGATGTTGAGCGCTTGTTATCAATTGGGCATCGAGGAGTTATAGTGATACTGTAGGTATGGTGCATGATTTATCTCCCTACGTATTCGGGTAGGCTATTATCGTTGCCTTGTGGAAGCTGTTCAGTCGTTTCAGCCCAATGTTAGTATTGCCTATGGTTTTGAGGTTATTCACAGATTATTATGATATTCATGTATTGTTATCACGTAGTTGTGTAATGGCATGGATATTTATGTGTCGAGGCACTGAATGATTAGAAAGGAGGATTTCTCGATGCATGGTTTAGAGGTTCGACATTTAATACTAGAGGAGGAAAAGCAATTGGACTATGGATGTTCAAGACTTGGTTGACGAAGTAGCGAGACTTGATATTTTCGGACGTGGTGGAATTCTTATTTGTGAAGTGGTGTAGTCGTCCTTGTTAGAACGTATTAAGGCTCCTCGCTGTTATGGTCTCCTTTGAATTGCCTTCGGGACAGGGAGTTGCGGGATAGTGCCCGAGAAGCGATTATTAGAGATGGCAGTGTAAGGCGGTGTTTCTAGTGTTGATGGATCGAGAAAAATGATCTTCGAGGAGGCTTAGAGTTGGTAGAAATTTATTAGTTCGGGTGCTACAGAGATTATTTTGATTTGAGGCAATATTTAGGCAACAAAGGATGAGGAACGACATAGTGGGAGGTGTCTCATGGAGGTTGAATTTCTAGTAGGTCAAGTACGAACAAACAAAGCCGAGAAGTTTCTTAAGGAGATGGTTTAACCAAAGTGGAAGTGACAGAGTAGCATATGGATTCTGTGGTAGGATAGACACATGCTTTGAGAAAGTTAAGACTGATTTGAGGATCATGGTGGACAATGACTAAGTTTATAAATCTCATTTGGGATGGTGGCTACTGTACTGGGGAGGTTTGAATATGACGAAAGAGAGTTTGCTTGGGATGTAATATGACTACAAGTTCTGGATGCATTGCTAGACCTTCATTAGGTGTTGATGGGAACGAGGGGGCACTTTCGACTGGTGGGTGAGTGTAGACTCAGGAGGATTAACTGATTTCGTGGTGGTTGTAATTAGGGAAATGTCGTTGGAAGACATCGATATGAAGTTACACAGGTGGGCTATCTCATGTGAGGTGTTAGGAGTTGCGTGATTTCTAGTAAAGGCCCTCTGATGAACTTTATTTTCTATCCAACATGAAGTATGTACTGTGAGCACGTGATTTTTGCCCTATATGAATTATTCCTAGAAATTCAAACAAAATAATTTCTTTCATTATTTTGCAATTTTGTGGATTTTTGTGATATTTTATGTTAATTGTTTGCATTTTGTTTGTGCATTTCAATTAGTGAAAAATACAAAAATACTTGGCATTTGCATTTAGGGTTTAATTTCACATTTTAGGATTAATTAGTAACTAAGTTACTTTAAAAATAAAGAAAATAACAAAAATGGTTCTTTTGCATTTCTACTTTTAAATTGTCTTTGTTTTCTTTAAGTAGGAATTAGATTGCTTGGAATTTAAGTAGTATAATTTTAGAGTCAATTTGGGTATTTTATTTTTAATCTTACATTTAATAAAAATAAAAAAATAGTAAAGAAAGAAAAGAAAAAAGAAGAAAGACAGAAAGGGAAAAAACAATTAAAATAAGAGGTTAGGATCATTTATATTTGGGCCAATGTCAAGCTAGCCCAAAGCCATAAATCCTCAAAAATCGGACCAACCGCCCAGCCCAATAACCCCAGACCTGGCCTGCCCCCTATATGCTAAACGACGTCGTTTGGCGTCAAAAAATCTGGGCCATTCATCCATGCTAATCCAACGGCCCAGGTTCAACCATGCAGTTCAAATAAAAGTGTAATAAACCCTTAGAAAACTAAAGACAAAAGGTCGTCTACCTCGTACCTCCTTTCCCCTCCGTCTCCCTCACCGGCTCCGCCCCAATTCCGCCGCCGGAAATCGCCCACGGCGGCGGTAAACCTCCAAACTCGCCCAAATTTTCACCATAGATTCCTCCCTGCCTCCTCTTTCCGTATCCACGCTCGAAATCCTTCGAATCCTAGCCAAAACCCCCAAATCTACCAAACCCTAGGCGGCGCCGCCACCGTGCACGGCGCCGCCGCCACCCAAACCCTACCAAACTCTCACTGTAGACTCTCCCCCACTCCCACATCATGAATCTACACCTCTTTCTTTTCAAATACCTCCCAAACTTCTCGAATCTAGGGTTTTAAAATCGGGAATTTGGGCAAGTTTAACTTCTTCTCCGATTTGGGCACAATTTCACCACGAATTGATGTTATTTAGCTGTTCTTGACAAGAATGGTTGATTAATATCATCTTGTGGTCGAAATTGGAAAGGCAAATTGGGTCCGAGTCCAAAATTGGTAAGTTTTCTAGTTCTGTTCTTTGTTTCATTTAATATTTGAATAAGTTTTAATTCCAGTTTCTATTTCCTGTTAGTTCATTCATGTTTTTTTTATTTTTTTATATGCTCTGATGTTGTTTGTTCAATTTTAGATTTTTCTGTTGTTGTTTTCTTGTCTTTTGATCATATAGACTGTTATGGTGTAGTTGATTCTTATTTTTGTTCTTTGGTTCTGTTGATTGAATTACCAGTAGCAGTTTTAATTTCGAGTTTGGTGTCTGAAATATTTTAGTTGGAATATTAGTTCAACTTTGGGGTCTGATTGATAATTAGTTTGTTTTGGTCATAGTTGAATTGATTTTATTAATTGACCATGAATTAGTCAAAGGTTTAGTTTAGTTTAGTATAGGATAGTAAATTCAGTTTGAATAAAGGGCTAGTGTAGGTATTTTACTTAAGAAATCTGTTAGTGACCGGAAATTAGAACACCCTAGACTCTTCTAGAATAGGGCCTTAGTTAAAATTTCAGAACTTAATGCAGTAGCTTGAGAAACAAGTCAAAACTTTAGGACTAATGAATAAAATCTGAAAATAAAAGAGGGGGAAAAGGTGTGAGTGAAATCTAGAAGCTTCCCCCTGAAATCTGCCTATAAAAGGCACCCCCCTTACCTTCTTTAACAGGTTTGAATCTCTGAAAATTTCCCCTAAAGGTCCAGAAGTCTTCACAAGCTGAAGATTTGAATTTCGAATCCAAATTCTAGATCTAGATCTTCAAAAAACCAAAAAAAAAAAAACAGAAAATTCCAAAAAAAAGTACTGCTACATTGAGTTTTCTTAAATTAACTTCAAGTACTAGCCTCATATTCGAATTTCCAGCCTAGAAAATATGAAAACGACTTGAGAATTCCTTGTTGTTTGGGTGCTGAAACTTCAAAGTGCTCTGGTTTAATTTCGAGTGGTTTTGGGCTCAATTAAGCTGTTTTTGGTCATCTATTGGGTGCTGTACTTCTGTAGTCCATTCCTGGGTTTTTGAGAAGCTGTTTTGGTTCGAAAATTACTCCTGTTGTTGCTGGTTGTGATTGCTGTGTGTCAAGTCTACTTGCTGACTCTTCCTTCTCCTCTGTTTTGCCTCAAATTCCAGGTACTCATTTGATCTCCCATGGCCTAAGAGCTAAGGAAACTTGTAGCTGAAGTTTTGACTGGAAATAATAGGCTGATTTAAGGGCTCGAAATGCCTACATTTCTATTTGTTCATATATACTTATTCAGTTTTGCTTATGTGTACATTAGCCTTCGTGTTAGGTCGTGTAGTAGCAATATTTAGAACTTGACAAACTGGGGCTTTTGGTGTTTGGTATAACTGGACTGTTATGACTGGACTATATAAATGACTTTTGTTTTAGTTTGTATTAATACAGCTATCTAGTATAACTCTAGAATAATTCAGGTTCATTCAGAGTTTGATAGGCAGTAAATCATGGCTATATTGAAACAGGTTGAACTTGTATGAGTATTAAGTGTAATAACTATAATCAGTCGAGTTGATTGGATTAATTCAAGGTTCGAATTTAGATTGCTTCACGTTTACAAATCTGTTGTTAGCCATGAGGCGCTTACATTTAATCCAGTTACTATTTCTATTTGAGTTAAACAAATACCCAAATGAGTGGATTTGTAGTTCAATTTGAGTCTCAATCACAGTAATCAACTTTTCACACTTTCACTCAATTATCTACTCTCTTCGTATATCTGTAGGAGTTTGTTAATGCAAATCAGATGTAAAAAATTAGAAAGGTTGATCTAACAACTATTGGACCAATTAAATTTGAATTTTCCTTTTTTGTTGTCACCATCATTGAATCCGTTTAGGCCATATTACCACTAAGGCATGGACCGACTCCAATCTTCCCCATCTCACTGATTGGGCCTGTGTTGAGGCCCAGAGCTAGTAACAGCTCAACAAAATGACGGACCTCGTTTCTACTGTACTGGGCCAAGGTCAAAATTTGGTATTGAGGGCCTGAATGAATATTAAATATGAAGGTTAATGTTGCAACATAGGTTTTTGGGCTTTCTCGTTAAGTAGCGTGCTTGAATTAAGAGGTGCGCCTCTTGTTCAAGTGTGGACTAGAACTTGAAGCCCAAATTCCTTGTTTACTTTAAACAATAGCAATTGATAATATTAATTAATTAAGTAGGCCCTTTAGAGACAAATTAAATAGAAAATCGTAGTTTGCTTTAGGATATCCTTAAAATAAAATGAGGTGAGCCGCGCCAAATAAAACCCATAAATTGCGTGGCCCTCTTTAAATGCTTATACTAAAATACTTAGAATTCGGGACGTGCCGTTTAGCGAATTTTCACAGCCTCCCGCAAAGATAATAACACGTTAGTCGCTTTAGGCGCGCTTTAAATAATTTTACCCTTCTAAATACGGGTGCACATTTCATGCGACCCAAATCCAAATCCCAAAACGTTGAATAGAAATGTGTCGAGGATCCGGGTGCATTTCATGTGACGTGATCCAAAAATACGTTTTTAAACGACGTTCACTTTCTTAAAATTTTTAATTAAAAGCGGTAAAAAATTCTAAAATTGCACCATAAGGATAACATGTATTAAAATCAGAGTTTAGCCAAATATAGCAGTTGAGCGACCGGGCTAGAACCACGGAACTCGGGAGTGCCTAACCCCTTCTCCCGGGTTAACAGAAGTCCTTACTCGGATTTCTGGTTCGCGACTGTAATATAGAGTCAAACCCTTTCCTCGATTCGAGATTCAAACTGGTGACTTGTGACACCATAAATCTCTCAAGTGGCGACTCTGAAGCTCTTAATAAACGAATCCCGTTTCGATTGTCCTTTAATTGGAAAAACTCCCTTTATTATACCCTTCGCGGGGTGTAGTAAGAAAAAGGAGGTGTGACAGCTCTGGCGACTCTGATGGGGACAAGAACCTAGAATTTCGGTTCAGGGTTCAAGAATTCGAGCTCAGTTAAATTGTTATATTTGGCTTTATCTGATTTTTCTACATGTTTCATGCCTTATGTGCTAAATGTTTTACCGCGTTGATATTTGTTGAATTGTATATAAACTGTTGCGAATCCCTTCCTCTCTCTGAGTCTTCTACATCATGGAGAAGGGTGCACTTCGTGTAGCTTCTCTTCTGTTTAGAGTCTTTCCCAATTTAGAATGAGGTTTGGATAAGTTGCTAAGCCGGCAGAGCTTCTGTATCCCCGGTACGCTGCCTCCCCCTCGGCCTGAGTTATCCGCTCGGGTGAGCCAGGTCTAGACCAATAAACCTAGGGTTTAAACCTAGAAGAACAAAACCTCATGTCGGATCCCTAGTAGGAACGTTTGTTTGTATCGTGTGCATTTGACTTAGGGGACTCAACACAGGGGTTGGGTCCGTCTAGGACAGGTGACCTGAAATGAAAAGACCATCCTGATGCATCTTACGTGCTACTTGTGCATTCATTTGCTTTGGATTTGCATGTTGACCGGCTTGTAGATAATGAAAGAAAATTGAGAAAAATAGCAGTGAGGGTAACCACTTGTGCTGAGAAACCAATGCCCCAATAGTACCGAAATGTTGTCGGATTTTGGAAAAAAAATAAAAGAAAATATTTGAGAGAAAGATTGTTGTTCAAAAAATATATTTGGTTTTGACAAAGTTGCCCGAACTACGCTGGTTTGATTCTCACCGGGTGTGAGATACGCAGGCAACCCTCATCGGGTCCAACCAACCCTTTTCAAAAATAGCCAAGTAATGTCAAAATTTTAATTTTTGTCAAAATAAGTCGGGTGACGCCATTCTTGTTTAACATAAGCCGAATGTCCCAAAAGGGCGCCGGAAGGCTGTTTTTGCAAGAACAGCCACCCTGAGTCATTTTTAAAATGGTTTGCGGGCACAGCCTTAAAATCTCCCGGAAGTGCTGAAAGACCGTATTTGCAAAACCGAGTCTATGTTTTCTTAAATAAAATTTTTGAAACATAGCCACTTTTCCTTTTAAGTCAAAATGAGTCATTAAATAGTCAGCTTTCTTCAAATAGTCACACTTTTCCTTAAAATTCCTTTAAATAAATGTGCAGGATGACTACAGTTGACATCGAAACCTTCTCAGTCTTGCGTAGGCCCGAGGTGTTGCCGAGTGATGCCCCGCGGGCCCCAGGATGTGAAGCTATGATGTACTCCTGATCTAGTTTTTAATCATCGAGTCTATATTTTATTATTTTGAGTCTGTTTTGCAGTATCCTTTTCCAGAAAACAAATAACCTAGTAACTTTTGAAAATCCCAAAAAAGAGGGAAAGGCAAGAAACAAACAAGGGAAAACAAGAGGGAAGGGCAAAAGGTTAAAGCAAAGAAAAGGCCTGACAAATAATAAAAATGAAAGCCGGGATGACGCATGCAACCAAGCAAAGGCATAATAGAAATGGTTAGGTGCATTCATTCCCCAAATGTGCGGTTATCTATCTGTTAATGCTCTAACCACTAACAAAGTTGTTGTTGATGATGAGTCCAGGCAAGTGGTTAAGTTGACTGGCATTCTGGCAACCCATCCCTACAACACCCGCTCTAGGGATAAGTCAAACATGGTCAACCAAGAGCTAGAAGCAAGCATTGTCAACCCGTCTAGGGAGGAGGAAGTAGTGGACGTTAATGCAATGAAAGAGGAGATGTATAAACTAAAGCAGCAAATGGCCGAGATGTACCAGGCCTGGTCAAAGGGACACCCACCACCAGCCTATCCTGCTAACCCTGCCTACATCCCACCGTTAGCGCAGCCACAAGATCCTCCCACAGTGAACTCATCCCCGGCCTTCCCTACTTACAAGCTGTACTACGGAACCACCTCTCAAACGCCACCACCTCCACCACCCAAACAAATTCCATGCCCTCCACCACCAACTACTCCTGTGTTTGTAGCTCCCCCACCTGCCGCATTACACAGGTCCTCTAGTGAACCCTTGTTTCAAACCCATGAAAACCACTATTACCCACCCAAACCCACCTTCAAACCACCAGAACCATGCTCTTACACTCCCCGTCTTCATCTCTCAGCTGAAGAAGAAAAGCCTCCAAAAAATCCTGAGCAGGAGGAGATGATACGAAAGGTCAAGAGTTTAGAACAGTCGTTCAAAAATATGCAGGGTCTCGGAGGTCAAGTGAGCGTGGCCTACAAGGATTTGTGCTTGTTTCCCGATGTCCAGTTACCTGCGGGATTCAAGTTACCCAAGTTTGATCTGTATGACGGACACGGTGATCCGGTAGCCCATCTAAGGGGATTTTGCAGTAAAATGAGAGGAGCTGGGGGAAGGGATGAGTTACTGATGGAGTACTTCAGTCAAAGTCTAAGTGGTGCGGCCTTGGAACGGTACACACGACAGGATCACGCTCGATGGTACACTTGGGATGATTTGGCCCAAGCGTTTGCATGCCACTTTCAGTATAATCTTGAGATTGTTCTGGACCGTCTGTCACTGACTAAAATTGAGAAGAAGCCCGGGGAAAGCTTCAGAGAGTACGGTTTCCGGTATAGAGAACAGGCGGTAAGAGTCGATCCTCCCATGAAAGAAAGCGAGATGGTTGATTACTTCTTACAGGCTTTGGAGCCCACCTACTATGGTCACTTGGTGTCATCAGTGGGAAAATCTTTCAACGACGTAGTGAAAATGGGAAGTATTGTGGAAGAGGGGCTTAAATCCAACAAAATTATGAGCTATTCGGCGATCAAGGCAACTACCCAGGCCATCCAGAGCGGCACTGGAGGGGAATTGGGAAAGAAAAAGAAAGAAGATGTTGCAGTAGTGGAATCGAGAACTTGGTCCAGGGGCCCATCACCATATTACCACCAACCTCGACCCCACCCCCAACCCTACCCACACACCCCATATGGCCCACCACAACACTACCACCCACCCCCTGTCCCCCATTTCTCTGCCCACCATGCCCAAACATACCCCCAACCTCCCACCCATGCGCAATGGCGCGCACTCACCCCAAAAAATACTTACCCAACTCAAAGCACCTACCCACCCCCGAGAGCCTACAGAAACCCCATTGGAACCGGCTTTCGACCCAACCCTGCATCTAAGAATGATAGGCTGCAGAAGAAGAAGACTTTCACTCCGTTGGGTGAATCTTACACCAGCTTATACCACAGATTGAGACAGTTTGGCATGTTGAGTCCAATTGAACCCAAATTGCCAAATCCTCCCCCAAGGAATCTGGATCATTCGGTAAGTTGCGAGTATTGCTCTGGTGCTCCGGGACACGACACTGAAAAATGCTGGCATTTGAAAACGGCCATCCAGGAGCTCATTGACACCCGCCGAATTGAAGTGCAAGCCCCAGAGACGCCTAACATCACTCAGAATCCATTGCCAACCCATCACGAGGCCCATATGATTGAGCTAGTATAAAAGGGAAAACACAAGAAGCCTTCACAAACCGTAATGATGATCAGGGCTAGTGAGGACAGATCGAATGAGAAACCAACTAGTGGGGGGGGGGGCATTGATCAAGGTAGAGGAGACAGTTAGCAAACCAGTTGTGGTGATAAAGAAGGAGCCTTTGAGCAGTGTTGCAGTAAAACAAGAACCAGCTAAAGTAGTGGTGCCAGGGGCAGCTGTCAAGCCCGTCGTGATTGTAAAAGGGGATCGCACAGAGCCGGTTATCATCAAGCCAGTAACTCAGTTACCAGTAATCAGTGAAAAGGCCGTCCCATGGAATTACGGCCGAGTGACTGTGACGTATAAGGGGAAGGAGGTTAAAGAAGAAGTTTGTGAAACCCAAGGGCTGACTCGTTCAGGAAGATGCTTTACCCCTGAAGAACTGAGAAAAGCTAAAACAACCAAAGATAATCCGGTACCAGTAAAAAGGGCCGTAACTGAAGAAGAAGCAGAAGAATTCTTGAAGAAGATGAAGGCATAAGATTATTCCATTGTAGAACAGTTGAGAAAGATCCCGGCACAGATCTCATTGCTATCATTATTGATCCACTCGGATGAGCACCGCCAGGCATTGATGAAAATTTTGAATGAAGCCCGTGTTCCTGATAAGATTTCTGTGAACCATCTAGAGAAAATAGCAAACAAGATTTTCGAGGTCAACAGGGTTATATTTTCTGATGATGAGCTGCCTTTGGAAGGCACTAAGCATAATAGAGCACTCTACCTTACGGTGAAATGTGAAGACTCTGTGGTCGCTCGGGTGCTGATTGACAACGGGTCCAGTGCAAACATCTGCCCTCTCTCCACCCTGGAAAAGTTAAAGGTGGACAGTGAGAGAATCCACAAGAATAGCATTTGCGTGCGAGGATTTGATGGAGGGGGAAAGGACACGGTTGGGATATAGTGTTGGAACTGACGATAGGACCGGTTGAATTTACTATGGAGTTCCAGGTGCTCGACGTGGCTATTTCTTACAATCTCTTGTTAGGCCGACCCTGGATTCATGCAGCAAAAGCAGTGCCATCTACCTTGCACCAGATGGTCAAATTCGAGTGGGACCGACAGGAAATTGTGGTGCATGGGGAAGATAGTACGTGTAATGCCATTATGCCTTTCATAGAAGCTGAGGACGACAAAGGTCCATGGGTTTATCAAGTCTTAGACACGGTATCAGTTGAAAAGATCCCGGAAGGAGAGTGTATTCCTGTGCCGAAGGTAGCTGCTGCATGCGTCATGGTGGCTTCGGAAATGATAAAGAACGGATTCGTACCTGGAAAAGGCTTGGGTGCTTCTTTGCAAGGCATCGTACAACCAGTATCTCTTCCTGGAAACCTAGATACTTTTGGTTTAGGCTTCAAGCCCACTGCTGCAGACATAAGGCGAGCTAAAAAGATAAAAAAGAGAGCATGGACCCTTCCAAAACCTATTCCCCGCCTTTCCCGTTCCTTTGTCAGGCCTGGTATTAAGAAGCGCCTAGCAATGGCAATGCCTAATTCTGTGGTTGAACCCGACAAGGAGCTGATTGAGAGGTTTGAGAAGCTGTTTGATGAGGTGAATGTGTTGGAGGCAGGAGAAGGTCTAAGCAAGGCAGATGTGCAGTTCGTAGGGCCCCATGCAAAGCTTAATAATTGGGAAGCTACTCCTCTTCCTACCCGGAGGGAGTCTTGGTAGTTAGTTTTGATTTCCTTTCAGTTTAATCTGGGTTATTTCCAAGGTTGTAATTCGGATGCTATGTTCCGTCCGTTTGGACGAGTTAAACCTTGTTATCTTAAATTTTAATGAAATGCAATTTCCTTCCTATTTCATTCCTGATAGCCTTTATTTTTGTCTTTCTTTTCCTTCTTGTACAGCCCCTTTTATGCTGGTTTCACTGATGTGTCATGCATGAGGAGTCTTCGTCCTAGTCTTGAATGCCAATTTGACTCCGAAATAATAATACAAGAAATTGAGTGTGATGACGAGGTAGAATATGATGATGAAGAAGCCTTTGAAGAAATTAGTAAAGAATTAAGCCATTTTGAAGAAAAACCCAAACCTAATCTGAATGACACGGAGGCAATCAATTTAGGGGATCAGGACAATGTACGGGAAATGAAAATAAGTGTCCATTTGGAACCTCAGCTCAGAGAAGAGATAATCAAAGCGTTGTTTGAGTACAAAGATTCATATGATGATATGCCGGGTTTAAGCACTGACTTGGTGGTCCACAAATTGCCCACCGACCCAGCATGCCCTCCTGTAAAGCAGAAACTAAGAAAATTTAAAACAGATATAAGTGTGAAAATCAAAGAAGAGGTCACCAAATAGTTTGATGCAAAGGTCATCCGGGTCACGCGGTATCCCACCTGGTTAGCCAATGTTGTGCCTGTGCCAAAGAAGGATGGAAAGACCAGAGTGTGTGTTGATTACCGTGATCTCAATAAGGCGAGTCCAAAAGACAACTTCCCACTGCCAAACATCCACATATTGATTGACAATTGCGCAAAGCATGAGGTTGGTTCTTTCGTGGATTGTTACGCGGGCTATCACCAGATCTTGATGGATGAGGAAGATGCAGAAAAGACGGCATTCATCACGCCTTGGGGGACGTATTGTTATAGGGTCATGCCATTTGGGTTGAAGAACGCAGGAGCGACATATATGAGGGCGATGACCACCATGTTCCATGACATGATACATCGGGAAATTGAGGTCTATGTAGACGACGTGATCATAAAGTCGAGGAAGCAGTGTGACCATGTCAAGGACCTGAGGAAGTTTTTTCAGAGGCTCCGCAGGTATAACCTCAAGCTTAATCCAGCGAAGTGTGCATTTGGTGTCCTGTCTGGGAAACTGCTGGGGTTTGTGGTGAGTCGACGCGGTATTGAGTTAGACCCATCCAAGATCAAAGCCATTCAAGAGCTACCAACGCCAAAGAACAAAAAAGAGGTGATGATTGCTTGGGAGGCTAAATTATATCAGCAGGTTCATTGCCCAACTCACAACGACTTGTGAGCCCATCTTTAAGCTGCTAAAGAAGTATGCTGCGATCAGATGGTCGGATGAATGTCAGGCAGCATTTGACAAGATTAAGGAGTATTTGGCCAGTCCGCCTGTGTTGGTCCCGCCGGAGCCGGGAAGACCCTTGATCCTTTATCTGACAGTTTTGGATAACTCTTTTGGCTGTGTACTGGGGCAACATGACATCACAGGAAAGAAAGAGCAAGCGATTTATTACCTCAGCAAGAAGTTCACATCTTACAAGGTGAAGTACATGCAACTTGAGAGGACGTGTTGTGCCTTAACCTGGGTAGCGCAGAAATTGAAACATTACTTGTCATCATATACCACCTATCTCATCTCTCGGTTGGACCCATTAAAGTATATTTTTCAGAAGCCCATGCCCACAGGGAGGCTCGCGAAGTGGCAAATCTTGCTTACGGAATTCGATATTGTCTATGTGACCCGGACTGCAATGAAAGCACAAGCGTTGGATGATGATCCGGCCGAGAATCCAGTCGATAAAGAATATAAACCTTTGAAGACATACTTCCCTGATGAAGAGGTAATGCATGTTGATGAATTAGAACAGGTCGAGAAGCCAGGATGGAAATTGTTCTTTGATGGGGCAGCCAACACCAAAGGCGTCGGGATAGGAGCAGTACTTATTTCTGAGACAGGGCAACACTACCCTGTTACGGCTCAACTTCGTTTCTATTGCACCAACAACATGGCTGAATACGAGGCGTGTATCTTGGGTTTGAGGTTGGCTATAGACATGGGTGTCCAGGAAATCTTGGTCATGGGTGACTCGGATCTTCTGGTGCACCAGGTTCAAGGGGAATGGGAGACACGTGACTTGAAGCTCATACCGTACCGGCAATGTTTACATGATCTTTGTCAACGGTTTCAATCCATAGATTTCAGGCATATTCTAAGGATTCATAATGAAGTTGCCGATGCTTTGGCTACTTTGGCGTCAATGTTGCATCATCCGGATAAGGCTTACGTGGACCCTTTGCAGATTCAGGTCCGTGATCAACATGCTTATTGTAATGTGGTGGAGGAGGAACTTGACGGTGAGCCGTGGTTTCATGACATCAAGGAATATATCCGGATGGGGTGTATCCGGTACAGGCCACAGGTGACCAGAAAAGAACGATTCGATGGTTGGCAAGCGGGTTTTTCTTTAGTGGAGGAGTATTGTACAAAAGAACTCCAGATCTCGGGTTGTTAAGATGCATTGATGCAAGGCAGGCCATAGCTATCATGACTGAGGTACATTCCGGAGTTTGCGGACCGCATATGAGCGGGTACGTTCTGGCAAAGAAGATTCTCCGAGCGGGGTATTACTGGCTTACTATGGAGCGGGATTGCATCAGTTACGTACACAAATGTCATCAGTGCCAAGTGCATGGAGATTTGATTCATTCTCCACCATCAGAATTACACACGATGTCCGCACCGTGGCCTATTGTTGCATGGGGCATGGACGTCATCAGGCCAATTGAGCCAGCAGCGTCAAATGGGCACAGGTTCATTTTAGTGGCTATAGATTATTTTACCAAGTGGGTAGAGGCTAAAACATTCAAGTCAGTAACCAAGAAAGCTGTGGTGGATTTTGTGCATTCAAACATTATCTGTCGGTTTGGGATACCAAAGGTGATCATTACAGACAATGGAGCTAATCTCAATAGTCATTTAATGAAAGAGACATGTGAGCAGTTCAAGATTACCCATCGCAATTCTACCCCATACCGCCCTAAGGCAAATGGTGCGGTTGAAGCGGCCAACAACAATATAAAGAAGATACTTCGGAAAACGGTAGAGGGTTCTAGACAGTGGCATGAAAAGCTGCCTTTTGCATTGTTGGGGTAGCGCACCACTGTTCGAACTTCAGTAGGGGCGACTCCTTATTCATTGGTGTATGGCACCGAAGCAGTGATACCCGCGGAAGTGGAAATCCTGTCCCTTCGAATTATCGCGGAGGCTGAAATCGATGATGATGAATGGGTAAAAACCCGCCTGGAACAGTTCAGTTTGATCAATGAGAAAAGATTGGCATCAGTGTGTCATGGCCAATTGTACCAGCAAAGAATGGCAAGAGCGTACAACAAGAAAGTGCGTCCGAGGAAGTTTGAAGTGGGACAGTTAGTGCTGAGACGTATTTTGCCTCATTGGGCTGAAGCAAAAGGAAAGTTCGCCCCAAACTGGCAGGGGCCATTTGTTGTAACCAGAGTGTTGTCCAATGGTGCACTATATTTGACAGATGTGGAAGGAAAATGTGTAGAAATGGCTATCAATTCTGATGCGGTCAAGAGATACTATGTATGATTTCTTTGTTTAATTGTAATCGTTTGTATTTGGCATAGTTTGAAGATTGAAATGACGAAGGCGTTTTGTTCTGCTACCTAAACACTTTACTCCTTTGTTACCCCTTTTGAGCCTTATTTATTTTCTTTCATATCCCTCTTTCGGAATCAATGGCACAATTCAGAAATGCAAGTGCGGAGGATAAGTAAGTGAGGAAAAAGGAAGAAAAAGAAAAAAAAAAGAAAAGAAAAGAAAAATAAATATGAAAAGGAAATGAAAAGAAGAACAGAAAAATAAAAGAAAGAGAAGAGAAAGAAAAATCACAACAACAAAGTAATTTCTATGACCTGAACTACGTTTGACTTGATCCCGAAAGGGTACGTAGGCAGCCTCTCTCTGAGGTTCAGTCACACCAAAATAAAAGTCCAAAAGTCCCCAAAGAAGAAACTAGGGCAGAAGTTGTGGTTGTGCAAGAGATTTGATTCCGAAAGTTGTAGTTTTGAACCCACGTCGAATTGTTTTTGAGCCTTTGATACCCTTTCTTTCTAACATCGCCCAAAAGCCTACATTACGGTTCAAAGAAAGACCTTCTGATCAGTCTTCAGGGAATGCCAAGTCGAGCAAGAAGAGGTGATTTGTGTTAGGGACAACACTCTGGTCCAAGGAGAGAAATAAAAAATGAGAGAGTCTTATTGGTGAAAACCCTCATGGGCACCGTAAGGCGAAGTGAGTTGAGAGAAATTAAAAATGAGAGAGTCTTATTGGTGAAAACCCTCACGGGCACCGTAAGGCGAAGTGAGTTGAGAGAAATAAAAATGAGAGAGTCTTATTGGTGAAAACCCTCACGGGTACCTTAAGGCGAAGGTGAGTTTTCAGATGGGCAAATGGAACAAGTCTATGGTTGAAAGCTGTTTAAGACATTGCAAGATGAGCGAGGTTAGGGTCTGGGTGAAAATCAGATTATGAAAGTCTGGAGCAACAAATGTGGCAATTGAAAGTTGATTGGTTGGACAGACTGGGCCGGTTAATCCAAAATGCATGGCATGATCAATGGTACCAGCATTTCCACTCAGATAAGTCTTCTTCTTTTCCTTCTTCGTTACAAATCGTCCGTCTTGGATTCTCTCTATCCTTAACCCTCAAGGTCATTTCATTCTTTCGAGGTCTATTCTTTAAGATGTTTCAGTGTCAGTTCTGTTTGAAACAAAAAGGGAGGGATGTCAAGGCTAACTACCAGTTTCCCAGTTGCAAAGCACAACAGGGCCGGAATATACCAAAGATGTCAAAATGCAAAGTAAGACACAAAGGACCACCGGAAGTTTCATCGGTGGATTGATCAGATAGTTTTGTGGGAAAAGCAAAGTTTCAGATAGAGGGGTCAGAAGCATAAAAACAACAATATGGGATAGAACACTTGGGTCATCAAAGTCAGGGGGTTGAAAGTCGGTCAGGAAGTCGAAGCGGTTCAAGGCAAGTCCAGGGAAGCAAGTCGGAGTAGAGCTCAGCAGCAGGGACGTACCCAGCAAGAATGCCAGCAACTAACCACCATTTTATATTAACAAAGTCTTCCTTTGATTGAAACGGGGGCAAGAAATTTTCTTTGTTTGTTATTTTGAAGTCAGGCGCCCACCTGGAGAACAAGGGAATACTTTTAAAGTTCAGCAATTAGGAGCCCACCTGGAGAACAAGGGAATACTTTTCAAGTTCAGCAATTAGGAGCCCATCTTGAGAACAACGGAATACATTTCAAGTGACAGCAATCAGGAGCCCACCTGGAGAACAAGGGAATACATTTCAAGTTCAGCAATCAGGCACCCACCTGGAGAACAAGGGAAGTACAATTCAAATTTTAGCTTTCAAATTCTTGTTAGTATTTGGTAATACGCGCCCAGCCACCAAACTGGGGCAAGAAATTTTCTTTGTCTGTTATTTTGTTGAAGTCAGGCGCCCACCTGGAAAACAAGGGAATACATTTCAAGTTCAGCAGTCAGGCGCCCACCTGGAGAACAAGGGAATACATTTCAAGTTCAGCAGTCAGGCGTCCACCTGGAGAACAAGGGAATACATTTCAAGTTTGGCAATCAGGCGCCCCCTGTAGAATAGAGGGAGTACAATTCAAATTTTAGCCTTCAAATTCTCATTTGGTAATATGATGCCCAGCCACCAAGCTAGGGCGGAAAATTTTCGTTGTTTTGTCAATTTTCAGCAGTCAGGAGCCCGCCTGGAGAACAGAGGCATACATTTCAAGTTTTAGCAGTCAGGAGCCCGCCGGGATAACAGAGGCATACATTTCAATTTTCAGCAGTCAGGATCTCGCCTGGAGAACAGAGGCATATATGTCAAGTTTCAGCAGCCAGGAGCCCGCCTGGAGAACAGAGGCATATGTTTCAAGTTTCAGAAGTCAGGAGCCCGCCTGGAGAACAGAGGCATACATTTCAATTTTCAGCAGTCAGGACCCCGCCTGGAGAATAGAGGCATATATTTCAAATCTCAGCAGTCAAGCATCACTCGAAGAAATGGCAAAGCATCTCCGATCACAGTTCGAGGCAACAACAAAGAAATTCCACTGGAAGAGAACATTGATAGGACTTTTGTAACTCATAGTTGATAGGCATAGCCATCTTAGCTTTGATTTTCCTTTTGGTGACATAAGGAGGTCAGCAAGCAGTAGCAGCAGCAACAACAGTGAAATCACAGCTCCTGGTAGTCCCAGCTACCGACCCTTTCCGAACTACACTGACCTAATTCCGTTTTAGCCAAGGATATGTAGGCAACCTCAGAAGCAGGGCGCGGTCAAATCTTTCAAAAATGCTTCACACGGAGTATTCAAACGTGCAAAAATTGCTCGTATCCGCTCACTTATCTTTGCCCGCAAACTCTTCGTATTTCTGAGCAAAGAGGGGCAGCTTGGAGCACGTGATTTTTGCCCTATATGAATTATTCCTAGAAATTCAAACAAAATGATTTCTTTCATTATTTTGCAATTTTGTGGATTTTTGTGACATTTTATGTTAATTGTTTGCATTTTATTTGTGCATTTTAATTAGTGAAAAATACAAAAATACTTGGCATTTGCATTTAGGGTTTAATTTCACATTTTAGGATTAATTAGTAACTAAGTTACTTTAAAAATAAAGAAAATAACAAAAATGGTTCTTTTGCATTTCTACTTTTAAATTGTCTTAGTTTTCTTTAAATTAGGAATTAGATTGTTTGGAATTTAAGTAGTATAATTTTAGAGTCAATTTGGGTCTTTTATTTTTAATCTTACATTTAATAAAAATCAGAAAATAGTAAAGAAAGAAAAGAAAAAAGAAGAAAGAAAGAAAGGGAAAAAACAATTAAAATAAGAGGTTAGGATCATTTATATTTGGGCCAATGTCAAGCTAGCCCAAAGCTATAAACCCAAAAATCGGACCAACCGCCCAGCCCAATAACCCCAGACCTGGCCTACCCCCCTTTATGCTAAACGACGTCGTTTGGCGTCAAAAAATCTGGGCCATTCATCCATGCTAATCCAACGGCCCAGGTTCAACCATGCAGTTCAAATAAAAGTGTAATAAACCCTTAGAAAATTAAAGACAAAAGGTCGTCTACCTCGTACCTCCTTTCCCCTCCGTCTCCCTCACCGGCTCCGCCCCAATTCCGCCGCTGAAAATCGCCCACGGCGGCGGTAAACCTCCAAACTCGCCCAAATTTTCACCACAGATTCCTCCTTGCCTCCTCTTTCCGTATCCACGCTCGAAATCCTTCGAATCCTAGCCAAAACCCCCAAATCTACCAAACCCTAGGCGCCGCCGCCACCGTGAACGGCGGCGCCGCATCCCAAACCCTACCAAACTCACACTGTAGACTCTCCCCCACTCCCACATCATGAATCTACACCTCTTTCTTTTCAAATACCTCCCAAACTTCTCGAATCTAGGGTTTTAAAATCGGGAATTTGGGCAAGTTTAACTTCTTCTCCGATTTGGGCACAATTTCACCACGAATTGATGTTATTTAGCTGTTCTTGACAAGAATGGTTGATTAATATCATCTTGTGGTCGAAATTGGAAAGGCAAATTGGGTCCGAGTCCAAAATTGGTAAGTTTTCTAGTTCTGTTCTTTGTTTCATTTAATATTTGAATAAGTTTTAATTCCAGTTTCTATTTCCTGTTAGTTCATTCATGTTTTTTTTATTTTTTTATATGCTCTGATGTTGTTTGTTCAATTTTAGATTTTTCTGTTGTTGTTTTCTTGTCTTTTGATCATATAGACTGTTATGGTGTAGTTGATTCTTATTTTTGTTCTTTGGTTCTGTTGATTGAATTACCAGTAGCAGTTTTAATTTCGAGTTTGGTGTCTGAAATATTTTAGTTGGAATATTAGTTCAACTTTGGGGTCTGATTGATAATTAGTTTGTTTTGGTCATAGTTGAATTGATTTTATTAATTGACCATGAATTAGTCAAAGGTTTAGTTTAGTTTAGTATAGGATAGTAAATTCAGTTTGAACCAAAAAGGGCTAATGTAGGTATTTTACTTAAAAAATCTGTTAGTGACCGGAAATTAGAACACCCTAGACTCTTCTAGAATAGGGCCTTAGTTAAAATTTCAGAACTTAATGCAGTAGCTTGAGAAACAAGTCAAAACTTTAGGACTAAGAATAAAATCTGAAAATAAAAGAGGGGGAAGTGTGGAGTGAAATCTAGAAGCTTCCCCTGAAATCCGCCTAAATAAAGGCACCCCCTTACCTTCTTTGACAAGTTTGAATCTCTGAAAATTCCCCTAAAGGTCCAGAAGTCTTCACAAGCTGAAAGATTTGAATTTCGAATCCAAATTCTAGATCTAGATCTTAAAAAACCAAAAAAAAAAAAAACAGAAAATTCCAAAAAAAAAAGTACTGGCTACATTGAGTTTTTCTTAAATTAACTTCAAGTACTAGCCTCATATACGAATTTCCAGCCTAGAAAATATGAAAACGACTTGAGATTCCTTGTTGTTTGGGTGCTGAAACTTCAAAGTGCTCTGGTTTAATTTCGAGTGGTTTTGGGCTCAATTAAGCGTTTTTGGCATTCTATTGGGTGCTGTAACTTTCTGTAGTCCATTCCTGGTTTTTGAGAAGCTGTTTTGGTTCGAAAATTACTCCTGTTGTTTTGCTGGTTGTGATTGCTGTGTGTCAAGTCTACTTGCTTGACTCTTCCTTCTCCTCTGTTTTGCCTCAAATTCCAGGTACTCATTTGATCTCTCCATGGCCTAAGAGCTAAGGAAACTTGTAGCTGAAGTTTTGACTGGAAATAATAGGCTGATTTAAGGGCTCGAAATGCCTACATTTCTATTTGTTCATATATACTTATTCAGTTTTTGCTATGTGTACATTAGCCTTCGTGTTAGGTCGTGTAGTAGCAATATTTAGAACTTGACAAACTGGGGCTCTTGGTGTTTGGTATAACAGGACTGTTATGACTGGACTATATAAATAGCTTTTGTTTTAGTTTGTATTAATACAGCTATCTAGTATAACTCTAGAATAATTCAGGTTCATTCAGAGTTTGATAGGCAGTAAATCATGGCTATATTGAAAACAGGTTGAACTTGTAGAGTATTAAGTGTAATAACTATAATCAGTCGAGTTGATTGGATTAATTCAAGGTTCGAATTTAGATTGCTTCATGTTTACAAATCTATTGTTAGCCATGAGGCGTTTACATTTAATCCAGTTACTATTTCTATTTGATAAAACAAACCAAAATGAGTGGATTTGTAGTTCAATTTGAGTCTCAATGACAGTAATCAACTTTTCACACTTTCACTCAATTATCTACTCTCTTCGAATATCTGTAGGAGTTTGTTAATGCAAATCAGATGTAAAAAATTAGAAAGGTTGATCTAACAGCTATTGGACCAATTAAATTTGAATTTTCCTTTTTTGTTGTCACCATCATTGAATCCGTTTGGGCCATATTACCACTAAGGCATGGCCCGACTCCAATCTTCCCCATCTCACTGATTGGGCCTGTGTTGAGGCCCAGAGCTAGTAACAGCTCAACAAAATGACGGACCTCGTTTCTACTGTACTGGGCCAAGGTCAAAATTTGGTATTGAGGGCCTGAATGAATATTAAATATGAAGGTTAATGTTGCAACATAGGTTTTTGGGCTTTCTCGTCAAGTAGCATGCTTGAATTAAGAGGTGCGCCTCTTGTTCAAGTGTGGACTTGAACTTGAAGCCCAAATTCCTTGTTTACTTTAAATAATAGCGATTGATAATATTAATTAATTAAGTAGGCCCTTTAGAGACAAATTAAATAGAAAATCGTAGTTTGCTTTAGGATATCCTTAAAATAAAATGAGGTGAGCCGCGCCAAATGAAACCCATAAATTGCGTGGCCCTCTTTAAATGCTTATACTAAAATACTTAGAATTCGGGACGTGCCGTTTCGCGAATTTTCACGGCCTCCCGCAAAGATAATAACACGTTAGTCGCTTTAGGCGCGCTTTAAATAAATTTACCTTCCTAAATACGGGTGCGCATTTCATGCGACCCAAATCCAAATCCCAAAATATTGAATAGAAATGTGTCGAGGATCCGGGTGCATTTCATGTGACGTGATCCAAAAACACGTTTTTAAACGACGTTCACTTTCTTAAAATTTTTAATTAAAAGCGGTAAAAAATTCTAAAATTGCACCATAAGGATAACATGTATTAAAATCAGATTTTAGCCAAATATAGCAGTTGAGCGACCGTGCTAGAACCACGAAACTCGGGAGTGCTTAACCCCTTCTCCCGGGTTAACAGAATTCCTTACTCGGATTTCTGGTTCGCGGCTGTAATATAGAGTCAAACCCTTTCCTCGATTCAAGATTCAAACCGGTGACTTGGAACACCATAAATCTCCCAAGCGGCGACTCTGAATCTCTTAATAAATGAATCCCGTTTCGATTGTCCTTTAATTGGAAAAACTCCCTTTATTATACCCTTCGCGGGGTGTAGTAAGAAAAAGGAGGTGTGACAGCTCTGGCGACTCTACTAGGGATGTGAGCTAGGGATTGCTTGAAGAAGATGGTATGACAGTTAGGAGGTCGAGTGTGCGATTGTGGCTAATAATTCCGGACGTGTTATGATTAGTGCAACAAGAACTTAGGAGAAAATTAGTTGAGCAATGGTGCGAGATCATGGTAACTGAGGAGGACGAGGAGTCATTATGACTTATGGAATTATGTAATTGTAGCTTAAAGCTAAGTGGGGGAACCTACCGTCTTTGATGATATGCCTTTGTAGTTTCAGGTTATCAGCACGTTGGTGAATTAGTTATTACTAAGGGAAGGAAACATCAGTAATAATTTGAGCAGGGGATTTGATGGATGTGATGTACAACGAAAAGTATTCATTCGATTGCTTCATTGGAGTGCTCATATGCTAACGGAGCACTAGTGCTTTGGTTAAGTAATCGAGACTGGACTAGAGTGGACGATTCTCAACAATGGATCTAGTGGATTCGAGATTATAGATGTGGTGCTTTAGGATTTTCAGGTTCGTTATGTTGTTGAGGATTGGGTTTTGTAGTAGAGTGTGAAGGGTACTTGGAGCATTTCTATGCTATCAATGGGTATGTGGTGCAGTGTTAGAAAATGGGAGAAACAGCTTCGGATTCGTAGAAGTTCTAATCACCGCATGTGTATCTTACTATAGACTGTATGAGGAAGGTATGAAATGGCTTATGGGTATTGAGATGATGTGGTCTTATGATATGGGTAACTTGGGATGAGTGTTGTCGAGGTCCGTTATGTGTTTGAATAAAACTATTATTTCAATGGCAAGTCGAGAGTACATTGGGAGAAGTTGGGTCGTTTAGTAATGGTTTGAATCAGCATGGTTGTGGAAATGATCAGTTCCTTCAGTGTGTTAAGCTATACGGGTGATTCGTGGCTATATGTACGGGCTTGACAACCGTTGTGATTTGGTAGATTTGGAGGAATTTGATTCTGATGGCCTTGTTATGCGTAAATGGATCCCGAAAGAGTTATGGTGGTTTAGGCCATAATTTAGGTTTGTGTTCTCTGTAGTTACAGGAAGTTGGTTGTGTGTTGAGATTCTTCTTCTAAAATGAGTTAAATGAAAGGTTTCTAGCCGATGAAGTGTTTATTCTACTAGTGTTTCAGGATTTATGATGAAGTTTTTGTACCTTCATGTAATAGCATGATATGGGTAGTGAGCGGTGTGGAATTGCAATTGAAAGATCGAGGTTGCAATTCAGTTTGACAGGAATGTCACGGGCTTGGAGGAGCAAAGGGAAGATTTCAGATGGTCAGTGTATGCTGGCGCTACCTTAGTGTCACCGGAGAATGGTTTTCTGTGGAAGTTTGTTTCGGATTTGACGGTTACTCATACGTGTCATGGTTTAGAGGTTCGGCATTTAATTCTAGAGGAATAAAACAAATTGGACTATGGGTGTTCAAGACTTGGTTGACGAAGTAGCGAGACTTGATATTTTCGGACGTGGTAGAATTCTCATTTGTGAAGTTATGTAGTCGTCCTTGTTGGAACGCATTAAAGCTCCTCGCTGTTATGGTCTCCTTTGAATTGCCTTCGGGACAGGGTGTTGCGGGATAATGCCTGAGAGGCGATTATTAGAGATGGCAGTGTAAGGCGGTGTTTCTAGTGTTGATGGATCGAGAAAGATGATCTTCGAGGAGGCTTAGAGTTGGTAGAAATTTATTAGTTCGGGTGCTACACAGATGGATTTTGATTTGAGGCAATATTTAGGCAGCGAAGGATGAGGAACGACATGGTGGGAGGTGTCTCATGGAGGTTGAATTTCTAGCAGGTCAAGTACGACCAACAAAGCCGAGAAGTTGCTTAAGGAGACGGTTTAACCAAAGTGGGAGTGACAGAGTAGCATATGGATTCTGTGGTAGGATAGACACATGCTTTGAGAAAGTTTAGACTGATTTGAGGATCATGGTGGACAATGACTAAGTTTATAAATCTCATTTGGTGTGGTGGCTACTGTACTGGGGAGGTTTGAATATGACGAAAGAGAGTTTGCTTGGGATATAATATGACTTTGAATTCTGGATGTATTGCTAGACCTTCATTTTGTGTTGATGGGAACGAGGGGTGACTTTCGACTGGTGGGTGAGTGTGGACTCAGGAGGATTAACTGATTTCGTGGTGGTTGTAATAAGTGCAATGTCGTTGGAAAACATCGATATGAAGTTACACAGGTGGGCTATCTCATGTGAGGTGTTAGGAGTTGCGTGATTTCTAGTAAAGGCCCTCTGATGAACTTTATTTTCTATCCAACATGAAGTATGTACTACGATGTGAGCCGGGGATTGCTTGAAGAAGATGGTATGACAGTCACGAGGTCGAGTGTGCGATTGTGGCTAATAATTCGGGACGTGTTATGATTAGTGCAACAAGAACTTAGGAGAAAATCAGTTGAGCAATGGTGCGAGATCTGGTAACTAAGGAGGACGAGGAGTCATTGTGACTTATGGAATTATGTAATTGTAGTTTAAAGCTAAGTGGGGTAACCCACCGTCTATGATGATATGCCTTTGTTGTTTCAGGTTATCAGCACGTTGGTGAATTAGTTATTACTAAGGGAAGAAAACATCAGGGATAATTTAAGCAGGGGATTTGATGGATGTGATGTACAACGAAAAGTATTCATCCGATTGCTTCATTGGAGTGATCATATGCTAACGGAGCACTAGTGGTTTGGTTAAATAATTGAGACTGGATTAGAGTGGGCGACTCTCAATAATGGTTCTAGTGGATTCGAGATTTTAGGTGTGGTGCTTAAGGATTTTCAGGTTCGTTATATGGTCGAGGATTGGGTTTTGTAGTAGAGTGTGAAGGGTACTTGGAGCATTTCTATGTTATCAATGGGTATACGGTGCAGTGTTAGAAAATGGGAGAAACAACTTCGGATTCGTATAAGATCTAATCAGCGCAGGTGTATCAGTTGGAGTTACTATAGACTGCATGAGGAGGGTATGAAATGGCTTATGGGTATTGAGATGACGTGGTCTTATGATATGGGTCACTTAGGATGAGTGTTGTTGAGGTCCGTTATGTGTTGGAATGAAACTATTATTTCAAAGGCAAGTCGAGAGTATATTGGGAGAAGTTGCGTCATTTAGTAATGGTTTGAATCAGCATGGTTGTGGAAATAATCAGTTCCTTCAGTGTGTTAAGCTATACGGGTGATTCGTGGCTGTACGTGCGGGCTTGACAATCGTTGTGATTTGGTAGATTTGGAGGTATTTGATTCGGATTGCCTTGTTATGCATAAATGGATCCCGAAAGAGTTATGGTGGTTTAGGCCACAATTTAGGTTTGTTTTCTCTGTAGTTACGGGAAGTTGGTTGTGTGTTGAGATTCTTCTTCTAAAATGAGTTAAATGAAAGGTTTCTAGCCGATGAAGTGTTTATTCTACTAGTGTTTTAGGATTTATGTTGAAGTTCTTATACCCTCAAGTAATAGCATGATATGGGTAGTGAGCAGTGTGGAATTGGCATTGAAGGATCGAGGTTGCAATTCAGCTTGACAAGAATGTCATGGGCTAAGAGGAGCAAAGGAAAGATTTTAGATGTGTAGTGTATGCTGGTGCTACCTTAGTGTTGCCGGAGAATGGTTTTCTGTGGAAGTTTGTTCCGAATTTGACGGTTAATAGTACGTGTCATGAATAGGGTCATTGTGGACCCTTTAAAGGTGATTTTCCCAATATGGGATGATCGGAATCGGCTTGAGCTTCGTTGGTAGATCTAATGTGAATATATGCTCTATATTAGGTCGTATGTGATCATTTAGCACAACATCGCTTATGGATGAGTCTTCGGCCGTTGGATGTTTTCTGTGTCATCAGTTATTCTATGTGATACTCTATTATGCCATGTGAGTTGTGATCCGTCATAGCTTGTGGTATTATATGAGCGAGATGGCTTTCGAGATGTCGGTTGTTTGGTGCACCTTAGTCGAGCTTGGCTTTCGTAGCGCGTGGCTCTATCTGTCTCCTAGGGTTGTGTTTATGCACTCGGCGTGCTTGTGGTCGATATTCGGGGATTTCGTGGGTATGAGCAGTTTGGCTCGGTAGGTACTTCCTTATTGATGGTTATGTTTGGATCGGGTTGCACGCCGCAATGGTATCATGTGTGGATCGGGTTGCACGCCGCAACAGTGAGATGTTGAGTACGGTTCCTTATACTTATTTTGTGTGCCTTGTTTCTTATCTCTAAGATAGGTTCATAGCATCTGTTGGCCGTTTTATTTGTTATGTGGGCTGGGTAGTTCTTTGCTAGAGTTTGTTCTTCTTTATGGGTCACATTCGAGTTTGTAGCTTGTTGGCGCATTGATAGCGTCATATGAGATTTTAGACGGTGTTTGAGGTGGCTTATTGTCGAGCAGCTTGTTGGGTGAGATGAGGTTGTTGGACCTGGAATTAGTGCAATTAGATTTATATAATGTATATTAGAGGGAAAATGTCACTAATCAGTTCAAAATGAGGCAATGGCTCTCGCCAAGGGGAGAGACTCCATGAGTTATTGATTTGGTGGTGGTTATGAGTTTCTACACAACTCTTTCATCGTGCAGTATTGCGAGGGTTGGAACAGGGCTTGTATGTATTATGATATATACTACGGGCATCAGATTCGTGAATTTAGTTTCAAAAAAATATATAGTTACGTTTCAAGTATTTCAAAGTTCAACACTTGTATTCATAGGTTGAATCAATTGATCGACAATACGAAATCCCTAATATAATAGTGTGTATATCTTGTTGTCGGTCAAACTAGTTAGATAAAGTCAAATGTTAGTTCCAATCAAACATATAATTAGATTTCAAGTATTTTGATAGTTCATAACTTGTACTGATAGGAAGAATCAAACAATCTAATCTAGTTGATTAATGTGATTTGTTCGAAAGCTATATAACCTTAACCATTAATAATTAATTATATTTCAAGTATTTTGATAGCTCAATATTAATTGATAGTACGAGGATGTTACTCAGCGTATTGGAGCGGGGTGGATGAGATGGAGGCTCACATCAGGGGTTTGTGTGATAAGAATGTGCCACCTAGACTTAAGGGCAAGTTGTATAGAGTGGTGGTTAGACCGACTATATTGTATGGAGTTTAGTGTTGACCCGTCAAGAAGTCCCATGTCCAAAAGATGAAAGTATCTGAAATGATCATGTTGAGATGGATGCGCGAGCATACTAGGAAAGACAGGATTAGGAATGAAGTTATTGGGGACAAGGTAGGTGTGGCATCTGTGGAGGGAAAGTTGCGGGAATCAAGGCTGAGGTGGTTCGGGCATGTGAGGAGGAGAGACATGGATGCTCCGGTGAGGAGGTGTGAGAGGTTGTCCATGGCGGGTCCGAGGAAGGGAAGGGGTAGGCCTAAGAAGTATCGGGGAGAGGTAATTAGGCAGGACATGTTATTGCTTCAGCTTACCGATGACATGACCCACGATAGAAAGGTGTGGAGGTCGCGGATTAGGCTTGTAGGTGTCGACGCCCCCTTTTTCTAAAAGCGAAATCGGGTTTACGACATTTGGGAAGACAACTCTATTCCAGTTTGGGAATTGGTTTTTTGGATTTGAAGAGTCGCCACCTAATGATTAAGTGCATTAGGACACTAAGGGTTTTTGAGTTTGAAAACCAGAGTTCGGGTAAGGGCTAGAAATTATCTCGAGGGGAAGGTTTTAGGCACCCCTCAAGATCCACTAGTGTGGTTCCCGGCCATGCTATGTTGTGACTTTACAAATAATCAATCAAGGCTCAAATAAGGACTTGCAATTAAATTTAAAGTTGTGAAAGTAAGTAGAAGAGAGCAGAGATTTGAAAGGGTTAAACAATTCTAAAGAGAGCAAACAAAGACAAAAAAAGGAAAAGGGATCCTAGGTTTATGATTAATATGGATCACTTCAATGCAATACCCAACAATCACTCCTCAAATAGGGGTCGCACGTGATATTAGCGCATCGGTCATCATCTCCATATTCTACCCTTCCCACCCCGTAAAGGTTATTTAAACGTGTGGATTGTTCACGAATGCTTATTGCGTGCTATTACCCGTCCCGTCCTATAAGTCCTAGAGGGTATTTAGGACCACTATTCCTACAAGGTAAGGTCTAGGCTGAACCCTTAGGTTTAAAGGACAAAATGCTAGGCAACATACATAACAAGTAGGACTATACATAAAGGAACCATACAAAGGCAAATAAGAGGCTCACAGATCCCTCGCAAGTAAACATGTAACTAGCACGTCTCAAACACATTTAAGGTCTTAAAAGAACGCGAGTTTAAAGATCAGTTTTAGCAGAAGGTTTAGTCACAACTGAGTGACCGAAGAGCGTTTGACATGCAGAAACACAACTAAGAAAACAGTTGAGTAAGCAAAGGTGAGGGAACTGTTAAAACATCGTTTGAAAAAAAAGGTAGAGATTTGAAAATACAATAGTTTAAGTAAACAAGTATCGAAATAACGTGATCCTGGGAAGAAAGGTAAACCAGTAATTTGAAAACTTAATGGAGCAAGAATCAGGAAATTAGTGAGAGCATATAAATACGAAACAAGTTTCCAGATAAAGAGATTTTCAGTAAAAGAGTGGACTTTCGGAGAGACAGATAAAAAGAGTTGGGAAAGTTAAAAGGTTGAGTAGTTTGAAACTAGTAAAACAAAATCAATCATCTTTATTATTATTGGGCCTAAAGCTTTCCTAGGCGATGTATGTATTGCCTTCTTGTCTTAAAAGAAGTGGTGAACATGCATATTGATTCTAGTTTTAAAGAGAAGACGCAGTCAAACAAACTTGTGTTGTTAAATTAAACAGCTAATGAGGCGTTCGACAATTGCAACCCTAAATAACATGATGTCTAATGCACATAAAACTCGTAAAGCATGGTCTCTAAATACGGTAGTAGTTTCATAACAGTTGTTCGTTAATCACTATCTGACTACAAAGTGAGAATAACAATCTGAAAGTAAAGAGCCTAAAACAGGATATCTAGGTGTAAGATGCATGTCCTACGCATGGCTTCTATTGCACAAATTGGTAAGTAAAGCCCTATAGACATGTTCTCTACCCATTAATTAAACTAAGCATGCATAGTCCCTCCCAATTTCACTATAACCCCAATCGGTTGTTTATAAATTATTACAAACCATGGTAGCTGAATTACATAATGAAAAAAAATAAAATAAGAAGCTACTCTATAAGGAGCCTTCAATCAGGCCCGATCTTCCAACCTCACTTCTTTCGAGTTTCACAACCTTGACCATAGTTTGGGTGCGGCAAAGCTCCCTAAGGGCCCAATGGGGGTCCTTGGCCAATACCAGCACCCAAACATTACAAAAATGTTTGAACAAGTGCAGTGTGGAATTACCAGCCTTGTGCATCAAAGTTCAATGGGCACTCAAAGGTACCAAGGCAATGCCTACACGAAAGGGGGTAGAACCTAAACTCTATTAGTAGTGAGAGTGTGATTGAATTTTCTTTAAAGAAATTGAGTTGAAAAGCAGTTTTAAAAAAAAGAATGATCCATGTAGAAACAGTTTTGAAAGAAAAACAATGGGACAGTTTTGACAAACTCAGAAAGAAAATACATCATATAGTTCCGGGCAGTAAACACAAACAGGGAAAAGGGGAGTGGGGTAAATAGTTCACATGTAATAACACAGTTGCACCTAGATACCAAAGGAATGCATTTCAAAACTTAATGTCAACAGGTTTCAACTAAAAGGGCTCATTATCACATGCTAAGAATGTACTGGGGCTAGGGAGTAGGAAAGAACATGCATTAAGCAAACCAGTAGGCATGCCGGATTAATAGAAGGATAATCACACAGGGGCATGCTAGTTGCAATAAGAACAGCAGGACCATAAGTAAAAGCATAGAAGAAACAAAATAAGGTGCAACATGTATAAAAGCATATTGTTTTGGATGCTACAAATCAAATAGAGGGCATACCAGTCAAGGATGAGATAGTGTAGAGCATTAGTGTGCAGGGAAGTAAGTAGTAGTATGCAGACCAAACAATCAGCAATGTATAGAGCAGTAGAATAATGGAGCAGCCCCCCAAAGATCACTCAGTCTTGGCTTTCAGCCGACTGAATAATTAGTAGTCAACAGGAAAGCGGGAGAGGATGTGTAGAAAACAGGAGAGAACACTGAGTATGCTTATGTGTGTAAGAGAGAGTTCAGAGCAATGAACTTTTTTTTGTTCTTGTGTGTGATGTGCAATGTATCAGTGTGTAATGCAAAAGAGAATGGAGGTACTTATAGCTCTCAAATTAAGTGAAAATAAGGTAATACGTATAGACTGATCATAGTTATGGAAATAATACCAATTAGAATCAATTAAAAACTCGGACTCCCTTCAATTAAGGAATCAAAATTCAAACGGATACAAATTGCATCAAATAAGGAAAATTATTATTTGCAAGACTGGTATTTCCATAATAGGAGTAGTAAAAATATACAGAATAGTTCAAGTAAGGAAAGTATAAGGACAACATACTGTGCACACAAATTAGTTCAAAGAATCACGGATGAAATTGAAAATCACAGGGAATCAGTACGAAGTAAGGAGAGCATTTCAGAAATAAGGAAGTGATTCAAAAATCAGTGTAAACTTCTAAGGAAAACATATACAAGTCAGGGATTCGAAGAGATGCACAAAATCAGCAGAATATTTGGTAAACGATGAACAATTAGACCTATAAAACACAATAGGCATGAAAATCAGAGAAGCCTAAGCAAGAAATCACAGAATCAATAGAAGGCTGGAACCCTAATAGCAAAATTAAAGCATGGAACTCGGAGAGTAACCAGAAGATCACACCAATAAGCACATAACACAAACATAAACACATAATACTCAAAAAATCAGAAGATATAGTGATTTCGAAAGGGTTTAGGAAACCCTAGTTTTAAAAGAAGAACAAAACGTTGAAAACTTGAACAATCGAAAAGATCTAGTAGAGAGTAGTGTAAAACACAAAAGAATAAGCTAAAAATTGTTTAAAAAGACAAGGTTTTTAAGAAAATTAGGGTTTCGTAATAAACCAGTGAGAGGTAAGGAACCTGGCTCTGAAACTCGTTAATAATGATGCTCGCAGCACCATCGAACCATAAACCATCGGAGAAAGGTCGGAGACAAACCAGGCAGAGCTTCCGATGACCATCTTGCATGGTGGAGGCTTCTGGAGTCTCGAAGATAGAGGGAATCAACAAGACAAGGTTTCACGGTGGCTGGTGGTCGAGAGAAGTGAGGCTGGAGGTGGCCGAAGAGGCGGTCGATTCATCGGAGACGAAGGAGAGAACCGAGAAGG
>NC_031995.1:98112118-98153817 GCF_001879085.1 Nicotiana attenuata | reverse complement strand
ATATATATATATATATATATGTATATATTAGTTGGTTACTTTATTTGGATTTAACAAATATAGATATCTTATAATTAAATATAACAAAAAACAACAAAAAATTAATATATAAAAAATAACTACCCATTCAAATTGGGTTTCAAGTTTTAGTTTTTAAATTATTTTAAAATGAAAATCAAAAAATAAAATTAACCTATAAAAAAAAAGAGAAGAAAAATTGCCCATTCAAATCGAGAAGTAGTTTCAAGTTGGAGTTTTAAAATAATTTTAAAATAAAAAAATGAAAAATCTATTTTTATATATAATATAATATAATATAATATAATATAATATAATATATGTATAATGTATAATATATATATCTATAATAGGAGAGGCAAAGAAATGTTATAATGACAAGTGTCATAATTTCTATTAACAATATAATTATACTAAATATTGGATAATATAATAAATAAAAATACTTCGCGAAAAAATTATTTGATGACTATATAAGTCCCTTTAATTTAATGGAGATTTTATTTATTAAAATTTAGACAATATCTATTCTATTTATATAGAATAGGATAATCAAATAATTGTGATAATTCCAAATGTAACATCGAAAAATTAACAAAGTGACAAATATTTTTTAATATTGACCGCGCATCGCGCGGGTACGACTACTAGTTTAGCTTTAAAAATACCAAATAAATTATATAAAATATGCAAAAAAAAAATCACCTTAATTATATCTGGGTGTAAATATGAGAATAAGATAAATTATTCACCAAAAATGATAGTCTGGAAATAATTATTGAATTTTGTACTATTAAAATAGACAACAAAGTAATTTTAAAAAATCTTTAAAATAAGAAAAAATACCAAAACTCTTGGGTATGCTTATATATGCATGTATATACTATTTTGAGAATATTTTGAGTATACATAAAAATATATAGGGAAAAATTGGGTATCAACAGCAGGTTGACAGATAGTATTGTATTCCTCCTAGGCCATTCAACAATACTAGTACTATTTTTGTAATTTCCTATTTACGGTTCTTTATTATGCATGTTGAGGCATCCGCACACGTTTCTATGTTACATTGTTGCTAACATTCTTTGATAATTGGTTATTTTCATTGTTTCTTGAGCCGAGGGTCTATCGGAAATAGCCTCTCTATCTCTATGAGGTAAGGTTAAGGTCTACATACACACTACCCTCCCCATACCCCATTTATGGGATCAAACTGGGTTTGTTGTTGTTGTTGTGGTTGGAGGATGTTATTTTGGGGTACGAATTATGCCGTGCGATGTGTGATTACAACATGGGTGGCTGATCATGTTTTGGGGTTCAGTGTATTGAGATTGATACGGTGCTTGTGTGTTAGAATCACACCTGGTAGAGAATTCTAGATGTTGGAATTTGGCTCTAAGGCTTGTGGGCTAAGGTAGCAGGAAGGATCTTCATTCTGGGTTAAGCTAATGTGCTCATATGGTTGGGGTGCCACTGTTAGGTGAACGAGGTGTTAAATAGTGATTTTGGGCAACTGTGGAGCGGTTCTTGGCACGTTCGAGGATGAACGTATGTTTAAGTGGGAGAGAATGTAACGACCCGACCAGTCGTTTTGAATTCTCGCACGTCGTTTGAGACCTTGAGTTTCTTGTATTATGACTTTCATGTGTAGTCGGATTAGATTTTCGGGAAGATCAGAATTGGTTTGAAAGAATCATTCTTAATTCGAAAGCTTTAAGTTGGAAGAATCGATCAAGGTTTGAATTTTGTGTAAACGACCTCAGATCGAAGTTTTCACGGTTCCGTTAGGTCCGGATGATGCTTTTGGACTTAGGCATATGTCCGGATTTGGAAGTCCGTAGGTTGATTTGATGCTTTTTAGCAAAAGTTGGAAGATTGAAGGTTTAGAAGGTTGATAGTTTTGATCGAGAGTTGACTTTGTTGATATCGGATCTGGATTATGGTTTCGAGAATTGGTATAGGTTTGTTGTGTCATTTGGGACTTGCATGCAAAATTTGAGGTTATTCCGAGTTGATTTGATGTGGTTCGACATGCGTTTTAGAAGTTTAAAAGTTCATTAGGCTTGAATTGATGTGCGATTCATGGTTTTGATATTGTTTGGTGTAATCTGTGTTAGGATACTAGAAATTGGGGTTTTGAGCCCCAAAGTTATGAGATGGTAAATCCTTCATTTGAGGGTCAATTCATGGACAAAATTGGATGATTTTCGAAATATATTCTATATAAGTTATGGGTAATAATTATTTTCGATAATTTTCGGAATTCAGACACGTGGGCCCGGAGGTTGACTTTGTTGACTTCTCTTGAGGAGTTGGGAATTTGTTTCTAATCGTTAAATTACGAGTATTGGAGTATATTTTGGTTGGTTTGTACGTTGTTTGATTAGTTTCGGATCGTTTGGCATCGGTTTGAGGTGTTAGAAAGGTGTTGGAGCCGGTTATCGTATTTCGGAGCGAGGTAAGTCTCCTGTCTAATCTTGTGAGGGGGAAAATTACCCCTAGGTGTTATATTTATTACATGCTACATATTGTGGGAGCTACGCACGTATGAGGTGACGAGTGCCCGTGCGTATGCTTGAATTTTTTATTACGTACGGGTAGACTTAGACTCACGCCAAGCTTTAATTGTACTATTTGAGTTATTCTTGCCCGTTAAATTGCTTTAATTCACATTATGACCTGAGACTAGACTCGCGTAGAGTAATAGACTTGCTATTTTAGATACTTGACAAGATACTTATTTAGCCGTAGAAATTATACTTCCCTTACGGATTTCTCCCGCGTTGTGCGTATTCATCGAAAGTTTTCTTGAATCTTATAACTCACACGTATATTCATGAGTGGGATCCATGACCCGTAAAAGCTTCATATTCAAATGGGATCGGGCTGAGCACCTCAGCAACACTCTTGTGGGATCGGGTCGTTCGCCTCGGCAATATCATCTATCACACTCTTATGGGATCGAGCTGTTCGCCTCGGTAATATCATGCACTCTTATGGGATCGGCCGTTCGCCTCGACAGTTTCATGTACCACACTCTTATGGGATCAGGCCATCGCTTCGACAGGACATTGTAACACACTCCTATGGTATCGGGTCGTTCGCCTCGACAGTATCATGTATCACACTCTTATGGGATCGGGCCGTTCGCCTTGCCAGGATATTGTAACACACTCTTATGGGATCGGGCCATTCGCCTCGGCAATATGATGTACTTATTCTTATGGTATCGGTCCACTCACTTCAGCAATTTTATGAATTACTCTTATGAGATCGGCTGCTCTCCTCGACAGAATCATACGTAATATTTGACAAGAAGCCAGCGTACTTGTGAGTTTTCCTGACTTGAGATATAACGATCTATCTGGTGGGGACCATATTATATACTCCATTTGAGGACTTCGTGTTTACTGTTCAGATGAGGATCATATCATATACCTATATTTGTTTTTACTGTTTAATCACCATGCTTCATACTTGTCCACTTTTATTGTACTTGATTTATTGGACCACTAGTAAGTGTCGATGTCGACCCCTCGTCACTACTTCTCCGGGGTTAGTCTAGATACTTACTAGGTACGCGTTGATTTATGTTTTTATGCTACACTTCTGAACTTATTGTGCAAGTATATATTTCTGGTGGTCGTTGGGCGCAAAGGAGCAACTATTGCGGGGACTTTACGGTGAGCTGCATCCCATATCACGATCCGCAGTACACGGAATCTCCTTCATGTTCGTTATTGTTATCCTATCTTACATTTCAGACATATGTTGTATTGTTGTGGTACTACCTAGTAGATGCTCAAGTATTTGTGACACCGGATTTTGGGTGTTCCTAGTGGATGTTCATTATTGTAGTTCACGTTATTATGATCACTTTTATCACGACCCAAAATCCATTAAAGGCCGTGATGGCGCCTAACACCGCTGTCAGGCAAGCCAACAATAAATGATTAACTTGATTACTCATTTTAGTATTTTTGAAATCATAATTTCTTTTCAATTAAATAATGAGAGGTAAAATTTATAGAATAAATGATAATGTTTTCACCAGTACAATAATGAACAACTCATAAATACCCCCAAACCCCAGTGTCAGAAGTGCATGAGCATCAACGAGGAAGTAAAATAAAATAAAGCATTTGTCCGCAATACAATTAGACAGGAAAAATATACATAACTCTGAAGGAGACTCTACTGGTTGCGGATCGTTACATAGGATGCAGCTCACCTAAGTCCCCGCATTAACCACGCCTTTGTGCCCACAAGGTCACTAAACATATATGTGCCTGCACAAAAATGTGCAGCAAGTGTAGTATGAGTACGTAAATCAACGCGTACCCAGTAAGTATCCAGTCTAACCTTGAAGAAGTAGTGACAAGGGATCGACTCCGACACTTACTATTGGCTAACAATAATATACCGATGTTATAATTAAGCACGGATTGTATAGAACGGCTGTAAAATCTATATCATGAGGTAAGTAAACAATTCTTTTGTTAATAAGAAATATTCAAATTTATTTTTCATCATTTACCATTTTTGTAGCTCAGGACAATAAAGCAATATCAATTATTATAAATTCCAAAACAACCAATTCAATCACGCGCAAATCATGCCGAGGTCGTACGGCCCGATCCAACATAAATATGTAATCTGTGCACTGCCGAGGGTCGAACGGCACAAACCATAGATGCATCTATCTGCTACTGAGGCGTTCGGCCCGCTCCACAAAAGAGAAAATATATTTAAAACAACTAATTCAAGATTTATTAAGGGGCAATTATTCAAGGAAATACCAATCCTCATTAACGGTCAAGAAAATGAAGTTTAACCTTTTACAATTCCTTTATCAAGTTTTAATATGTTTTAAACAATTAATTTAACAAGTAGGTTGCGAACATCGCAAGTATATATGATTTGGATCCTAGACTACCCGGACATAAGTATAATAGTAGCTACGCACAGACTCTCGTCATCTCATGCGTACATAGCCCCCACAAATAGAAGCACACATTAAATCAATTCACCTATGGGGTTAATTCCCTCTTACAAGGTTAGAAAAGAGACTTACCACGCTCCGAAGTTCCATAACCGGCTCCAACACCTTTCCAACAACTCAAACTGATGCCCATCACTCCAAAACTAGTCAAAATGTGCAAATCCATAAATATATACTCTAATACTTATTATAATTCAATTCACAACAATTCCCAACTCCACTCGAAAAGTCGATAAAATCACCCTCGAGCCCACGTGCCCGGATTCCGAAAAAATGTTCGAAGATAAACTTTACCCATGACACAACGAACTCAAATATATATAATTTATTCCAAATTCCATGTCCAAGTTCTTGGTGAAAATCCAAAAATACCAATTTCTAGGTTTTTCTTCAAAATCCCAAATTTCTACAAATTTTCATGTCTAAATCCATATATAAACCTTGTATTTGATTCACAACTAGTAGAAATCACTTACCTCATAATAGATGATGAAATCTCCTCTTCAAAAGCTCCAAAAATCGCCCAACCAAAAAGAAATATGAAGGAAAATGGGCCAAATCCCGTCTTTATGACACTGCCCTCCTTCTTCGCGTTCGCGATCAAAGCCTGGCTTCAGACTCTACTACTTCGTGTTCGTGGTTGGAGCTCCACGTTCGCGAAGGCTAAATGGCTCCAGGTCCCCAGCTCCCCTTCCTTCTTTGCGTTCGCGACCACTGCGTCGCGTTCGCGTAAGCTAGCTCCAGTCCTCTTCCGCGTTCGCGACCCTTCGCGTTTTCATAGAACAAAAATCCTCAGCCCACATTTCTTCTTCACGAACGCGTGAGACCCTTCGCGCTTGCGAAGGACAACACCAGACACCAGCATCAGCTGTTGCAAAATAGCTCAAAATGATCCGAAACCACCCTGAAACACACCCAGGACCCCCGGACCCCGTCCAATCACCCAAGCTAGTCCATAACATAATATGGACCTGCTCGAGGCCTCAAATCACATCAAACAACATCAAAATTATGGATCGCACCTCAATTCTAGCTTAATGAACTTTAGAACTTCAAACTTCTACATTCGTTGCCGAAACCTATCAAATCATGTCCGATTGATCTCAAATTTTGCACACAAGTCAAATTAGACATTACAGACCCACTCCAACTTCCGGAATCGAAATTCAGCCCCGATATAAAAAAGTTCACTCCCGATCAAACTTCTAAAAAACCTTCCAATTTCTAACTTTCGCTAAATGACCCCGAAATGACCTACGAACCTCCAAATCCACATTCGGACGCACCCCCAATACCGGAATCACCATACGGATCTATTACCAGACTCGGAATCCCAAACAGACATCGATAACGTTGAAATGCACTTCAACCCAAATTTATGAAATTCTTCCAAAATTCCAACTTTCCACAATAGGCGCCGAAACACTCCCGGGTCATCCAAATTCCGATCCGGATATACGCCCAAGTCCAAAATTATCATACGAACCTGTTGGAACCTTCAAATCCTGATTCCGAAGTCGTTTACTGAAAAGTCAAACCTTAGTTAGTTCCTCCAACTTAAAGCTTCTGAAATTAGAATTTTCTTTCCAAATCAACTCCGAACTTGCCGAAATTCAATTCCGACCACACGTGTAAGTCGTAATACCTGAAGTGAAGCGATTCATGGTCTCAAACCGCCGAACGCCGTGCTAGAGCTCAAAACGATCGGTCGGGTCGTTACAACTTCACTTTATGATTTATTTGTATTCGGGAATTTGATAATTAAAAGCACAGGTTTCTATGAGTTCCAGATTTTATTCTATTTATTTAATAAAATTCTCGATTTTAAAAATTAAAATGGATAAATTAGAGGAGGTTCATGCGTTGGCTTGCCCAGCAACACAGCTGGGCACCATCACGACCTATTATGGAATTTGGGTCATGACAACTTGCTTATGACCACTTCACTTTATGATTTATTTATATTCGGAAATTAGGTAAATAAGCACAAGTTTCTATAAGTTCCAGATTTTATTCTTATTTATTTAATAAAATTCCTCATTTTTAAAATTAAAATAGATAATTCAGAGGAGGTTTATGCGTTGGCTTGCCTTGCAACATAGTTGGGCGCCATCACGACCTATTATGGAATTTGGTCGTAACAATATAAGGGGTCAGAATCTGAGGTTAAGGGTTGGGGTTTGGGGTTTGGGGTCAGGGTTCGGAGTTGGGGGTCGAGTTTGAGTCCGGGATCTGAGATCAAGGGTCGGGTTTTGGGGCCGGAGTTGAGGGTAAGAGGTAGAAGGTTAGGGTCTAAGGTTTTGGAGTCGGGATTTGAGGTTCGGGGTCTGAGTCCGAGATTTTGGATTGGGGTCTAAGGCCTGAGGTTGGTTATCGGAGTCTAGGATCAGGGTTCGAGGCTCGAGGTTTGTGATTAGGATCAAGGGTCAGGATTCAGGGTCCGAGTCAGAGATCATAGTGTTTGCCTATAATATATCTAAACTCTAAGGACAATATCTTCTGCTTAGTAACAAGACACCAAAATATAAGTTAAAATTATTTATTTTGTAGAAAAATATTTTCTTTCATACTAAATACACTCTAAATCAAAGTGAACTTGATATATTGAGAGGGACAGATTTAGTACTTGAAGCAAAATCTTAATTATAGATATTTTGTTCTTTATTCATCATAAATTTTTATTTGTAGGAAAATAATGAAAGAACATGGTTCAACAACAACAACAACATACCAATTATGATCCCACAAGTGGGTCTGTGGAAGGTAGAGTGTACAAAAATCTTACCCCTACCTTATGTGAGGTAGAGAGATTGTTTCTGATGGACCTTAGGTTTAAGAAAACTTGTTTCAAAACAGGTTAGAAAAAAACAAGAGTAAAAGGAGCTATGATGCGAATACTGGAGAAAGAAAAAATAATAACAATATAAATAGTACGATACGAAGGTAAAGGAAATAATAGTAGTAATTGAAGAATACGCGAGTAATCGAATAATAATAACGTAATGAGAAGTCATGGTTCACCCAGGATAATTGAGCTATTAGAGCCAATATTAGGACAAATTGAGAAATCATTCATCTAGCATATTCACGCTGATTGTATTCGTTATAACTCCTATAAGTCCTCTCAATTAGAAGACCATAATCTGATTTTTCACCATTCGCCACAATGTTGCCAACGATCAAATTGACTATTAAAAATGGCACTATGTTGGAACCTCTGTGAGCCGTAAAAGTATACCCACAACATCTTAAAAAATTAGCACAATAATGAGGGAGAGTTTTGAGACCAATTCAAGTTTATAACAACAACAACAACAAAAAACCCAGTTTGATCCCAATAGGTGGGGTCTGGGGAGGGTAGTCTGTACGCAGACATTACCCCTACCTAATGCAGGTAGAGAGGCTGTTTTCAATAGACCCTCGGCTCAGGAAGGGCAAGAAGAAGAAGAGGAAAGCAAGGAAGGAAGAAAGATGGAAAATAAAAGAAAAAGGGAGAGATAAATAATAAGTGGTACCAAATAATAACAACATGGAATACAATACCTGAGGCGAACAAAATCACATAACGTAATAAAAATCTAAGAATATGAAGGGACATGCATGCTACTAAGACTATCAGTGAACAACTATAAACTACCTACTAACCTTCTACCTTAGTCCTCGACCTCCACATCCTCCTATTAAGGGTCATGTCCTCAGTGAGCTGAAGCAGCGCCATGTCCTGCCTAATCACCTCTCCCCAATACTTCTTAGGCCTACCTTGAACTCTTCTCAAACTCACCATGGCCAACCTCTTACACCTCCTAACAGGAGCATCAATGCTTCTTCTCTTAAGTTGATCTTCTTTATTTTTTATTTAAAAATAAATAATAAAAAGGCAAACGAATTAAGTTCTGATTAAAATATTAAAAACTATGGTATATATAAATAAACCTCAATATTAAGAACCCAATCCAAATTTGTATCATTTCGTTTCTTTCAACTCTTCTCAAATTCAACTAGCAATAATAATAATAATAATAATAATAATAATAATAATAATAATAATAATAATAATAATAATAATAAATAAGTAGTAGTAGTAGTAGTAGTACTAGGAGGAGGAGGAGGAGAAAGTAAATTATGAAAATTGGACCAAATATCAAAGCAGAGTCATTCCCTATAGCCTCCTCTTTCCATGTCCTCTTCCTTTTCTTTTTTGCTAATAAGGATACGATCATATTAAAGGCTAAACAGTAACATTATTACAAAGGGGGACCAATCGTGGTACAGTAACGTCCAAAAGGTCTTTATTGAAAGCAGCTAAAGTAAAGGGTGGGGGAGACATAAAATGTATGAGACTCCACTGCAATTGGCCTTCAGAAGGAGTTAGGAGCATGCCATATTTTGCCAGGGCATCTGCTACACAGTTAGCCTCCCGGTAGATGTGGTCAAGTGTGGTTGTCTGCAGCTGATGGAGTAAGGTCTTGCAATAAAAAATAAGATGTGAGTATACATCGTTTCCATTGCGTATCATGGAGATAAGTAGCTGTGAATCGGTTTCAATCTTTAAGGGTAGGAGAAGTAGGTCAGTTGCAAGTTGGAGGCCTAAGAGAAGGGCTCGGAATTCGTCTTCTAAAGTAGTAGAGCAAACAATTGGCATAGTGAAGCCTCGGGTCCACTGTCCTTGGTGATTTCGAATAACTTCTCCAGCTGATGCTTGCAGCGTGTGAGGATTGAAGGAGCCATCGGTGTTAAGTTTGAAAAAGGGAGCTTCAGGAGGATGCCATTTAATGTGTTGGACATGAGTAGAAGGGGTTGGTGGTTGTAGAGGAGATAAGGAGTGAAATTCGATAACGTGGAAGAGTATGGTTAGTGGGTGGACGGGGTTGTGGAGGTTGTTGAAGAGATTATCGTTTCTAGTTTTCCAAATATGCCAGAGGATTAAAGGAACCAGGAGTGATGTAGGAACAGCAATTCCATGATAGGTGAAATTCCTGTGGGGTGGCACAATGAAGCTTGAGCCAGGCCGAAAAATTTGTAGTTGGTGGTGTGATGTGGAAGAAAGACCATGCGCAATGTGCAGTCGGTCATTGAAAAAATAGGTGTGTGAGCGTTTCAGGTACGTGGGGGCAAGAGTGGCAGTTAGGTGTAGTAAGCATATTGATGGATACTAGGAAAGAAGCTGTAGGGAGACGTTGTAGTAGAATCAGCCTTAGGAAGGTTTTCAGCTTTGGCGGAATTTTAAGTTTCCAGATCCAGGGTAGGTTAGGGACATATGGTTGTTTAGGGAGGGAGATGTGTAGATCAATCTTATATGCGGAGGCAGTGGAGAAGCCATGTTGCGAAAAAACCCAGGAGAGTGTATCAACTCGTTTAAGGGATGGGTTAAAATATGTATTATGGATGAGTCGCAGGATGTGTGGGGGCAACTGGAATGAAATTAGAGAGGTATTCCATTGGCCTTGTTGAAGGAGGGAGTTAACGGTGATAGCAGATTCGGATGAAGTGAGGGGGCCTTGGATAAGGCTTCAAAGGGGGCAGTTGTTAGGTAGCCAAGTATCATTTCATACATTGATGAGTGATCCGTTACCGATCTGCCATTTAACAGCGTGTGTGGAAAGGGAATAACCTTTTACTAGGGACTTCCATGTAAAGGAAGCATGCTTTTTGGTTGTAAGAGTGTTGGGGTGCTGTTGTCGGTGGTGATATTTGGCACAAAGGACTTGCGCCCAAAGGGTATTGGGTTGCTGGCGAAAACGCCAAGCTAGACTGATAAGAAGGGCCATATTTTTGCCTTTAGTTTTTTGAATACCCAATCCACCTTGTCGTTTGGGGAGGGTAACTTGTTGCCAGTTGACTAGATGAAGACGTTTCTTTTCCGTAGTAGTGCCCCAAAGAAATTTTGTTGAATTTGATCAATGTGGAGGATAATTTTTGTAGGGAGAAGATTATTTTGCATGGCATAAGTGGGGATGGAGGCTAGAACAGATTGGATAAGTGTAGTACGACCTGCCAGGTTAAGAAACTTTATTTTCCATCCTTGTACTCGAGTGCGCATGCGATCAAGAAGATATTGGTAATCGCTACTCCTGGGTTGAAGGTTGGTGATGGGTTGTCCAAGGTATTTACCAACAATGGAGGATGTACGCATGCGAAGAATAGCAGAGATATGGTGGCGAGAATTTTGTGGGGTATTTGGGGAAAAATAATTTTTAATTTAGCGTAATTGATTTGTTGACCAGCGAGAATGCCAAAGCGCTGGATAATGGAGTGAATGTTAGATGTGTTTTTAACGTCTGCTTTGGCGAAAAGAATTAGGTCATCAACAAACATTAGGTGGGAGATAGATGGCCCATGTCGGGAGATCGGAATGGGGTCCTATTTCTTAGCCTCTGTGGCATGTCGAATAATACGAGTAAGTGTTTCCATGCAAATAATAAATATATATAGAGATATGGGGTTGCCCTGGCGGATACCTCCAGATGGTGAGAAGAAAGGTATGGTTTACCGTTAACCATAATTGAGATGGAGGAGGTGGATATGCAGTTCATAATGTGTGTGATTAAGGATGGTGGGAAGTTAAGGCTAGCGAGGGAGTAATGTATGAAGGACCAATCAAGAAGGTCAAATGCTTTTTCTAGGTCAATTTTTATCAACATATGACCAACAGAGCCTTTGCGTTTGTTGAAAGAGTGCTCTGCTTCTTGGACAATAATTGCATTGTCAATGGCTCGACGGCCTGGGATGAAGCTACTCTGGTAAGGGCTAATTAAGGAGGGTAGGTAGGGCTGAATGCGGTTGACAATAATTTTTGTAATTGTTTTGTAAATGGTGCTGCAGAGGCTGATGGGACGATATGGGTGATGCGTTCTAGATTTTTAACCTTGGGAATTAATGAGATATAAGTTTGATTAATTTTAGGTGGAATGAAGGAGGTGGAGAATATATCCTTACAAAATCAGGTGATGGCTCCTTTGGTGTGAGGCCAGTATTGTTGGAAAAAAGTAGGATGGAATCCATCTGGACCTGGTGCTTTCATCGTCAGCTAGTGAGCGACTTAGGTGTAGAGAATTTTCGGAGGTAAGTGCTTGCGGTGCATGTACCGCTGTTTGTTTTAAGGTGAGGAAAAGTTCAGTGGTGTAGGTCCGTTGAAAATGGGTTGTGATAATGTTATTTATGTGGGTCGGGTCCAAGACCCAATTACCTACAGTGTTATGAAGGCCAAAAATGCGATTTTTCCGACGACGATGGACAGTACTAAGGTGGAAAAATTTGATGTTGGCATCACCGTCATGAAGGTTTTGTATATGGAATTTAAGTTTCCAAAAGTCTTCTTCATTTTGTAGGAGTACATTAAATTATTGAATAAGTGTATGTTCGAGGTGTAAACGTGTCACGACCCAAGTTCGCCCTCCGTGTACAGTCGTGACGGCACCTAGTCCCTACGACTAGGTAAGCCTAACGAATGCGGAAAAAGAAAACAATTAAAAACCGAGATAACAAAATGAAACAGTATTTAAGATGCCGCCCAGCATATAACAGTACAAGAATCTCAACCTAACACTCCCAAAATCCAGAACCCCATGAATCACAAGCTAAGAATACATAAAATGCTCTAACTCCAAAAATGTCTAACAACAACGAAGATACAGAAGGTCTGTTGATACCCAATTTTTCCCTATGTATTTTTATACCCAAAATACTTCCAAAATAGCATATATGTGCATATATAAGCACACCCAAGAGTTTTGGTATTTTTTTTTTAAAGTTCTTAAAACNATGATGCGCCCAGCCACCAAACTGGGGACAGAAATTTTCTTTGTCTGTTATTTTGTTGAAGTCAGGCGCCCACCTGGAAAACAAGGGAATACATTTCAAGTTCAGAAGTCAGGCGCCCACCTGGAGAACAAGGGAATACATTTCAAGTTCAGCAGTCAGGCGCCCACCTGGAGAACAAGGGAAGTACAATTCAAATTTTAGCTTTCAAAANACCTGGAGAACAAGGGAATACATTTCAAGTTTTAGCAATCAGGCGCCCACCTTGAGAACAAGGGAATACATTTCAAGTTCAGCAGTCAGGCGCCCACCTGGAGAACAAGGGAATACATTTCAAGTTCAGCAATCAGGAGCCTGCCTGGAGAACAGAGGCATATATTTCAATTTTCAGCAGTCAGGAGCCTGCCTGGAGAACAGAGGCATATATGTCAAGTTTCAGTAGCCAGGAGCCCGCCTGGAAAACAGAGACATATGTTTCAAGTTTCAGAAGTCAGGAGCCCGCCTGGAGAACAAAGGCATACATTTCAATTTTCAGCAGTCAGGACCCCGCCTGTAGAATAGAGGGAGTACAATTCAAATTTTAGCCTTCAAATTCTCATTTGGTAATATGATGCCCAGCCACCAAGCTAGGGCGGAAAATTTTCTTTGTTTTGTCTATTTTGTTGAAGTCAGGAGCCCGCCTGGAGAACAGAGGCATACATTTCAAGTTTCAAAGTCGGGAGCCCGCCCGTATAACAGAGGCATATATTTTCAAGTTTTGAAGTCGGGAGCCTGCCCGTATAACAGAGGCATATATTTTCAAGTGTTGAAGTCGGGAGCCCGCCTTGCAAAACGAATTATTTTTGTTATTTTGCTTCTTATGAAACAACTTAATTACCGAACAATTCTTAAAAATGCAAATTTAACTCCTAAATGCACATGCAACACATTTTTTGTATTTTTCCGCTAATTAAAATGCATAAACAAAATGTAAACAGAAAATGCCACGAAAATTCACAAAATTGCAAACACTGAAAGAACATCATTTTGTTTGAATTTCTGGGAATAATTCATATAAGGCAAAAATCATGTGCTCACAGCTGCCCCTCTTTGCTCGGAAACACGAAGAGTTTTCGTGCAACGATAAGTGAGCGGAAATGAGCGATTTTTGCCCATTTGAATATTCCGTGTGAAGCATTTTTGAAAGATTTGACCGCACCCTGCTTCTAAGGTTGCCTACATATCCTTGGCTAAAAAGGAATCAGGTCAGTGTAGTTCGGGAATGTCTGGTAGCTGGGACTGCCATGGAGCTGTGATTTCACTGTTGCTGCTACTGCTGCTACTGCTTGCCGACCTCCCTTATNATTAGTTCTAATATTTTTAAATTAATATATATATGTATTATTAATTGGTTCAGCATCTTCAATTTTCTTTTAAAAATCATTCACTATTTTTATAAAATAAAAAGGGAAAATTGGCTATTTAAAATATAGTCCCATTTCGTTTCAATTGCAGCCCCAATTCCATTTCAATTTTAGCCTTAATTTTGGCCCAATCCGCCCCCAAATCAAAACGACCCAATTTGATTTCTCACCCGACCCCTGACCCAATTGCTAAACCCGCCCGGGGTTCTTTTAAATCCAGGCCGTTGATCCTTTTGATCAACGGCCACAAATGATTCTTTCCTTTTTAATTCCACATGACCTAACCCTAATCCCCATTTCTCTTCGACAGCCGCCTTCGAACTCTCTTCTCTCTCAAACGCTCTCAAACACTCAAACCCTAATCGCCTCCCTCGTCTTCTCCGACCATTATCTCGCCGGAGTCCATGGCTTTTCAGGCCATGGACGACCTGTGCTCACCTTCTTTCACCCCTAAACCATGGGTGTTCGAGATTTCGAGGTTTGACCTCGACGACGTCCGTTCAGATCCCCTGCAGATCTGTGTTTTGTGGCCTCTCTGGCCCCATTCCGACGTATTCGAGCTTTAGAAGCCTAGTCATGGCCATCTCTGACTCAAGACCAGACCTCTTCCAAGCCTTCTCTTTGTTTCAGAGAAACCCTAAGGCTATTCGAGGTTCCTTCCTCTTTTATTTACTTAGATCTATGGTGGATCTGTGCTATATTCAATGTTTTAAAGCTTTTCCCCAATTTTCTTTTCAAAATTAGTCTGTTTCAATTTAGGGTTTTCGAAAAATCTTAAAACGACTTCTGACTTTTCTTCCTCTTCTTTTCTTTGTGTGAATCTGTCTATGCCATGTTCTTGTGTTCTTTTCTCGCATGTCTGCTCCTATGTTCTTATGTTTTGCCATATTATGCATGTTCTTCTATTTTTGTGTTCTGTTCTTTCTTCTACCGGGCTCTATAAGCATGCTTTACATGTCTATCTCGTATGTTTCTTTACTGTATTTTACTAAGCTTCTAATCCTTGTTTGCCTTTACTGGACTTTTGTTTGAACTCCAAGCAGGTTCCGTCTACTGTTTTTCCTAAACTTGTATCGCTTTTTCTCTCCTGAACTTGTTTGAGTGCCATGTTTTGCCTAAATGTATTCCCTGTGTTTCAAACTTGCTGCTCTCTCTGTTTGTTTTCTCATAAGTCTCTGAAAGAGACTACTGAGCCTGTTCTATTTGTTGTTTTCTCGTCTATGCATCTGATTCGAGTCAGAAACCCTAGTATTTGGGGTTTTTGGCAGGCTTGACTTTGTGTTTGGTCTAGGGTTCCATTCAGAACCCTTGACTCTCTTTCAGGCTCATTCTGAGTCTACGAACCTAACCTTCTTGGTCACTCTGATTTCTTGCTAGTTTTACGACAACTCTCTTGTCTCACATGTCTGTATGCTTTTTATATGACAAATTCTCTTCTTTCAAAAGGCCTTTGGCCAGCTTGTGATTGATTCCGAGTTCCTTTTTAAAAGGTTTTGTACTGTTGATTTTCTTTAAAGTAAACCCCTTCTCACCTTTTCTGGTTGGATTCATTCACACTAAGATTCGAACCCTGATTTTACTGGCTGTTGATTGATTGTCTTTCCTTGGTCTGCCCAAACCGTGTGCTACTAGACTATTTCCTTAAATAAACTGCTGCGTATTTGTCCCTATTACACTGCTTTAGAAAAGATTTTTAAAACGAATACTTTCCTTATTTATTTTTGCCCGTTTGAATCAAATCCCTTAACCAAAGGGAAACAGCTTGTGATTGATTTCAAAACTATTCTCTTACTTTTTTCTTACTCATCTTCTGCACTATAAAAGGGCCTGCCCTTTTGCACTAAAGGAGGGTTTTACAGAGGCTTTTCACAGACTTTTCCTACACACACGAACACAGAACACCATCTGAGTTCATAATTCAATTTCACTTAAAACTCTCTCTTTTGATACTTGTGCTGCTGTGGACTGTGTTTACTTTACTTTCTTCTGCACTTCTTTTGCTTCTCTACTGGTATGTCTCAGTTAGTTTACATGCCTCAACAACAATGTGTTTAAGTCTGCCTATTTCCTTTAGTTGATATTTGTTTCCCTCTCCTTTATATTTCTGTATTTAAGTTATGTGTGTAATCAATTGTTTGTCACGAATTTGATACTCTGTGAATCCCCTTTACCCTTTTACCCCTTTGTATGTGAGTTTATTGTTCAGGGCATAGCAGCACCCCAATATTGCTATCTATGATCCTGAATTGGGTTCATTGAACTCCTTAACTCAATCAATTCCCACTTCCCATTCTCCCCATTATGTGCTTGAGCCTTGACTTAGGTCTGATAGTGTCCTATTCACTATCCAGACCTTTGTCTGACCATCAAAAGGTCTGCTCCTAACTTGTTCATCTAGCAAGTGGTCAGGGGTGTGCCAGCCTGCCTTATGGCTAGGTATGACCACCACTTGTCATGGCCCCTTAATTCCCTTTCACTTTGCACTTACTCCTAGCTATAAGTTCTGCCCCTCTCTTGCAAGCCACGCTTTGGGACCCCTAAGCTCCCTCTGAACTTGGATGCCTGAGGGCTGGCTATTCCACACCGCACCATCCTGTTCATAATGGCATCCTGGGTGTAAGCAATGCCTGGAATCCCTGAGGTTCCTTGAAACTTTGAAACACCCTGGATAATGAGAAGGCTTTGGAGATCTGGACCCCGGAGTTGGTTAAATACATATTATTGGACATTAAGATTGAATTAGGCCGCTTGGATCTAGCTGTTAGTCTTCGATGTATTTTTATTATTTCAGTTGATTCATTGGGTTGTAATAACTTGTATAGAACTCGGGAAATCTAGTAAAAGGGTATGGGAGGGGTTTTACTTTCTTGCATCAATAAAGGGTAGATATCATGACTTTAGGACTTTAATTTTTTCACTAGAAATACTGTATATAAGATGGTTCGATGTTTCTGATTCAAGTCACCTAGATACCATGCCTATAGGGTTCAACGTTTAATTATGATATAAGTCATCTAGAAATCCTGCCTATAGGACCTTAACGTTCATGTAATCAGTGCATATAGAAATCATGCCTATAGGGAATGCATATGCATTAGGCAAACTGTAGGGTAATTAAATAATTACCTCTTCTTACCAGTTCTTAACAGACTTTTTTTAATCATATATAGATATCATAGGATTCCGCATCAACTTCGTCCGATTCTTCTTAAGCAATAACAATTTGTTAACTGGTCTCTAATGTCTTAATGTTTTCAGCCTCAATCTTTTGACAAAAACTCTTTTGAATCAGTATACATTTGAGTTCTTCAAGTCGTATACCACCTTCCAAACTTGTACCAATCCTCAAAACACCTAAAACAACATCGAAACATCGAATTAACCATGGATTCAAGCCTAAAAACTCTAAAGACTTCCGAATTCCTGTTTTGATCAAAAAGTCTATCAAACCTCGTCCGAATGACCTGAAACTCTGCACACACATCCCAAACGACACAACGGACCTATTGCGACTTCCGGAACTCCATTCCGACCCCTAGATCAAAATCTCACTACCGAACCGGAATCTTAAAAAATTCAACTTTCGGCATTGCAAGCCTAATTAAGCTACGGACCCCCAAAACACAATCCGAACACGCCCCTAAGCCCGAAATCACCCAACGGAGCTAACGGAACCGACGGAATTCCATTTCGAGGCCGTCTTCACACTGCTTCGACTACGGTCCAAATTCTAAAGCTTAAACTCTCATTTAGGGACTAAGTGTCCCAAAACACTCCGAAACTCAAAACGAAACCTCCCGACAACTCAGAATAGCAGAAATAAATACGGGGAAAGCAGTTAATGGTGGATTGGGGCGTTAATTCTTAAAACGACCGGCCGAGTCGTTACATCCTCCCACACTTAAACATTCGTTCGTCCTCGAACGAGCATAGAGACATACCTGAAATAGTGAAAAGAAGAGGGTAACGGCTGCGCATATCCTGCTTGGTCTCCCATGTCGCCTCCTCGACCGGCTGACCCCGCCACTGAACCTTCACTAATGCAATGTTCTTTGACCTCAGCTTTCGAACCTGCCTGTCCAATATAGCCACTGGCTCCTCAACATAAGATAGATCCTTGTCCAACTGGACTAAACTGAAATCCAACACGTGCGACGGATCACCATGATACCTTCGGAGCATCGAAACATGAAATACCGGATGAACTCCTGCCAAGCTGGGAGGTAAGGCAAGCTCATAAGCAACCTCCCCAACACGCCGCAATATCTCAAAAGGGTCAATAAACCTCGGACTCAATTTCCCTTTCTTCCCAAATCTCATAACGCCCTTCATAGGCGAAACCCGCAGCGAAACCCGCTCTCCAATCATATAGGAAATATCACGAACCTTACCGTCCGCATAACTCTTCTATCTGGACTGGGTTGTACGGAGTCTATCCTAAATTACCTTGACTTTCTCCAAGGCATCCTGTACCAAGTCTGTGCCCAATAATCTAGCCTCGCCCGGCTCGAACCAACCCACCGGGGATCTACACCGCCTACCATACAAGGCCTCATACGGTGCCATCTAAATGCTGGACTGATAGCTGTTGTCGTAAGCAAACTCCGCCAGTGGCAAGAACTGATCCCAAGAACCTCCAAACTCCATCACATACGCACGAAGCATATCCTCAAGAATCTTAATGGTGCGCTTGGACTGTCCGTCCGTCTGGGGGTAAAATGCTGTGCTCAACTCTACCCGAGTGCCCAACTCATGCTGTACGGCCCTCCAGAACCGTGATGTGAACTGAGTACCTCTATCTGAAATAATAGAAATTGGAATACCATGCAGACGGACAATCTCCCGGATATAAATCTCTGCCAACCACTCCGAAGAATAGGTGGTACACACAGGAATGAAGTGCGCGGACTTGGTCAGCCGATCCACAATCACCCAAATGGCATCGAACTTCTTCAAGGTCCGTGGGAGCCCAACGACGAAGTCCATGGTGAACCGCTCCCACTTCCACTCCGGAATCTCTATTTGCTGAAGCAACCCACCCGGCCTCTAGTACTCATACTTTACCTGCTGACAATTGAGGCACTGAGCTACAAACCCAACTATATCTTTCTTCATCCGCCTCCACCAATAGTGTTGTCTCAAATCCTGATACATCTTCGCAGCACCCGGATGGATGGAATACCGCGAACTATGGGCCTCCTCTAGAATCAAGTCCCGAAGCCCATCAAAATTGGGTACACAAACGCGACCCTGCATCCTCAATACCCCTTCATCACCAATAGTCACATCTCTGGCATCTCCATGCAGAACCTTGTCCTTGAGGACAAGAAAATGAGGGTCATCAAACTGACGCTCCCGGATACGATCAAACAAGGAAGACCGAGAAACCACACAAGCAAGGACACGACTGGGCTCCGAAAGATCCAATCTCACAAACTGGCTGGCTAAGGCCTGAACATCCATCGCCATGGGCCTCTCCGCTGCTGGTATATAAGCCAAACTCCCCAAACTCTCCGCCCGGCGACTCAAAGCATCGGCCACCACATTGGCCTTGCCCGAGTGATACAAGATAGTGATGTCATAGTCCTTCAGCAGCTCTAACTACCTCCTCTGGTGCAAATTAAGGTCCTTCTGCTTGAATAAATAATGCAAACTCCGGTGATCAGTATAAATCTCACAAGGCACCCCGTGCAGGAGGCGCACTAGACACTGGAGGTGCATAATAAGGCTCCTGAGGTCTTGGAGGAGATGGAATACCACTGGCTGCTGGAAGAGCTGAATGAACAGGGCAACTCATATAGCCCCTTCCATGACGAGCTGCAGCTGGGGCACGGGCACCAGAATAGTGACCCGACTCTCGAGACCTCTTGGCCTCCCTCTCCTCTCTGTCCCGAACATGCATAACCTCTGCTCTCCTAGCAATGCTCACCACTTGCTGATAAGAAATATCCATCTCCAACTCCCGAGCCATGCTAGACCTGATGCTGGGAATGGGCCCCTTAATGAACCGGCGAAGTCTCTCGCGAACAGTAGAAACCAAAGCTGGTGCATGTCTAGCCAAGTCAGTGAAACGGACAGGATACTCTGAGACAATCATAGTACCCTGGCGCAAATGCTCCAACTCTGTGCGCCATGTATCCCTGAGGCTCTGAGGAACATACTCCCTCGTGAACATATCTAGAAACTGAGCCCTAGTCAGGGAAGCTGCCTCATCCGGACTGTCTAACTCATAAGCACGCCACCACTGATAGGCGGCTCCTCTAAGCTGAAAGGTAGTGAAGGAAACCCCGCTCGATCCTGATATACCCATGGTACAGAGGATATGGTAGCACTCCTCTAGAAATCCCAAAGCATCATCTGATGCTAGTCCACTGAATGTAGGATGCTGATACTTCTTGAACCTCTTAAGCCTCTTCTGCTCCTCCTCTGAAGCTACTGCCCTCTCCTCGGGCTGAATTGGGGCTACAGGCTGTGCTGGTACAATCTCTGGAATCTGCTCAATATGCACTCGCTGCTCTGGAGTGCAGGCAGCGGAAGTATGTGCTCCTCACCCGGCCTGGGACGTGGCTGCAGGAAGGGGAAGCAGCCCTGCCTGAGCAAGAGTGGTGTGCATACTTATAAACTGAGCAAGAGTCTCCTGTAGTGCTGGAGTAGTAGTAGCTGTGGGCGTATCAGGCGCCTGGGCTCCAACTGGAACCGCTGGTGGCTGTCATGCCCCGAACCTGGGCCTAGACATAACACGACACTCGGTGCCTGACTGCATGTGACCGAGCGAACCAACTGGCTGGCTGAATGTGATATCATAACATACTGAATGCGGAAGATAAACTAACACATGCTGATATACTAAAAGTCTGGATGATATAAATCACAGTGTGGAAATACTAATACAATTCTAAAACATCTTTACAGCCAACATAGCTTAACATGAAAAGCCTGAGACTCTATCTAACTGTTCCTCTAGTCTATGAAGCCTCTAATGAAGTACTGAAAACACTGACTGTCTATAAATACTGAAAGAGTGTAAAGTAATGATAATGCCCTGAAAGAGCTGGGGATCACCAAATAGCTGGTACGAGAATCCTAGCGCTCTGAATCATCAACCTGTAAATCATTACCTGCATCGTGAGATGCAGTCCCCGGGCAAAAGGGACGTCGGTACATTTGAATTGCACTGGTATGTAAAGCAACTAAAAGAAAGAATTATAAATGCTGAAACTGAAACTAAGCTGATAACTGAGAATTGATAATTGGTACTGATATTATAACTATTGAAACAGAAACTGAAGCGATAACTGATAGCTGATAACTGATAACTGATAACTAAAATGATATCTGAACTGATAACTAGTAGCTGAAATGATAGCTGATAACTGAACTGAACAAAGGAAGTAAGGATATGAATACTCCCTCTTCTGAATGATGAACAACCTGTTTATCTGAACAAGCTACGGCCTCGGGCCCAATATATATGTGCACAAGCTACGGCCTCAGGCCCAAGTATACGTATACAAACTACGGCCTCAGGCCCAAAAATGCATAAAGCATAAACTACGGCCTCAGGCCCAAATACAGGTGTTCAACATTCAGGAACTAAGAATTAAACTGCAATACATGATAGTGAAATACTGAATCATACTGAGTTACATGATACTGGAATACTGGATCACACTGAGTTACATAGTACTGGAATACTGAATAGGACTAGACTGAAACATGTATTCTTGAACTGATTATGAATACTGAAACTTCAACTGTTTATGGCATACTGAGTAATCTATACTAAGACTCGGGGGCATCAAACCCAAGTCTATATTGAATACGCACTGAGCTCACAACGTTCAGAATGAAAGTGGTGAGCGAGTTATGAAGCTAGAGAATAGAAGTTCTGCAACTATTCAAGGAACTAGGCTTAACTATATTTCTGAGGCAATTAGTAACGTGGTAAAAGAAACGTAGTGTAGGGAGAATCATTAACATTCCCAAACATAGAGAGTTAGCATCACATACCTTAACTTCCTGCTCTTGAGCGTAATACAACATTCCCCAACCCTTTTTAACTTTAATCTAAATCTATACAAGTCAAAGGGATTCCATATTAGCAATAATACTCATATTTTGGTTACTTAGGCATTTTATCAAACACTCGGTGAGAATAAAGCTTCATAGTCCTTATTAATGGTGTCTCTACACCCAATAACCCATTCTCTTGCTCCTAGATAAATTATAAAGTCTCAAATCGCTATAATCAACATTATTCTTTATCGTCCATAAGGTAAACAACACCCTTAACCAATAATCAACAGTCAATACCCCAAACCTATAATCGTTCATGCTTTTCTATCAAACCCATCAACTCATATCTCATGAACTAGAGTCTATAATCATTAATCCAATGCTAGAATTAATTAGAGGGTGAAGACATTACCTTTATGAAGTTCAATCCCCTTGAATTCGAGTTCTAGGGTTCTTTCTCTCAACAATGATGTCCCAATCGAATATCTAATGATATGGAGGGTTTACCCATGTTAATAAGATGTTGGTAAATTGAAATTAACTTAGAACCACCATTATAACTTACCTTGAATGGTGGAGGGACCTTTAAGGAGTTAGGTTTTTGAGAGCTCCCCTTTCTAGAGCAAGTTTTTGTGTTTTGGGGCTGTGGGGGACGAAGTAGGTCTTTAAAATGCCCCCCATGAGCGCGCCTGCACACCTGTAGGCCTGAACGCGCTACTGACCGTGCAAAGTGGCAGTAACACTGCCTCAAAAGATGCGCGGCCGCGCTCGGGGCGCGCTCAGGGCGCGCATATTGCACACTGTTCTGTAAAACACGCATAACATTTTGCACAGAGATCCGTTTGGGCTCCACAATATATCGTCGGAGAGATATTTCAAGGCCTACAACTTTCATGCTTTGACTTTTCCCAAATTCCTTACACAATTTCAGTAAACCCTGCTGGAAAATAGACCTTCTGCAAACTTAGTCGATTTTGTCAAATCTTATGCACCTCACTTTCCATCTTGATTCCGAAACAACTACTTTCTTCAATAATCATCCCTCTAGGACTTCATATGTCTAAAATATCAAATTCATACCCATTTAACATATCCACACCTAGTCCGAATATACGGGATGCTACATTATCTCCCCCTTGGGATCATTCGTCCTCGAATGATTGTCCTGACTGTAACTTCCGCTAACTCCGAACCTTAAACGGGTCTGGTGGAAACATGAACTTTCATTAACACTTGCATACTAAACTGAATGAATACATGACTACTGAACTGTTGAGATACTGAACTGAATGACTGAATATTGGTCTGCCATGGATACGTGAATACTGAACTAACATGGATATATGAATATTGAACTAACACGAATAATTGAGTATTGAACTAACATCAATATCAGAGTACTAAGCTGGCATGAATATCTAAGTATTGGACTGACATGAGTAGCTGAGTATTGAACTGACACGAGTATATGAGTACTGAATTGACATGAGTATCTGAGTACTAGAAACTTGAATGTTATAACATGATACATGAAATACTCGCTATACCACCGCTAATTCTGGTGGAAACTCCAACTCATAAGCTATTTGACCGATCTTTTGTAGGATTCTATATGGCCCAATATAGTAGGAACTATGCTTCCCCTTCTTCCCAAATCTTATAACGCATTTCATAGCGAAACTTTCAGAAACACCCAATCATCAACTTGAAACTCTAGGTCTCTATGCCGCACGCTCGAATAGGACTTTTGGCGGCTCTGAGACGTCTTCAAACGCTATCGAATCAACTTAACTTTCTCCATAGTCTGATAGACCAAATTTGGTCCCAACAACTCCTCTTCACCAACTTTGGACCAACCAATTGGCAATCTACACCTTCGCCCATACAGAGTCTCGCACGTGCCATCTTGATACTAGAATGGTAGGTGTTATTATTAGAAAACTCAATGAGAGGTATGTGATCATCCCAATTGCCTTAAAAAAATCAAGGATATCCTTAAGTGTTTGAATAATGCGCTCTGCTTGGTCATCTTTCTGAGGATGAAAAACTTATTCTGAATCCTTTCTGTAAGAACTTCTAAACATTCATTTTAAACTGAACACCACAGTCCGAAATGACGCACAACAGAGTCCCATGCAATCAGACAATTTCCTGAATGTATAACTTGGTATAATCTTCTGCTGAATCTGTAGTCTTTACTGGCAAGAAGTGTGCTGACTTGGTAAGTCGATTTACAATCACCCAATCAATGATGCTTTCAAGATGAGCAAGATAATCCTGTTATAAACTCCATATTTACTATCTCCACTCAAAATATGTGTATTCTGTGATAAAACACAAGGCTTTGTGCTGCTCGACTTTCACTTGCTGATAATTTAGATGCTTGGCCACAAAGTCTGCAACGTTCTTTTTCATGTCGTTCAACCAATAAATCTCCTTGGTCATGATGCATTTTTGGGGAACCTGGATGGAAAGAATACCTGGAATTATGGGCTTCTAACATGATCTTCCCTCTTTAAGTCCATCTATGTCTGGAACACACAATCTGTCTTGGTACCTCAAAGTACCATCATCTCCCCCTTATTCAAAAGCCATCGTTTTATACTTGTGAATCTCCTCTTCAATTGCAACACGTAGGGATCATCAAATTGTTTCTCCTTCTCTTTGGCTACTAATGGGGAACAAGTCCTGTTCTAGACAACAACTCCGTCATCTTCAGCGTCCGAAGTCGAACTCCTCTTGGCTGGTGAACTTCTCTCACCAGAGTTCTCTTATCTACCTCAATCATGAGTTATACTTCCCACACTTTATCTTCTTAAGCACTTCCTGAAAACACTTATAGAATTGTTGTGAGCTAAGTCTTTGACCAGTACTCCGAAGCCTAGAGTCTCGTGCAATGGCACTACCCTCCTGACACATAAATAGGCATGATTTTATAGCTTTTCTGTGACCACTTTATCATCAATAACTAAGCTCGGTATCATTCTACTCACTTTGTGTTTCTTACACATGCTATACATAATCCTTGTGGTAATTATACAATTTTTCCTCATTATCGAACTGATTTTCTTTTTCATATCCCATGCTAACTATTCGGGTTTCAAATCTCTAACTGCACTTACTGATGGTTTTCACATCACCCCTTAGACCAAAGGTCTTATACTTGCGGATCCTCCCTTTTTTTGTTGGGATCCAAATAACTTTCCTTATTTTCCGTAATTCTTTGCACTCTACGTCAATGACGACTCATCTTCCAACTTACTTCTGAGAAATCTTTCTTACTAGGAAAACTAAATTATTCACTTAACGGAAAGCTAACATATTCACAGCTATCATACACAATCTTAATAATTTAACTCTGCTCACACTGTCAATCCTGGAGAAACCACATTACGATAATTCCTAAAGGCTTTTCTTCTATATTTTGTGCTCTCACTGCCAGCTGATTTTTTTCCACTGCCACTATACTTCGGGTTTAACATAGACTCTTTGGGTTCTAACACGCGTTCGGTATTTCAAATTGTCATCTACTCACTATAGTTAACCTGGCTAAGTGGATCAAATTTTTACTCCTACTAGCTGTGCTGAAATTGCTAATTAGTTGTATCAACTCAAAACTTACTTATTATTCTTTTACTAAACACCTGCTAGAATCACGTTTTCTTTTTCTACTTTGGATAACTAAACTGAGGCATAAGGTTATTTCTAACTTCCCTCACCATTCGGCCCTGTTCTACGGTCGCATACTATCCTTCTTTTAAAAACTATGTGCATAGATCACACTTACGAAATTCATTTGTCTTAAACAAAATTAGAATATCTAACCCCAAACTTTCTATATAATACAAAATCATATCATACTATAAACATCTGCGATAATCACTTAGTCACATAACCTAAGGGGGAACTGCCATATCTTTTATCTTACATCAATAGCTGCTTCTTATAGTAGCTTACTTACATGGTACTTCTAGTTCTGATTTGAATAAATCTAAACAACTTAAAATCATTCCCTGAAATTCATAATTGGTTGCTCTTGGTTCTCATGACATACATCGTATCTTCTAGTCATTTGCATGAGTTGTATGAAATCACATCTTTGGTAATAACAAACGTTTCTGACTCCTAGGTATTTTACCCTTAGGCTCTCTTCTGTCCAAAACTATAGTGACCAATGTTAGGGTCTGACATCTGAACTATCATCATCCAACTTGTGGCTCCATTTCCAAAAATTAAAATGAAGTTGTTCTAGGAGGTAAAACACATACGAATACACTACCATGCACAAACTTATCTTTCAAAGTATACCATCATTTAATAAATAACTTCCTTCTCTCTCCGGTGAGTCTTGGTCTTAACCCAAACCTAAAATATGCGAAGGTTTCGCTATAATCACTGTTACTTACATTTTCTTTGAGAACCCATATGCATCACTTTATGCTCACAAGTCACCAGAAATTTTGATACACTGAAAATTGGATATCTGGTAAACATATAACTGAATACTGGAGTACTGAATAATAACAAACTTGCTAACTGAAAGACTGTATAACTGGTAATTGAGATTAACTGATAACCATAAGACATGATAATTACTTTTGTACTTTCCGATAAGATTATGCTCTAATCTGTACTACTATCCATAGCATCCCACTTTTAACATCCTTTCAAGTATCATATTTACCAACCTGTACTCCATAATTATACCCCAATGGGCAATTATCCTCTCTAGGACCTTAGGTTTCTCCTGCGCGTCGCTTGGGCATCCAATACGTTTGGAATTCGATAGGAAGAGAAGGTTTATTGCTCTAAGATTCATGGCATGATCTAGAGTACAAAAAAATGAGACAATCCTGGATGTCTTGGTAGTTAACCGTTTATATGAGTGGCCGACACACACATATAAAAGAAACTCCACTGGACACGGCTTCATAGACTCCCTAGGACACTTGAACCTAGGGCTCTGATACCAAGCTTTGTCACACCCCGAACCTGGGCCTGGACGTAACACGACACTCGGTGCCTGACTATATGTGACCGAGCGAACCAACTGGCTGGTTGAATCAACATGTGATATCATAACATACTGAATGCGGGAGATAAACTAACACATGCTAATATACTAAAAGTCTAGATGATATAAATAAGAGTGCGAAAATACTAATATAATTCTGAAACATAATTGCAGCCAACATAGCTTAACATGAAAAGCCTGAGACTCTGTCTAACTGTTACTCTAATCTATAAAGCCTCTAATGAAGTACTGAAAACACTGAATGTCTATAAATACTGAAAGACTGTAAAGTAATGATAATGCCCCGAAAGAGCTGGGGATCACCAAATAGCTAGTACGAGAATCCTAGCGCTCTGAATCATCAACCTGTAATCATTACCTGCATCGTGAGATGCAGGCCCCGTGCAAAAGGGACGTCAGTACATTTGAATTGCACTGGTATGTAAAGCAACTGAAAGAAAGAATTATAAATGCTGAAACTGAAACTAAGCTGATAACTGAGAATTGATAATTGGTACTGAAATGATAACTATTGAAAAACTGAAGCGATAACTGATAGCTGATAGCTGATAACTGATAACTAAAATGATATTTGAACTGATAACTGATATCTGAATTGATAACTGATAAGTGAACTGGTAACTGAAATGATAGCTAATAACTGAACTGAACAAAGGAAGTAAGGATATGAATACTCCCTGTTCTAAATGATGAACAACCTGTTTATCTGAACAAGCTACGACCTCGGGCCCAATATATATGTGCACAAGCTACGGCCTCAGGCCCAAGTACACGTATACATAACTACGGCATCAGGCCCAAAAATGCATAAAGCATAAACTACGGCCTCAGGCCCAAATACAGGTGTTCAACATTCAGGAACTGAGAATCAAACTGCAATACATGATAGTGAAATACTGAATCATACTGAGTTACATGATACTGGAATACTGGATCACACTTAGTTACATAGTACTGGAATACTGAATAGGACTAGACTGAGACATGTATTCTTGAACTGATTATGAACACTGAAACTTCAATGGCATACTGAGTAATCTATACTAAGACTCGGGGGCATCAAACCCAAGTCTATATTGAATACGCACTGAGCTCACAACGTTCGTAATGAAAGTGGTGAACGAGCTGTGAAGCTATAGAATAGAAGTTCTGCAACTATTCAAGGAACTAGGCTTAACTATATTTCTGAGGCAATTAGAAACGTGGTAAAAGAAACGTAGTGTAGGGAGAATCATTAACATTCCCAAACATAGAGAGTTAGCATCACATACCTTAACTTCCTGCTCTTGCGCGTAATACAACATTCGCCAACCCTTTTTAACTTTAATCTAAATCTATACAAGTCAAAGGGATTCCATACTCATATTTTGGTTACTTAGGCATTTTATCAAACACTCGGTGAGAATAAAGCTTCATAGTCCTTATTAATGGTGTCTCTACACCCAATAACCCATTCTCTTGCTCCTAGATAAATTATAAAGTCTCAAATGGCTATAATCAACATTATTATTTATCACCCATAAGGTAAACAACACCCCAAACCTATAATCGTTCATGCTTTTCTATCAAACCCATCAACTCATATCTCATGAACTAGAGTCTATAATCATTAATCCAATGCTAGAATTAATTAGAGGGTGAAGACATTACCTTTTTGAAGTTCAATCCCCTTGAATTCGAGTTCTAGGGTTCCTTCTCTCAACAATGATGTCCCAATCGAATATCTAATAATATGGAGGGTTTACCCATGTTAATAAGATGTTGGGAAATTGAAATTAACTTAGAATCACCATTAGAACTTGTATGGTGGAGGGACCTTTAAGGAGTTAGGTTTTTGAGAGCTCCCCTTTCTAGAGCAAGTTTTTGTGTTTTGGGGCTGTGGGGGACGAAGTAGGTCTTTAAAATGCCCCCCATGAGCACGCCTGTGCACCTGTAGGCCTGAACGCGCTACTGACCATGCAAAATGGCAGTAACACTGCCTCAAAAGATGCACGGCCGCGCTCGAGGCGCGCTCAGGGCGCGCATATTGCACACTGTTATGTAAAACGCGCATAACATTTTGCACAGAGATTCGTTTGGGCTCCACAATATATCGTCGGAGAGATATTTCAAAGACCTACAACTTTCATGCTTTGACTTTTCCCAAGTTCCTTACACAATTTCACTAAACCCTGCTGGAATATAGACCTTCTGCAAACTTAGTCGATTTTGTCAAATCTTATGCACCTCACTTTCCATCTTGATTCCAAAACAACTACTTGCTTCAATAATCATCCCTCTAGGACTTCATATGTCTAAAATATCAAATTAATACCCATTTAACATATCCACACCTAGTCCGAATGTACGGAATGTTACAGTGGCTCCTCGGTAGCAGCTCGCGCGGGTGCTCTGGCTGCACCGCGTGCGCGTCCTCGGCCTCTACCCGGCCCCGACCTCTGACGGCTCTCGCAGGGGGCGCGGGTGTCTGGTCACCTCCAGTAGCACGTGTCCTAACCATCTGTGAGAGAATAGAAGACAGAAGTTTAAAATCTCGATATCAAAGATCTCGCACGACAAGATTTCAAATGAAGTGAAATTTTCTTAACAGTTACATAACCTCTCGTGGATAAGCACATACGTCTCCGTACCGATCCGCGAGACCCTAATAAACCAGTCTGTGATTCAAGACTCCTATGAACCTAGAGCTCTGATACCAACTTGTCACGACCCAAGTTCGCCCTCCGTGAACAGTCGTGACGGCACCTAGTCCCTACGACTAGGTAAGCCTAACAAATACGGAAAAAGAAAACAATTTCGGAAATAAAACAATTAAAAACCGAGATAAGAATATGAAACAGTGTTTAAGATGCTGCCCGACATATAACAGTACAAGAATCACAACCTAACACTCCCAAAATCCGGAAACCCATGAATCACAAGCTAACAGTACATAAAATGCTCTAACTCCAGAAGTGTCTAACAACAACGAAGATACAGAAGGTCTCCACTACTACAGAGAATGGAAAGGGACTCCTCGGTCTCCGGACGCGGCAGATATACCTCGAAGTCTCTATAGAAAGCGCCTTGCCTCAAGGGTGATAAGACTGAGTGGAAGTACCTGGATCTGCACACGCAAAAATATGTGGAGGAAAGGGCATGGGTACACCACAGCGGTACCCAGTAAGTGCCAAGCCTAACCTCGGTCGAGTAGTGACGAGGAAGGTTAGGGCCCTACCGATCATACACAATAATATATAAGAAAGATGAGCAATAGTAAAGAAATACAGATAATAAGAGAAACAACAACTACAACCAAGGCAAATAATCACAGAAGGTATACAACCAACGTAGAGATAACAACCGGGGGTCTACCAGGATCACGTCCTGTAGCCCCAAAAGTAAATAATCAATGGATCTCCCGGGTGCTGTCCCGTAGTCCATATCATTGTGCAGGGGGATATACCGGAATACCACATCCGTAGTCCCAAATAAATAGACAAGGGGGATCTACCAAGAAACCGCCCGTAGTCCCAATGTAAACACACAACAACAATACAAGAATAACCAACTCAATCCAATTTCATATCAAGGTAAACAGGTAATTCTAACCTAGCCTGTTGCACAGAGTTCAGATAAGGTAGTTTGAGAAAATAAGCAATTTCGTCATTTAGGCATGCTTCCCTAAGCTAACAGTAAGCTCAAATTTCAAGTAATATAAACAGTGAAGAAATATGAAATTTTAGATACTTAATGAAAAACCGGATTTGCAACAATCAGCACAAGTACGCACTCGTCACCTCACGTACAAGGCATTTCATATATCATAGTTACAATCCTTAGGGGAGTTCCCCCACACAAGGTTAGACAAGCCACTTACCTCGAACCAGCTCAATCAAATCTATACCACGTTCTTGCCACGAGAATCCGACCCCAATGGCCCAAATCTATTCAAAGTAATTGCATAATGTATATAACACTTCAAGTAACTAATTCAACTAATTAATTCTAAGCTAATACGCGAAATTAGTAAAAATAACCAAAACGCCCCCCAGGCCCACGTCTCGGAATCGGGTAAAATTTACAAATTCGGAATCCTCACACTCTCACGAGTTCATTCATACCAAAAGTACCAAAATCGGACCTCAAATGGTCCCTCAAATCACCACTCAAAGCTCTCCAATTAACCAAGCCCTAACCCCCAATTTACCACTGATTTTCCTTCAAATTTCATGCTTACAATGATAAAAATCACTATAATAACAAGCTTAAGGACCAAAGGCCTTACCCCAATGAATCCCTTCTGAAAATCTCCCTTGAAAATGCCCTCCAAAGCTTCACCCCGAATGAAAAATTGAGAGAAATGGTCAAAAATCGCGAAGGGTGGAATTTATAGTTTCTGCCCCAGCAAAACCGCACCTGCGGTTAAATGGTCGCACCTCCGGACCCGCACCTGCGGTCCAAGATGCGCACCTGCGAACTTCACTTAAAACACCAGGGCCGCACCTGCACAAGAAACCCCGCATCTGCGCAATCGTAGGTGCGACCAGGACCTCGCTTCTGCGGTCCCAGTCTGTCCCTCTCTTAGCCGTATCTGCATCTTCCTATCCGCTCCTGCGTGTCCGCACCTGCAGTCCTCTAGCCGCAGGTGCGGTTATGACAGCAACAGAACTCCTTCAGCTGCCAAACTCAACTCCAAATCACCCGTTAACCACCCGAAATCACCCCGAGGCCACAGGGACCTCAACCAAAGGCACGAGCAAGTCGTATACCACCTTCCAAACTTGTACCAATCCTCAAAACACCTAAAACAACATCGAAACATCGAATTAACCATGGATTCAAGCCTAATAACTCTAAAGACTTCCGAATTCCGCTTTTGATCAAAAGGTCTATCAAACCTCGTCCGAATGACCTGAAACTTTGCACACACATCCCAAATGACACAACGGACCTATTGCGACTTCTGGAACTCCATTCCGACCCCTAGATCAAAATCTCACTACCGAACCGGATACTTCAAAAATTCAACTTTCGGCATTTCAAGCCTAATTAAGCTACGGACCCCCAAAACACAATCCGAACACGCCCCTAAGCCCGAAATTACCCTACGGAGCTAACGGAACCAACGGAATTCCATTTCGAGGCCGTCTTCACACTGCTCCAGCTACGGTCCAAATTCTAAAGCTTAAATTCTCATTTAGGGACTAAGTGTCCCAAAACACTCCGAAACTCAAAACGGAAACCTCCCAGCAACTCAGAACTGCAGAAATAAACACGGGGAAAGCAGTTAATGGGGGATTGGGACATTAATTCTTAAAACGACCGACCGGATTAATGTCTTAAATCATGCTTGAAGAAGTTCAATAGTTGATGGTTTTCTTATTTGTTATGTGAATGGGGTAAATGATTATGGTCCGCATTTCTGTTTGGAGCTGTATGCTTCCCATGCTCAAAGGGCCTGAATTTCATGTCAATCACTTTAGTAACCTGTCAGCTGGACATTGCCTAATTTTCACATGATTTCTTAAATGATGGGAAGATGAGAATCGAAATTGTTTTCATTGGTTTGTTCGTGTGTGAATGGGGATTCTAAGTCGAAGTGACTCAGTCTTTAGTCCTTAACGCCTTGGACCATTCTATGGACTCTGGCCCTCGAGTCCATGTGAACGAAAGGCTGATTCAGCCTTACTGGTCACGATGGGTTGTTGGGCTTCATGCCAGGCCCAATTTCTTTATTTCTTTCTTACTTTCAACTTTGGCCCTTTTATTAAAATTAACCGGCTCTTTATTCGCCCATATGATTGATTTTTTTCAATAATTTGGAGGTGAGCCATAGTAGAAAATAAATAGTCTATGGCCCTCCGAGCTTTTTAGTTTAAATATCCTTTCAATAGAATTGAGGCGTGCCATTTAGCAAATTCCATGGCCCTCGCAAAGTGCAAACGCGTAGTTGCTTTAGGCGCGTGTTTAATAATATTACTTTCCTAAGTTCGGGTGCGCATTTATGTGACCCAAATCCAAATCGAAACGATGTTAAAATATGTCAAAAACCACGGGTGCATTTATGTGACGTGGTTCGAGACGTGTTTTAACAACGTTGCAATTCTCTTTAAAAATAATAATAAGTTAAAACTTGCACATAGGTTTATAATTGTACAAAACCAGATAATTAAGCCAGATATGACAGTTGAGCTACCGTGCTAAAACCACGGAACCCGAGAATGCCTAACACTTTCTCCCGGGTTAACAGAATTCCCTACTCGGATTTCTGGTTCGCGACTGTTAAACAGAGTCAAACCTTTTCCTCGATTCGGGATTCAAATCGGTGACTTGGGACACCATAAATCTACCAAATGGCGACTCTGAATTCTCTTAATAAACGAATCCCGTTTCGATTATCACTTCAAGTTGGAAATAACTCCTTTATTATGCTCTTGCGGGGGTGTAGTGAAAAAGGAGGTGTGACAAGTACAGTTCCCCATATCTATTCATGTGTGTTTTATTTCTCATTTTCCGAGGAAGGTTCATAACATCTTCTCGGTTGTATAATTAGTTACGTGGGTTGAGTAGTTCTTTCTAGAGTTCATTTTGCTTATGCATCACATTCGAGTTTGTAGCTTGTTGGCACATTGTGGCATCATATGGGACTTTTGGCAGTGTCTGAGGTGGCTTATTGCCTGAGCAGCTTGTACTGAGTGAGATGAGATTATTGGACCGATGATCAGTGCGATCGGATTTATATAACGCATATTAAAGAGCAAATATCGTTATTCAGTTCAGAATGAGGTAACAGTTCTTGTTAGGAGTAGAGACTCCATAATTTGTGATTCGGCAGGTGGTTATGAGTTCCTACACATCTCTTCCGTCGTGGCAATATTGCGAGAGTTGAAACAAGGCTTATATTTTCTATGAGGTCTACTACGGGCTTCGGGCCAGTGGAAAATTCTGATGTTGTGCTTGGGGAAAATTTCCTTGGGCAAATGAGTTACGCGGTGCATGGTGTGAATTCAGTAAAGGTATAAAATCATGTTTGGTACAGTGTGTAGTAATTGATACGGTGTTTGTATGTTGGAAACATGCCTGGTAGAGAATTTCGGATGTTGGAATTTTGCTCTAAGGCTTATTTGACTAAATAAAAAGGAGGATGTTCCGACTGGCTCGAGCCAATGTGCTCAACTGGGTTGTGGTAGCACGGGTAGGTGCACAAGGTGTTAAACAGTGATTTTGGAAAACTCCGAAGCAGTTCTTAGCACGTTCGAGGACGAACGTATGTTTAAGAAGAAGAGAATGTAACGATCCGACCAGTCGTTTTGAGCTCTAGCGCAGCATTCGGCGGTTTGAGGCCTTGAGTAACTTCACTTCAGGCATTATGACTTGTACGAGTGGTCAGAATTGAATTTTGGGAAGTTTGGAGTTGTTTTGGAAAGAAAATTCTCATTTCGGAAGCTTTAAGTTGGAAGAATTGACTAAGGTTTAATTTTTGATTAAACGACCGAAATCGGGATTTGAAGGTTCCAACAGGTTCGTATGATGATTTTGGACTTGGGTGTATGTCCAAATCGGGTTTTGGATGACCCGAGAGCGTTTCGGCGCCTATTGTGGAAAGTTGGCATTTTGGAGGGATTTCATAAATTTGGGTTGATGTGTATTTTAATGCTATTGGTGTCTGTTTGGTATTTCGAGCCAGGGAATAGCTCCGTATGGTGATTCTGGTCTTAGGAGTGCGTCCGAATGTGGATTTGGAGGTCCGAAGGTCATTTTGGGGTTATTTGGCAGAAGTTGGAAGTTGGAGGTTTTTGGAAGTTTAACCGGGAGTAGAATTTTTGATATCGGGGTGGGATTTCAATTCCGGAAGTTGGAGTAGGTCTGTAATGTCAAATGTGACTTGTGTGCAAAATTTGAGGCCAATCGGACATGATTTGATAGGTTCCGGCATCAATGTGGAAGTTTGAAGTTCTAAAGTTCATTAAGCTTGAATTGGGGTGCGATTCATGGTTTTGGCATTGTTTGATGTAATTTGAGGCCTCGGGTAAGTTCGTGTAATGTTTTGGGACAGGTTGGTGATTGGACGGGGTCCCGGGGGCCTTAAGTGTGTTTCGGGGTGGTTTCAGACCAAGTTGGGCTGCTTTGGAACTGTTGTGCCGGTGTATGGTTTCCTCCTTGGCGAACGCGAATGATCTCGAACGCGAGGCAGTGGACGCGAACGTGAGGCAGAAGCTGGGAAACCGTCGCGAGCACGAGAGATGGGGGCACGATCGCGAAGAAGTAAGAGGACTGGGGGACCTGGAGCCATTAAGCCTTGCGAACGCGGAGCTTCAACTGCTAACGGGAAGTAGTAGTGCCCGAAGGCATCACGAACGCGGCCCAGCTGACGCGAACGCGAAGAGGAAATTGGAGGTTGTGCATGTTTGGCCTTCACGATAGCGAGGCTCTTTCCGCAATCGCGAAGGATGGTCGTCTAGGCAGTGAGGTTTTAAAGAACGGGAGCTTGGCCATTTTCATTTCATTTCCTCCATGGGAGCCGATCTTGGAGCGATTTTGGAGCACCATTTTCAGCATCAATCACAAGGTAAGTGATTCCCACCTATTTCAAGTTAAATACATGGTATATATGGATTTAAACATGGAAATTAGTAGAAATTTGGAGTTTTGAAGAAAAACCTAGAAATATGTATTGTTGGATTTTGACCACTAATTTGAGCATGGAAGTGGGAATAAATTGTATATTTGAGTTCGTAATGTTATGGGTAATGGCTATCTTCGAAAATTTTCAGAATCCGGGCACGTAGGCCCGAGGGTTGCTTTATCGACTTTTCGAACGGAGTTGGGACTTTGTCTAAATTGATTTGTTATGAGTGTTAGAGTACATTTTTATTGGTTTGCACATTGTTTGACTAGTTTTGGAGCGACGGGCACCGATTTGAGGTGTTAGAGCGGCGTTGGAGCCGGTTATGGTACTTTGGAGCGAGGTAAGTCTCCTGTTTAACTCTGCGAGGGGAAAACTACCCCCTAGGTGATGTATTTGATGTTTCTACTTGTTGCGGGGGCTACGTACGAACGTGGTGACGAGAGTCTGTACGTAGCTAAATTCATGTTATTGTCCAAGTAGACTTAGGTTCACACCATGCTATAGCTGTACTATTTGAGCAGTCTCCTACCTATTAAATCTCTATTTTTACATTATGACTTGAGACTAGACTTGTGTAGAGTGGTAGACTCGCTATTGTAGAGATCGGACAAACTTCATGATTTGCCACGGAATAATTGTACTCCTTTTACGAATTTCTCCCGCGTTATGTGTCCTCATCGAAAGGTTTTCCCAAAGCTCCTTATAACTCACATGTTCCTTTGTGAGAGGGGTCAATGACCCGTCAAAGCTTCTTTTTCTAATGGGATTGGGCCGTTCGCCTTGGCAGGATAGATACATTTATGGTTCGTGTCGTTCGACCCTCGGCAGTGCGCACATCTTATGGGATTGGGCCGTTCGCCTCGGTAGGATTATGTACCACACTCTCATGGGAGCAGGCTGTTCGCCTCGGTAATGTATAATAGATGTATCTATGGTTATATACCAGATTATGATGGGATCGAGCCGTACGCCTCGACATTTCTATAAAATACTTCTATGGAAATGTATGTATCACTTGTCAGAAAGCCAGTGTATCTGGGAGTTTTCCTGATTTGAATTATGACGACCTATGTGGTGATGTCCATTATGTATATATATGCTCCGGTTGAGGAGGAATTTTCTAAATGAGAGCATGAGTCTATTGTGGAGAGGAGGATTGTACCGCATATTTATACTTGTTTATTTTGTTTATTTACTCTTCCTCATATTTGTTTACCTCTTTACGGTACCTGATATTATTGGACCACTAGTAAGTGTCGATATCGACCCCTCGTCACTACTCCTCCGGGGCTAGGCTAGATACTTACTAGGTACAGTTGATTTACGTACTCATACCACACTTGCTGCACATTTTTTGTGCAGGTACATATATGTCGGCTGGTCTTTTGGGCACAGAGGCGTGGCTATTGCGGGGACTTACCGTGAGCTGCATTTCATATTACGATCCATTGCCTGCAGAGTTATTTATATTCCCCTGTCTAATTTGTATTCCGGACAGATGTTGTATTTTATTTTACTTCCTAGTTGATGCTCATGTACTTGTGACACCGGGTTTTGGGGGTGTTTACAGGTTGTTCGTTAAAGTAGTTGCGAAAACGTTATCATTCACCCTGTAAGTTCTATTTTTTACTATTTAATTAAAGAAAATTTTGATTTCAAATACTAAAATGAGTAATTAAGCTAATCATTTATTGTTGGCTGGCCTGACGCGGTGTTCGGCGCCATCATGACCTTTAACGGATTTTGATCGTGACACGATCCGATTCCATAAGAATATGATACTGCCAAGGCGAACGGCCCGATCCCATAAGAATTTAGAAGCTTTAACAAGGTCCTTGACCCCATTTACTAATATACACGTGAGTTATGAAATTTAAGGAAGTTTTTTGGTGAAAGCGTACAACATGGGAGAAATTCATAAGGGAAGCATAATTATTCTGCGGCTAATCAAGTAGTTCGGCAAATCTCTACAATAACAAGTCTATCACTCTACGCATGCCTAGTCTCAGGTCGTAACGCGGAATAACGGAATTAAAAAAGAAAGGATAACTCAAATAGTATAATTAAAACATGGCGTGAACCTAAGTCTACCCGAACATAATCAGGATTCCTAGCATACGCACGGACACTCGTCACCTCATACGTGCGCAACTCCCACAATATGTAGCACATAATAGATATAATACCTAGGGGTAAATTCTCCCTCAAAAGGTTATACATAAGGCTGGCAAACAGGCCGGGCCCGAGCCTAAACGGGCCTTGTGGGCCGGTCCTAAGTGGGCCGGTCCTATGTAGGCCCGAGCTTCGTGTGCCGGGCTTAAACGGTCCCGGGCTTCGTGGGCTTTTAGAGGTAACCGGACCAGGACCGGGACCACGAACTAATGGTCCCGAGCTAAGTGGGCCAGTCCCGAGCATATTTGGGCCTAAGTGGGCCTGGCCTATTTTTTTAATTTTTTATCTAAGGCAATTTCTTGTAAATTTAATAGCTTATATATATATATATATATATATATATATATATAAGGCAATTTCTTGTAAATAATATTATATAGTTGTGACGTAAAATTTTTATTAATTCAAATTTAAAACACAAGATATTGTAAAAAGATATTCAAAGGAATGAGTTATAATTTTTATTATTATGACATTAACAAAACATGGCCCAATCTTTCTTAGTCTCACCCCTCCCCCCCCCCCCCCCCAATGGAATGAGCACAACAAGGTGCTAATACCACCATTGAGAAGAAAAAGAAACTAATCAAGATGTGCCAAAATACAAGTTAAATATTAATTTTACGTGGTATCTCTTACAAATTTCATAAATCCTTCAAGGTTCGGAGGAATTCCTGTTGGTGGTGGCGGAAAAGAGGCTTGTTCATCACCGCTTCGGGGCGAAGCTTCATCCTCCGCAAGTTCAGCTAGCATTTCTTCGTAAGCTTCGTCTACCTCTGGTTGCAATTCTGCAAGTCCAAAATTTCTTCATTCCTAACAGATCCAATCTCTGAAAAGTACTGATTTTTCCAAGCTCTCCCTCATAGACTCTATAATCACCGAGTTGAAGTCTTGCTTGACTGAAAGCGCTCTCCGATGCCACTTTTGAAGCTTGAATGGTTAAAATGTCTTGGGCCATCCTTGAAAAGATCGAAAAGTGTTTTTCTTTGTCCTTCCACCATTCCAAAAGATTAAATGAGCCGTCGGGATTCACTTCCTCAAGTCCCTATGACAAATAAATTTCAAGCTCATTTAGTTGTGAACAATCAATAGTGCTACAACCTTGAAAACCCCTGAACCCGGTCCAAGCAGTAAGTGCTCTTACTCCAACAGTTCTTTTAGATGATTGAGAACTAGAAGAAGAAGGAGTTGGAACATATGGTCTAGCATTATCTATTGCAATTTGATAAGCACTATAAATGGTTAGCGCATTTATTTTAATTGAGGCTTGTGCGTCGAAAGTGTAGACAACTCCTCATCTTCAAGTGCTAAACCATTATAAATAGATTGATACCAATATTGAGGACCTCCTAATTCATAGTAGGATTTAACAAGGCAGCAACACCATAAATAGGGAGAACAGGGAAAAATATTTTTTAAATTTCTTTCTCATAGAATCAATAGCTTCTTTATAAATTTTCCCACCCTCTGAAAAATAAGCAAACAAATTTGCAAGTTCTGAAAGATAAACTAAATAGTTAGAAATAGTAGGATAATATTGCCCAGAAAATTCATTTGTAGCAACATGAAATATTTCTAAAAAATCTACAAGAATTTTAACATTAGCCCAATCCGCATTTGTAAGGTGCTCATCATCATCACTTACATTAGCATTAAACGTTGAGTTTATGGGGTTCCTATATTCATATGCAACAACTAAACTTTCATACATGTAATTCTATACATACTCTCTAGTTGCAAAAATTACGTCCATATGAACATTAGTAGCGTTAGCTGCAGTTTATGGTCTTGAAATTCATCAAATGGATGTTTAGACAGCCTTCTTAAATGGAGAGTTGGAGGAAGAAATTTACATGGAACAACCTGAAGGGTTTGTGGTTCCAGGTAAAGAAAAGAAGGTATGTAGACTTGTTAAGTCCCTTTACGGACTAAAACAAGCACCCAAACAATGGCATGCGAAATTTGACCAAACAATGCTGTCAAATGGTTTTAAAATAAATGAATGTGATAAATGTGTGTACATTAAAAATGTTCCAAATCACATAGTCATTGTTTGCTTATATGTGGATGATATGCTGATAATGAGTAATGACATTGCCAACATAAATGCGACTAAGCGCATGCTAACTGGCAAGTTTGATATGAAAGACTTGGGAGTTGCTGATTTAATTATGGGAATTAAGATCCTTAAGACTTCTCAGGGTCTGGCATTGTCACAATCTCATTATATTAAGACAGTACTTGAAAAATTCAAGCACTTGGGCTTTAAAGTTGCAAAGACTCTAATTGACGTGAATCTTGCATTAGCAAAGAACAAAGGCCAAAGCATATCACAATTGGATTATGCTCGTGTGTTGGGTTGCTTAATATACATCATGAATTGTACACGACCAGATATAGCTTGTGCTATAAGTAAATTGAGTCGATATACAAGCAATCCAGGTCAATCTCATTGGATGGGCATGAAACGAGTTTTGGGGTATTTAGTACATACCCAGGACTTTGCTTTGCACTACAGTAAATATCCTGCGGTCATTGAGGGATACTGTGATGCAAATTGGATCACCGGATCAACTGATTCCAAGTCCACAAGTAGATATGTATTCACTATTGGTGGAGGAGCGGTATCTTGGAAGTCATCCAAACAAACTTGTATTGCCCGCTCTACAATGGAGGCTGAATTCATAGCTTTAGATAAAGCCGATGAAGAAGCTGAATGGCTCCGGAATTTCTTGGAAGATATTCCATTTTGGCCCAAACCGTTGGCACCAATATGCATACATTGCAATAGTCAAGCGGCAATTGGAAGGGCTGGAAGTGTTATGTATAACGGTAAATCTCGTCATATACGACGAAGACATAAAACCGTTAGGCAATTACTCTCTAGAGGAATTATCACGATTGATTATGTAAAGTCAAGTGATAATGTGTCGGATCCACTTACAAAAGGCATAACTAGAGAGGTAGTTGAGAAATCATCAAGGGGAATGGGACTACGGCCGAGAACAAGTCATAGTGGCGGTAACTCTACCTAGAAGATTGGAGATCCCAAGATCTAGGTTCACGGAGATCAAACAAAGTCATTAATGACAGTTCAACATTGTCAACTAAACTTTTGGTCCATTCTCGTGATGAGACAATGTTCAGTACCAAGGATAAAGCATTCAGGCTTTTTAATGATATCTAAATTTGACACGGGGTATATCAAATAGTATATCTACGGGATGACACATTTAGGAATCACCTATGTAAGTGTGAAGTGTTAGCCGATTCAAGGAGAATTTTGGAAGGCCAGTTCTCTACGCACTTATGAAACCAGGCGGTGTTCATGGCTGAAAGGAACACAACAATGAGAACTAAAGACGGTTAAGGGTTGTCTAGGTATACACTAAAGTTCGACGGTTCAAAGATATCAAATTTACCGATTGATCGAGTATATCCGACATAAGTTCACTACAGAAATTTCAAAGGGAAACCTACTTATCCAGATGCAATTAATCCTTGCTTGCGAATCATACAATTTTTCATGCATGTTTCCGTGATATAGACATTCCCCATTCATGTGGGGAATTGATGGGTTTTATGTATTTAATTATATTAAATACTTAAAAGAGGGTGAATGGGAAATGGAGGGAAATAAAATTTTTGAGTGAAATTTTAAGTTCCCCCCCCCCCCCCCCCCCC
>NC_031995.1:98102337-98112098 GCF_001879085.1 Nicotiana attenuata | reverse complement strand
CCCCCCCCCCCCCGACAAAGGGACATTGTCCCATATTGGAAGAGGAAAAGGCTTTGATGGGTATATAAGCAATTGCTCTTCTTCTAGCTCATAAAGAGTTGAGAAGAAGGCAAGCCTCGCGTCGTCGTCGTCGTCGTCGTCGTCATCGCTCGCTCGCTCGGCTCGGCTTTGGCTTCGGCTTCGGCTTCGGATCCGGATTCGGATTTGGATTCGGATTTAGTCAAATGATCGATCGATTGATTAATTTTTGGACCAAATTTATTTGTTAATAGTAAAATATTATCAGAAATGTTATTAAATATTTGTTTTAATAACAGAATATTAATACTAAAATAAATATTAATATTAAATCTAACTCAGTTATCCAAATTTCAGTTTTCTGTTTTTGTAACAGAAAATTAACTACCCTTCAATTTTCCCTCTTTATTTTCCCTCTTTATTGTTGAGTAAATAGCCATTTATGTTATGGCATTTATGCTGTGGCCGTTTTGCATAAACAGCCATTCTGAAGAGTTGCACCTCTTCAGATTCCAGCCCAACTTTGGCTATAAATACAAGACTATTTTGCTCAGAATTTCCATAAAATTTTCTGAGTTTCTCCTCCTTCTTCTGCATACTTTTAACATCAAACAAAGCAACAGTAAGTGTGATGTGCTACCGAACTTTGTGTTCGCTGAAATACTGGGGTTTGAAGTACCACTACACCAGTGTGTAATTCGTTCTATCTTGGGAGGAAATAATCCATAACCTTGGGTACTAGGAGGGGATTAAATTCCTTAAGGAAACACTGTGAATTCAGTGGGCTCGAATAATTACGTTTTCTGTTTATATATTATTCTGGTTTGTTTTTTCCAGAACTAGTTTACAAATACAGTTGACTAACATAAATCACCAGAACACCAGCAATCATCACCCCTACAAACACCTTTATCTCGAAATCCCGCTAAACTCAACACACATTCATCCTATGCAAAATCTAATGCCAAATCACACCACAATGCTCCACCTCAAACACCACAAACTATACAACAGCCATCTGTTAACTCTACTACTGAACCTACTCCTAAGCTTTCCAACAACATGCATCCCCCAACAACCCTTATACCATCTCCCTCCGCCGAAACTCGCAAATCTATTTCCAAGGTGCATGAAATCAAAAAAATATTCGAACACAATACTCCTACTACTGCACAGGTTCTATATAATTGCCAACACCAAATCACTCCTTCACCAAATACCTTAGATATTGCTATTACTCAAACCATCCAAAATGCCGAGGTTTCCACGCTACTACCACGACAGGTCCCTCGTCACCGTCACTGCAACAGTCACCACCTCCACCACCACCACCACTACCCCATGGAAGACTACCCACAACAGGAACCATTGTACCTTCCAACAATACACTACAACATCTACCAGTACCCATTCTACACCCAGTCTTACTACCCGATGACCCAAATTCCACAGAACACTTACACCTATGCTCACCCTTACATGCTAGAACAAGCCCCTGCAACCATCCTCCCACTTCCACAACAACAAAACATGCACACACAATAGGAAGTGGACCTAATCACACAAATCCTAGAGGAGACGAACCGTCTCAATGTCCAGAACTCCAATATCCTCCAACTGCTCAAACTTCAGGAGATTTCCACGATAGAACTATCCAACCAACTGGCCAATCTACAACACGACCTAGCAATCACACATCCCTTCCCCCAAACACTCTCACACCAACTAGCCAACTCCTTGAACTTATCAATTCAAACTCCACCGCCATACGAAGACACCCTGCTGCCCGAAAACTTAGACGACGTCACGATCCATCTATGGCCATTGTCCCCTACGCACCACCAACAAACTCCTTATTCCGAAACCCCACCACCAAACACCCACCGGACAATCACGGAATCTTATCACCTGAGGACCTCTCTGACTCTTACTCTCGCAGAAAATCAATAAAAAAGATTTTTTGGAAGCCAACCAGCAAGTCAACAAAGTCTCACTGAATATCCGAGCTCGACCGGTGAATACACCAGAACAATATGTAGTCATATTCCTTACCAACACACTGACCTTGCTACCAGAGGAGGAGGAACATATTCTGCTCCAACCAACCACTCAACTCAACCCGTCCACGGAGGAGGAGATGTTGCCGCCCATGACCTCACATCTTACGATGTCTCTTGCTCCTGGAGGGAGATCCACTATCCCTACTAACAATAAAATGAAGTTTCTCTTATGGAATTGCAGGGGCGCCGGAAATCCGGCTTTCAAGCGAAATATCAAGGCTATATTAAAATGGAATAATCCTACTGTCCTCGCACTCACTGAGACACGCCTATATGAACATGAACCTCTCATGGATGAACTCGGCTTCACTGGACTACTCCAGGTAAGGGCACAAGGTTATTCCGGTGGAATACTAAAGGAGATGAGGTCGACGATGACCCACAAGTTATCACCGACCAAGAAATACATGCAACCATCAAGGTTAGTCCATCTTCTCCTAACTGGATTTTTCTATTATATATGCCAGTACATCATTATCCAACGGACTTCGATTTTGGGAAAATCTCAAAACTTTTCATAACACTGTTACTGGCCCTTGGCTTCTTTGTGGTGACTTTAATAAAGTAACCAATGGCTCCGAAAAGTTTGGAGGTAACCCAGTCAATAATACATGAATAAATGATTTTCTAGAATGCTTACATCACATAGGTATACATGATCTTGGTTTCACTGGCGCACGTTGTCACACCTCCTTTTTACTTACACCCCCGGAAGGGTGTAAAGGAGTTTTTCCAATTGAAGGACAATCGGAACGAGATTTGTTATTAATATTCAGAGTCGCCACTTGGGAGATTAATGGTGTCCCAAGTCACCGGTTGAATCCCGAACCGAGGAAATTATTGACTCTGTTAACAGTCCGCGAACCAGAAATCCGGATAAGGAATTCTGTTAACCCGGGAGAAGGTGTTAGGCATTCCCGGATTCCGTGGTTCTAGCACGGTCGCTCAACTGTTGTATTTGCTTTTATCTGATTTTAAAACATATTCTAACCTATGTGCCTTTTATTTTAACCGCTTTTATTTTATGTCTTTTAACAAGAATTGCAACGTCGTGAAAATGCGTCTCGAACCACGTCGCACCAGTGCACCCGTGATTGTTAACACATTTCGACTTCGTTGAGATTTGGATTTGAGTCACATAAATGTGCACCCGAGTTTAGGGAGGTAACTTTATTAAAATACGCGCTTAATGGGGCTTACGCGTTATTGCCTTTGGGGAGGGCCGTGAAATTCGCTAAGCGGCATATCCCAAAATCTAAGTTTTTATAAACCGTTATCGAAGCCCCCGCAATTCGGCGAGGCCCGCGTAATTTTATTCATTGAAGGGCAATCCTAAAGCAACTATATTTTCATTCGTCTCTAACAGCACAAGAAAAGTCCTAAAGTTTGTTATTGAACAGAAATAAATCGAATGGTAATTCTGTGTCGAGGCCACCCATTGGGCTCTGAGGTGAGCCCAACGAAGGAGTACTATACCCATGCTCTGCTAACAAGCTGCCAGTCAGGCCTAGGCCCAAGTCCAAACGTGAGGGGACTTAGCATGGACTTGGGCCCTCGCATCAAACCTCTTGAGGCCCAAATGTCCTGGGAATAGGCTATTATACAACTCTAAGAACTCTCACAAACGGGTTAATTAATTTAAATCAGTCCAGTTGATGATGCATGATTTAATTTAAGTAAAACTACTGATATTAACTACTGACATGCAATTATTTTTTTTATGTTGAAATAATGAGCTTAAGGAAGCGAAACAGATGACATCTAAACTAGTATACTGATATTAACTACTGTAATACAAAAAACTGTTTGAAAAGCACACTTTAGCTTTGAAATGGAGATTGAAACGAGCTGATCTCTCAATCAATTATGAATTCAAACCTATTCTGATTTTCTATGTTTAACAGAATGCTAAATTGAAACCAGTACCAAACTATACTAATTCTACAGCTGATCGCCACAATCAGTTCAAAACAGTCCCGTTAGGTACAAATTACACAGTCCGAGTTTCATTTAAACATAGATTTAAGCAGACTTCATTATGCAGTACATATCATTAATATCTACTTAATTACAAATGCATCGTCTAGCAAACAATCAGCTGAATATTTTTCGTTTCATGCCCAATCTCGATACTACATCAATTTTGGAGTCCAAGTGTGTGTACCTGGTGAACAGAATAGGGGAAGAAGAAGAGAGGATCAGCAGAGCTCAGAGAATCCGCAAAGGTAATCCAACAGTAACACAGCAATCAACACAGCCAATTTTTCAGCCCAGAAGTGACTCAGCAATTCCAGAAATATTTTAAACCACATGAAACTGATGAATCAACCCCAAAACAGCATCCAAATACCCAGAAATGAACACAGGAAAGCAAACACTCAAACTAAGCTCACAGTTGACTCGAATCTCCCAAATCCACTGCCTAGATGACTCAAACTGTCTTCAATCCTCAAATATTGAACAAAGCCCAAGGAAATTCAAGTATCTTTCATCCTATACGAGCTAGAGAATTGAATTTAATGATCAAATCTGAAAATGACCTAAGTAACACTAATGTAACAGTAATTTTTTTGGAATTTTCTATTAGATTTCTATTGTTTTTGGATTTTGAAGGTTTGAATTTCTACTTTCAAATCTGGGAACTGAAGAGTACTTTGGGGGGGGAATTTTAGGCCTCCAAAACTTGTGAATCAAGGCAAATGAATGCCTATTTATAGATGAACTTAGGGTCCAGCTTCAGATTTTCCCTTTACCCATTAGTCCCTATTTTAATTCTATTTTTACCCTTTATTTTTGACTTGTTACACAAGTAACTACACCTATTTTATTGAAATCTATACTAAAGTCCATCCTAGAAGGTTCTATGCCCATTACAATTCCTATTCTATCCTTACCTTGGTTCTATAATTACCAATCTTAATGAAACTACCCTTTTCCATGCCTAAACTACCCTTTGAACCCTCTTGGAATTACTGAGCTAAACCAGACCATCCTAAACTAAAACCTAACAATGCTAATTAATGCTAAACACTGAATTAAGGCATTACTAATGATAACTACTGATTAAACGAGACTAACTGACAGACTAACTCAAATCAAACATTAGAACAAAAATTAAAATCAGCAAATCCTAAACAGAATTGACTAAGACGGCTAATAAATAATTAAGGATTATAACAATGAACCATAAACTGAAAACAAACATTTAGCAAGGCGGTTCGAAAAAAAATTAAACTAAAACCTAAAATTAACAAAACAGGATTAAATCAACCCAACAAAATTAAGCTAAAGCTAAGAACAATTACAAGAGCAAGATGAAAACACATACAGAATCAAAGACAGAATCGAACAAAACTTACTGATTTTGAGCATTCGACTGACTATGGGACGAACTCTGACCAGCTATTTTTGTTTGAATCCTCCGGGATTCTTGACACGTAACATCCCTAATCGTGTGTTTTCAGAAGAAAACACGTTAGGGAAATTATGGTCCAAAATCCCCAAGATTTCTGAGTTAGGGTTCTGCCGGAATTTGGGATTTAGAGTTTGTAATGTTTCGGGCAGATTCGAGGGTTTCTAGGTATGAGTTAATGATGAGGGAGGTCTGGTGGTTACAGGGGTATCGATTTTGGGAGGATTTGGGGACGGCGCCGCCGTACACGGCGGTTGCGGCGCTAGGGTTTGAATTATTTGAGACGTTTGGGTGATGTTTGAAAGAAACCGATGGCAGATATGGAACGGGGAGGTGAAGGCGGTTATGTGGTGTTAATTTGGGGTGGTTTGGACGGAGTTGTGTCATGGCCGGAAAACTTCGATCTAATATTCGAAGCTTTGGGGTGGGATTCAAGGAGAAATAAGGCTAGATTCGTGACGAGGAAGATGAGATGAAGATGTGGTGTAATTTTCAGGTGGTTTGGATGATCGCCGCCGGCGGAGGCGATTTCCGGCCGGCGGCAGGCGGCGGAGGACGGCGAGGTTAAGTGTCTCTGATGAACAGGTGAGAGAGACGGGAGGGTGAGGGGGTCTGAGGGGGGTAGGGTAGTGTTAGGACATATTTATACCATAAAACCTAGGCAGTTCTCGTCCGTTGGATCAAAAGGATCGAGGGTTGTGATTAAATTGGGGAAAACGGGGTCGTTTTGGTAGGGTGTGGAGGCTGGACCGGGTTGGGGTGATTTGGGCTTGGACTGGGAGACCGGGTTTGGGAGAGGGGTCTTTCTTTTGGGCTGATTAATTTGACTGAAATGGCCCAATTTGGGTTCTATATTAATCAATTCTCTTTTAATGCCTTCTTTTTTCTTTCTTTTTTCTTTCTTTTTTTTTATTTGTTTTTATTCAGCTCAATTTCTGATTTTCAATTTTATATTTTGATTTTATTAAATGCTAAATTAAAATGTAAACTAAAACACATTAAAACTAAAAATGAAAAAAGGACCATTTTGTTATTTTCCTCTTCCTAAAAATAACTCAACTACTAATTAATCCTAAAAATGTGAAATTGAATTCTAAATGCAAATGCCAAGTATTTGATTTTTTATATTTTCCATATGAATTAAAATGCACAAATAAATGCAAACAATTACCAGAAAATAACACAAACTTCACGAGAAATTACGAAGTACTAAAGAAATTGTTTTGTTTGAAATTTTTTGGGAATTGCTTAGGGCAAAAATCACATGCTCACAGCTGCCCCTCTTTTCCCGGAAACACAAAGAGTTTTCGTGCAAAGACAAGTGAGCGGAAATGAGCGATTTTTGCCCGTTTGCATATTCCGTGTGAAGCATTTTTGAAAGAGTTGACCGCACCCCGCTCCAAAGGTTGCCTACATATCCTGGGCTAAACAGGAATCAGGTCAGTGTAGTTCGGGAAAGTTTGGTAGCTGGGACTACCAGGATCCGTGATTTCACTGTTGTTGCTGCTGTTACTGCTCGCTGACCTCCTTATTACACCGTGTAAAAAATAAAAAGAAGCTAGCCTAAGCTATGAGTTACAAAAAGGTCCTATCTATGTCTTCAAACTTGCTCTTGTGTTGCCTTGAACTTGTATTCTTCCGATGGAATCCTTGTTGTTGCCTTGCATTATGATCGGAGAAGTTTTGCCATTCCTCCGAGTGATACTTGACTGCTGAAATTTGAAATATATGCCTCTATTCTCCAGGCGGGCTCCTGATTGCTGACGCTTGAAAAGTATTCCCTTGTTCTTCAGGTGGGCTCCTGACTGCAACGCTTGGAAAGTATTTCCTTGTTCTCCAGGTGGGCTCCTGACTGCAACAAAACAAACAAAGAAAATTTTCTGCCCCAGTTTGGAGGCTGGCTACGGCATGTTATCAAATATTAAAAATTAAAAGCTAAAATTTGAATTGCACTTCCCTTGTTCTCCAGGTGGGCGCCTGATTGCTAAGCTTGAAAAGTATTCCCTTGTTCTCCAGGTGGGCTCCTGATTGCTGAACTTGAAAAGTATTCCCTTGTTCTCCAGGTGGGCGCCTGACTGCAACAAAATAAACAACAAAGAAAATTTCTGCCCCAATTTGGGGATACAGCATGTTATCAAATATTAAAAATTAAAAGCTAAAATTGAATTGCACTTCCCTTGTTCTCCAGGTGGGCGCCTGACTGCTGAAGCTTGAAAAGTATTCCCTTGTTCTCCAGGTGGGCGCCTGACTGCAACAAAAAAAACAACAAAGAAAATTTCTGCCCCAGTTTGGTAACTGGATACAGCATGTTATCAAATATTAAAGATTAAAAGCTAAAATTGAATTGCACTTCCCTTGTTCTCCAGGTGGGCGCCTGACTGCTGAAGCTTGAAAAGTATTCCCTTGTTCTCCAGGTGGGCGCCTGACTGCAACAACATAAACAACAAAGAAAATTTCTGCCCCAGTTTGCACTAGGAAGATTTGGGAGTTGTTAGCAAAATATAGATCACCTAAGCTATTGATGCAATGATAAGAGTAAAACAAAAGACTTAATTGGAATGCACGATCCTGTGAGTAAAACCAAGGACATTTGACTAGCAAATTCATCAGACTAGGCCTTCTATCTTGGAAGAAAGATTCCTCAGACTAGGTCTATTTTAGTTATCTTAGGAGAAAGTTTCATCAGAATAAGATGTAGATCCCAGGAGAAGGTTCATCAGACTAGGTTTACTATCTCAGGAGAAAGATTCATCAGACTAAGATGTGATCCTAGGAGAAAATTCATCAGACTAGGTTCATTTTGTTATCTTAGGAGAAAGGTTAAGATGTTGACTCTAGGAGAAGATTCATCAGACTAGGTCCACTTTTGTTATCTTAGGAGAAAAATTCGTCAGACTAAGATTTAGATCCTAGGAGAAAATTCATCAGACTAGGTCCACTTTTATTATCTTAGGAGAAAGGTTCATCAGACTAAGATTTTGACTCTAGGAGAAGATTCATCAGACTAGGTCTCTTGTTATCTTAGGAGAAAGATTCATCAGACTAAGATTTTGACTCTATAAAACTCCATCAGACTAGGCCTTTTATCCTGGGGGAAACATTGTGAAAAGTAATGGCAAAGGTCAATGATTTGAGAAACTTCCCTTTTGTCGGTTCTCCTCTTGTTCCTTTTCTTTTCTTTCCTTTCTTGTTCCCTTACTGTTGAACCAACTTTCTTGCACTGCTTTGTTCCTGTTTCCAAACAACGAAAACTTGTGAGTTTAAAATGTGGTGGTTGGTTTGTGGCTTTGAACTTCGAAGGTGGCCCATCATCCTCCATTTGTTGCATTGCATGAACGGTCATCTCCCCAATCCTCATGTCTCATAGGAATCCCGCAGCATGTCTATTGTCCCTGCTTTGTGTATATGATGTTCTTTCTTGACCACTGGCTTTAGCCTTGAGTTTATTGTTCTTTCACTTGTCACGATAACTGATTCCCCCTCGAAGATCTTGCTTGTTTATTGACTAACCACTTTCTTTGCTACCCTTGACACGGAGACTACTTCTGATCCGTTCACCAAAACACCCTCTGTCTGTTGCGTGGTTCCTAAATTGATATGTGCCAAACCTTTGTGTTTCACATGGACTCCTAAGCATATTGATTGTTACCAACTCAGCGCACATGTTGTTCTTCCCTGATTTAAATCACTGGCTTTGGCCTCAAGATCTATTGTTCCTTCACTCGCCCTGATAACTTTGATTTCCTCTTGAAGACCCTGCTTGTCACTGTTCAACCACCTTTTGTCAATCTTACCACAGAAAATATCTCTGAGCTGTTCACCCAACCCTTCATCTGTTGCATTGTTCGTGAATTAACATATACCGAGCCTTTGTGTAATTGATGCTAAACTTTGTGTTATACCAACCTTTCATCTGTTGCATTGTTCCTAAATTAGACCCTTGTATTTCGCACGAATCCCAAAGCATGTTGATTGTGGCCAACTCAGTGTGCCTGCGGTTTTCTCCTGGCTTGACGCCTTTATGTGCACACCAGGTGCCGTGTTGTTTAATTGGAAAGCTTGGTGGCAGATTTTGATATCATTTCTCACTTGTTTTGAACAACCGACCTAGGACGAAGGAGTAAAACAAAGTGGGAGGATTGGGGTAAAGGATAATGGAGAGAGACGATTCCTAACAAGAAACCTACAGAATAGCAATCCATCAGATGTGGGTACCGACTCTAACGACCTTGACATGCACCTGCAGCCTACTCTGTTTAGCAAATCTGATG
>NC_031995.1:98093307-98095511 GCF_001879085.1 Nicotiana attenuata | reverse complement strand
CATAGGAGACGCACTTCCTAAATTGATAGTTTATTCATAGGAGACACACTTCCTAGTTTGAGTCATTGAATTTTTACCCATAGGAGACGCACTTCCTAAATTGATAGTTCATTCATAGGAGACGCAATTCCTAGTTTGAGTCATTGAAGTTTTACCCATAGGAGACGCACTTCCTAAATTGAGAGTTCATCCATAGGAGACGCACTTCCTAGTCTGAATCATTGAAGTTTTACCTGCGGGAGACACACTTCCTAATCAAGGTCTTTCAAGTTATTCTTTTAGGAGACGCACTTCCTAAATTGAAAGTTCATTCATAGGAGATGCTCTTCCCAGTTTTAGTCACTGAAGTTTTCACCCCTAGGAGACGCACTTCCTAGCCGTGGTCATTTAAATTCACCCCTAGGAGACGCACTTCCTAATTTGGTTCATTCAGGTTTTATTTTAGCAGACGCATTTGCTAGTCAAAGTTACTTGGTTTTACTCGTAGGAGACGCACATCCTAATCTAGTCTTTAGTTTTCTCTCATCATTGCATCAGTAGTATAAGTGGTTTACAATATTGCTAACAACTCACAAATCTTCCTAGTGCAAACTGGAGCAGAAAATTTCGTTTGTTTTGTTTGTTTTGGTTACAGGATCCCACATGGAAAATAAGGGAATACATTTCAAGATCAGCAATCAGGAGCCTACCTAGAGAACTAGGGAATACATTGCAAGTTCAGCAATCAGGCGCCCACCTGGAGAACAAGGGAAGTACAATTCAAATTTTAACTTTTAATTTTTAATATTTGATAACATGCTATATCCAGTTACCAAACTGGGGCAGAAATTTTCTTTGTTGTTTATTTTGTTGCAGTGAGGAGACCACCTGGAGAACAAGGAAATACTTTTCAAGTTCAGCAATCAGGAGCCCACCTGGAGAACAAGGGAATACTTTTCAAGCTTCAGCAATCAGACGCCCACCTGGAGAACAAGGGAAGTGTAATTCAATTTTAGCTTTTAATTTTTAATATTTGATAACATGCTGTACCCAGTCACCAAACTGGGGCAGAAAATTTTCTTTGCTTGTTTTGTTGCAGTCAGGAGCCCACCTGGAGAACAAGGGAATACTTTTCAAGTTCAGCAATCAGGATCCCACCTGGAGAACAAGGGAGTGCTTTTCAAGTTCAGCAATCAGGAGCCCACCTGGAGAACAAGGGAACACTTTTCAAGTTCAGCAATCAGGAGCCCACCTGGAGAACAAGGGAATACTTTTCAAGCTTCAGCAATCAGGAGCCCACCTGGAGAACAAGGGAAGTACAATTCAAATTCTTTCTTTTAATTTTTTAATATTTGAGAACATGCTGTACCCAGTTACCAAACTGGGGCAAAAATTGTCTTTGTTTGTTTCTTTTGTTGCAGTCAGGAGCCCGCCTGGAGAACTAGGGAATACTTTTCAAGTTCAGCAATCAGGAGCCCACCTAGAGAACAAGGGAATACTTTTCAAACGTCAGCAATCAGGAGCCCGCCTGGAGAATAGAGGCACATATTTCAAACTTCAGCAGTCCAGCATCACTTGGAGGAAGGGCGAAACATCTCCAATCACAATGCAAGGCAACAACGCAAGAATTCCAGTGGAAGAATACAAGTTCAAGGCAACACAAAGAGCAAGTTAGAAGACATAGATAGGACCCTTTTGTAATTCATAGATCATAGCTTAGGCTAGCTTCTTTTATTTTGACACGGTGTAATAAGGGGGTCAACAAGCAGTAGCAGCAGCAACAGCAACAGCAACAGCAGTGAAATCACAGTCCCTGGTAGTCCCAGCTACCAGACCTTCTTGAACTACACTAACCTGAATCCTTTTTAGCCAAGGATATGTAGGCAACCTCAGAAGCAGGGTGCGGTCAACTCTTTCAAAAATGCTTCACACGGAGTATTCAAACGGGCAAAATTCGCTCGTATCCGCTCACTTATCTTTGCACGAAAAACTCCTCGTGTTTCCGAGCAAAGAGGGGCAGCTGTGAGCACGTGATTTTTGCCCTATATGAATTACTCCCACAATTTAAAACAAAATAAATTTCTAATAATTATTCGCAATTTTGTGGATTTTGTTGCATTTTCGGTTAATTGTTCGCATTTTGTCTAAGCATTTTAATTCATAAAAAATACAAAAATATCTTGCATTTTTGCATTTAGGATTTAACTTTGCATTTTAGGATTAAT
>NC_031995.1:98072252-98093207 GCF_001879085.1 Nicotiana attenuata | reverse complement strand
AAATCTCATCTCATACTGGGACACTGTCATATCTCCCTGCCGTAGCCACTCAAACTGTCTGCGCAGCTCCTCTCTGCGGGACTACGGTACATAATTCTCCAAGAAGAGAGTGGAGAACTCCTGCCAAGTCAAAGGTGCTGCACCAGCCGGCCTACGCCGGTCATACGCCTCCCACCAAGTGAAGGCAGCTCCAGTAAACTAAAAAGTAGTAAAAGCCACGCCACTGGACTCAAGAATCTCCGTTGTACGAAGCATCCGCTGACATCTGTCGAGAAAAACCTGGGCATCCTCGCCCTCGGCACCACTAAATGTCGGAGGCTGGAGCCTACCAAACCTCTCAAGACGACGCTGCTCATCCTCAGGCATAGCTGGAACTCTGAACTCCTGCACTGGTGCAACTGGCTGAGCCGGAGGTGCCTCTGGAGTCTGTAATCCCTGCACTCCCTGCTCAGGTGTGCGAGCAGCGGGGGTCTGATTGCCTCCCCCGGCCTGTGAAGTAGCTGTTGCTGTTGTAGTGGCTGAAACCACCTGAGCCAGGTCCGTGCACACTGTCAAGATCTGAGCTAATGTCTCCTGAAGGCCAGGAATCACTATGGGCCCAGCCGGTGCCTAAGCTGGTACTACTGGAGCCTGATCCGGAGCTGGGGTAGCTGGTGGATCAACAGATGCTGCCCTCGCTACTCTACCTCTGCCACGACCACGACCGTGTCCAGCCTCTGGTGGTCTCAGAAGGTGGCACTGGGGGTCGTCCGCCACGTCCGGTAGCCCGTGTCCTCACCATCTGTGAGAGAATAGAATAAAGAGAAGTTCAGCACTCGGGTCAACAAGTTCGCACGACAAGAATTCCAAGAATGTGGAGTTTTCCTAAAAGTTCTGCAGCCTCTCGAGGATAAGTACAGACGTCTCCGTACCGATCCGCGAGACTCTACTAAACCAGCTCATGACTCGCGAGACCTAGTAACCTAGGCTCTGATACCAACTTGTCACGGCCCAAATCCCAAACCCGGCCGTGATGGCGCCTCTCGTGAAGACAAGGCCAGCCAGAGTACTCTAACACTTCTTTTAACAGTTACTTAACATTTATAAATCCAAAACGTGTATTAAACAATCACAATGCGGAAAAACAACGATAATCAGAATGAAACCAACCCGACACAGCCCAAACCGGGGTGTCACAAGTCATGAGCTACTACAGAGTTGCTATAAGTCTACTAAACAGAATATCTGATACAAAAGTCTGGAATAACTGAAATAGCATAAAATAGGGGAGTCAAGGGGGCTGCGGACGCCAACAGCTACCTCGATGCTCCGATCTCGCTGCCTGATCTGGAAAAGGATATCAGTGCTCAGGAACGGGCTCTACTATGCCTGAATCTGCACACATGGTGCAGGGAGTAATGTGAGTACTCCGACCCACTGAGTAATAATAATAAATAATAACCAAAGATAAGAAAACACATAACAGCACAAGGCAGTTCTATATCAGCCAGTAAATCACGTAAAGCAGTAAAATCCATGAAAATCAAATGAAATTCTCAGTTTTAAAGGCAGGTAAATCAGGTAACAGCTAATAAGTAGTAAATAGTAAAACTGCCCCTCGGCCCAGTATCACCCCTCGGGCTCACTCTCAAAATAGTATCACATAATAACCGCTGCGGTGTGCAGCCCGATCCACATATCACTGCGGCGTGCAGCCCGATCCATATATCTCGTCGACGGCGCTCACTGGGGGTGTGCAGACTCCGGAGGGGCTCCTACAGCCCAAGCGCAATATTGCTGCGGCGCGCAGCCCGATCCACATAAACAACTGCTGCGGCGTGCAGCCCGATCCATATAAGTATTTGCTGCAGCGTGCAGCCCGATCCATAATATATATATAACATCCTCACTGTTGGGTTCTCAACCCCTCTCAGTCATTTTAGGACACAATAGTATAAGGTAGGGATCTCAGCCCACATATTTCCCTCATTTAGGATTAACACTTATAAAACCAGTTCACATTGTTTAAAACAAATAGAAACATGACTGAGGATGTGATTTTTAAATAAATAAAGTGAGGAAAGATCAGTCATAATTCCCCTAAGGGTTCTACAAGTAGGCACGCCCCAAACATGGCAACTAGCCCAAATCATCATGATAAACAAAACAGCTCAGTCAAATACGCGGTAATATATCAAACGGGACGGACCAAGTCACAATCCCCAGTAGTAAACAACCCCGCGCTCGCCATTAAGCGCGTGTTTCACCTAAATATAGCACTACATTGTGCAAATCCAGGGTTTCAAACCCTCAGGATATTATTTACTATCATTACTCACCTCAAGCCGGCCAAAATCCTAACTCGCTATGCCCTTGCCTCGCAAATCGACCTCCTCGCGCGTCGAATCTGGTCAAAACCACAACAAATACGTTACAATAGGCTAAGGGAACATAACCCAATCAAAAAGACTCGAAAAATATTGAAATTCACGAAATTTGCAAAACCCGAGCCCCGGGCCCATTTCTCGAAAAATCAGAAAATTCACATCATCGGATTCCTTATCTCGCCACGAGTCTATACATACCAATAACTCCGAAATCCGAGCCCAAATGACCATTCAAATTCCACTTTAAAATACCAAATTTCCAAGCCCTAGCTTTACCCTCTTTTGATGAATTTTCACAAATTTCTATGTTAATTCTACCATTAAATCATGTATTAAGGTCAAGGAACTCACCTCCAATCACACTTAGTCGAAATCCCCAATTTCTGCCCAAAAGCTCTCAAGGTCGATCAAAAATGGTGGAAATAACCCTTAGCTCGCGGAACAAAATGGGCTTTTAAAATCCTTCTCTGAACAGGCATTTTCGCACCTGCGGTTGCCTTACCGCATTTGCGGCTACCGCTTCTGCGGTTCTACCTCCGCTTCTGCGGATCTTCACTATGCCAGGACCGCTTTTGCAGTCAAATCTCGCTCCTGCGGACACCGCTTATGTGGTCAAACACCTGCTTCTGCGGAACCTCCCTCACACACACGGACCGCTTCTGCGGTCAATAGCCGCATCTGCGTGGACCGCACCTGCGGAAACCATCCGCTCCTACAGAATTTCTTCAAAGGCCAACACTCGCATCTGCGCCCCTAATCTTTGCATCTGCGGACCCGCATCTGCGGCCCCATTTCCGCAGATGCGGAAATACCAGATATCACCAAATCTTCAAAAATCACCAAGTCCAAAAATCATCCCGATGGCCATCCGAAATCACCCCGAGGCCCCCGGTACCTCAACCAAAAGTGCCAACCCATCCTAAAACATCATTCAAACTTGCTCCGATCACCAAAACACCACAAACAACACCAAAACCATCAAATTACATCGCATTCAAGCCTAAGTTCTTCTAAAACTTCCGAATTACGCATTCGATCAAAAACCCGACCAAAACACCTCCGAATGACCTGAAAGTCTGCACACACATCCCAAATCACCTAACGAAGCTACAGCAACTCTCGGAATTCCATTCCGACCCTCGGATCAAAATCTCACCTATCAACCGTAATTCGCCAAAATACTAACTTCGCCAATTCAAGCCTAATTCTACACCGGACCTCCAAAACCAATTCCGATCACGCTCCTAAGTCACAAATCATCCCCCGAAGCTAACCGAATCACCAAAAATCACATCCGAGCCCTCTAATTCATAAGTCAACATTCGGTTGACTTTTCCAAAACAAACCTTCCTTAAAGAGACTAAGTGTCTCATTTCCTTCTAAAACCAATCAAGATCAACTCGTTCACACAAGACTCTTATAATGAAGCATGAAGAAGCAGAAAATGGGGAAAACTGGGCGGTAACTCACGTGACTACGGGCCGGGTCGTCACAATTATACTGGAGTTCCAATATATTATGCTGAAGTATTTTCCGGATTTTGAACAGTGTTTTTGTTCGAATTTATCTTTACATGAAAAGTGGGTAAATTTCGATGACTTTTGAAACTGTGGCTATTTTTGAATTACCGCTTGTAAGTCTGGCTATTTTTGAATTTCTCCTGAAGAGAAATGTATTGAATTTTTTAAAGTGATATTCTTAGTTGATTGAGATTTTTGATTAAAGTATAAAATATTTATTAAAAAATAATAAAATATCAATAAATCTATCAGGAAATTTATCGTAAGAGTTCATCAAAAATTACTTTTTTCATATTTTTTTTGGAAAAACTTACACAAATGTCCCAAATAAGTCTCAACTTATCAACCTCTAGTCATTAGTCATAGGCTTACCAAAACTAGCCAAGCACATATAAAAATTGAAAAACCAAATAAATAAGGTTCTTTCTCTCAAAGAACCACATGCAAAAATCACCTTCCATATTTTTAAGCGTGATTAGCAACATTAAGTGCAAGGCGGAAAGGATAGCAAATAAGGTGATGAAATACAAAACATATATATATATATATATATGCTGACTTCAATGAACATGACATGCACTTTGGACTGGATGCCCGATCTGTGAGCTGTCTAATTCTTGCAATCTGTTGTGTGTGTGTGTGTCTATATATATATATATATATATATATATATATATATATATATATATATATATATATATTCCAAAAATCTAAGCAAAAATGAACTTTTTTAATGGGTATAGTTGAAATTCATTGAAAACATATAGATCAGTAAATATACAAAATTTGAGGAAGATCGGAGGTGATTTGGACTGGTTTTATATCAAAATTCGTAATTAAATCGAGTTCAAAAAATTCTTTTGCGACACATGTATCGAACATGTCTCACGCATGTATCTCACACACAGTTGTACATGGATATACATGTGATACACAATTGATACAAATATGATACATATGTAATACATAAATGATACACAACGTGATACACATATCGTTTTTTTTTTCATGTTCAGTTTTTACTTCGAATTTTCAATTCAAACTACCTCAAAACTTCACAAAATCATCTCAAAGTTGAGATTCAAGCTCCTTAAGATGTACCCAATCTATTCTAATAACATCCACTCAAAAGAAAGCAAAAAATTGACATTTTTTTGCTACAAATAGCTAATTGGCTAATATTAGTAATATTTTATGAATTGTCCAACTTTTATCATGAGCTACTATAAATGGACATATCTGATAGTTTTCCTTTTTTTCACCTCGTTGGCATGAAATAATTTAAATCAAGTGACGCAATTAGTATCTTAGTGAGAATTTATATAGCAAGCCCAGTTTGTTAGAAAGAGGCGTTTTCCTTTGTGTGTCTTTACTAGCAATTTATTTTTAGTTTTTATGATATTATCTCTTTTTTTACCGGAAAAGGTCCAAAAATATCCTTGAACTATTCGAAATAGCTCAAAAATATCCTCCGTTTGTTTTTGGTGCCAAAAATATCCCTGCCATCTATGTTTTGGCCCAAAAATGTCCCTGAACCGTTAGTTTTGACATTAAAACTGACATGGCAGTCCAACTCGGTTAGAATTGCTTACATGGTCGTCCACCTAAGCAATCCATATGTGAAAATTATTTTTTCAAAAATTTTATTTTTCCAGAATTTGTTAATAAAATATAAAATCAACATTTATTCTGAAAAAAGTAAAAAAATTTGAAAAAAAATATTTATTTCAGAATTTTTTTAATTAAAATACAAAATCAACACATATTCCGAAAAAAGCAAAAAATTTACGAAAAAATTATTCTTGATTGGGGTTTATGATTTGATTAAAAAAACGCCATTGTTCTCTTTTATGAATTTCGGAGTTATGTCTTTGAATGCTTTTGAATCCAGTAATAGCGTAGTTATGATTATCCCTATATAATTTCAACTCCATTCTTTAGCTTCAAAAAAAAAAATTTAACACACAACATTTACAAGGAAAAAATTAAAACTTTATTTGTACAACAACAAAGACGTCGGTTTCTTAATCCTAAACAAGTTGGGGTCGGTTATATGAATTCTCGATCTCTATAATCATAAATTCACAAAAGAGAACAATGGCGTTTTTTAATCAAATCATAAAACCCAATCAAGAATAATTTTTTCGTAAATTTTTTACTTTTTTCGGATAAGTGTTGATTTTGTATTTTAATTAAAAATTTCCGAAATAAATATTTATTTTTCGAAATTTTTAACTTTTTTCAGAATAAATGTTGATTTTGTATTTTACTAAAAATTTCTGGAAAAAATAATTTTCACATATGGATTGCTTAGGTGGACGACCATGTAAGCAATTCTAACCTAGTTGGACTGTCATGTCAGCTTCAATGGCAAAACTAATAGTTAAGGGACATTTTAAGGCCAAAACATAGATGGCAGGGATATTTTTGGCAAATAAAACAAACGAAGTATATTTTTGAGCTATTTCGAATAGTTTAAGGATATTTTTGGACCTTTTCCGTTTTTTTACACATTACTTTCACACATAAAAAATCTATATATTACAAATAAAAAATCTAAAATGATCATTTTTTCAATTTCAAAATTGTAAAGGGCCCCCATTTCCTCCTCGTGTTTATGTTCTGTCACCAGATTTGGAATAAAATATAAATGACCAAAGTTGTGAGTTGTGACACGATCCAAAGCTTCGACAACAACACGACGACAACTCATTATAATCCCACAGTGGGATCTGGGGAGTATATAGTGTGTGTAGAACTTACCTTTACTGTCACGATCCGAAATTCCCACCCCTCGAGGGTCGTGATGGCGCCTACTCGTAGAAGCTAGGCAAGCCACAAACCTTTGAAAAATCACCAACCCTTTTCGTTTTATACTTGTTAAGCAATTAAATTAACAATGGAAAAGCAATTAAATAACAGCGGAAAGTAAACTTTTAGCGGAAGTCTTAGATAAATAGGAAACCCAAAATGCACAATAGCCAATACATGTTTCTACCCAGCACCTGGTGTTACAACATACAAGGACTATCTAAGAGTGCTAAATACAAGGGTCTGAAATAATGAAATAAAACTCTGTCTCGGTTACAAAGGAAACAGATCATAAAACAGATGGAAGAGATGTCGGGCCTACGGACGCCTGCAGGACTACCTCGGAATCTCGTGGACTGAAGGATGGCTCCCAAGTTATTGCTGCTGTCCGATACCTGGATCTGTGCAAAAGAGCACAGAGTGTAGTATCAGCACAACCGACCCCATGTGCTGGTAAGTGCCTAGCCTAACCCCGGCGAAGTAGTGACGAGGCTAGACCGGACTACCACATAAACCTGTGCAATTATATAACATACAGCAGAAACAAAGCAGAAATAAACAAATAAGGATGGGAGGGGGAAACATGTTGCAAGGAGATAACAGTTCCAAATAAAGCACCAAGTAAGGAAAGGAACAAAATAGCTACAATGTCAACAAGAAGCAGAAATCAAACAAGTGCACGGCATCACCCTTCGTGCTTTTACTCTCGTCCTCACCAAGCAATAATATAATGAAAACGTGCACAGCATCACCCTTCGTGCTTTTACTCTCTTTCCTCACCAATAATTAGAATAATAAAATGTGCACGGCATCACCCTTCGTGCTTTTATTCTCTTTCCTCACATATAATCAATGAAATTGGCACAGAATGGTACATCGTGCGGCACGGCATCACCCTTCGTGCTTTTACTCTCTTTCCTCACCCAAGCAAACAATGCACGGCATCACCCTTCGTGCTTTAACACTCATCCTCACCCAAACAACAATCACAAACAAGGGCAAGGGAAATAAACAGGAACATATAGGAATCCCGGCAAGGGAGCAACAATTAAACAATTAAATCCAAGGCAAGGGAACATTTCAATAACTTTTTCTCTATCTTTCAATTTTACTTCATAACTCGCTTTACCACTTGAGCCAATGCTCCAAAGGGTTCAATCATCTCATATACTTTCACAATTCACAATATAACTCCAGCCAATGCTCCAAGATGTTCAAAGGTCTCAATTCTTTCCACAAACCTTTCACAACAACTAGAAATCATCACCAAAGCATGAAGAATACAATGAAATCGAGATATTCACAATATAAGGACTCACGGTCATACTAGACACCAACATATAGATACTCGTCACCATGCCTATACGTCGTACTCAACAATTATCACATAGCAAATAAGACTCAACTCCTAATCCCTCAAGTTAAGGTTAGACCAAACACTTACCTCGATGTCTTGAACACAACTCAAGGCTCAATTATAGCTTTACCCCTCGATTCCACCGCCAATTCGCTCGTATCTAATCACAAATTACTTAATTACATCAATAAACACTAAATGAATCAACCCCAAATGCATGAAAATGAGTATTTCAAAGTTTTACCCAAAAAGTCAAAATCGCCCCCGGGCCCACGTGGTCAAAACCCGAGGTTCGAACCAAAACCCGATTACCCATTCCCCCACGAACTCAAATATATAATTTGTTTTGAAATAGGACCTCAAATTGAGGTCCAAATCCCCAATTTTTTGAAAAACCTAGGTTCTACCCAAAAAAAACCAATTTCCCCCATGAAAATCTTTGATTTTAAGTTGAAATCATGTTAAAAGATGTTAAGGAGTGAAGAAAATAAGTTAGAGATCACTTACCAACGTTTTGGAGAAGAAAGGTTGTTTGAAAAATCGCCTCTTATGTTTTTAGGGTCTTGAAAAGTGAAAAATGACTGAAAATCCCGTTTATTTATACCCCTCTGAGACCCCCAGTGCGGACCACATTAAATGGACCGCGGCCGCACAGGCTTACCTGAAGACCTGCAGTTCAGCACCCTGTGCGGACCGCACAAAGCCGACTGCGGCTGCACAACCTTCACCGCGCCCCGCACAAACGCGACCGCGGTCGCATGCGATTTCTCGCGGACCGCGTTAAAGGGTTCAGAGACCTGCAACTCTTGAACCTACAACATCTGATTTTCTAAGCTTAAGGCATCCCGGAACCCACTCGAAACTCACCCGAGCCCTCGGGGCTCCAAACCAAATATGGACACAACCTCAAAAACATCCTACGGACTTTTCGTGCGATCAAATCGCCAAAATAACATCATAAACATTGAATTAAACCTCAAAATCCATGAATTCTTTCAAACTTCATAAAACATCAAATTTTCCAATTTAGGTCTGAATCACGTCAAACGACGTCCGTTTCTTACCAAACTTCACAGGAAGGACTTGAATCATATATAAGACCTGTACCGGGCGCCGGAACCAAAATACGGGCCCGATACCATCGCTTTCTAATCAGATTTCATTTCCAATTTTCTTAAACAATTTCAGAAAACAATTTTACTAAAAAAATCATTTCTCGGGCTTGGGAACTCGGAATTCAATTCCGGGCATACGCCCATGTCCCATATTTTCCTACGGACCCTCCGGGACCATCAAATCACGGGTCCGGGTCCGTTTACCCAAAACGTTGACCTAGGTCAAATTTATTCATTTTAACATCAAAACTTAGCATTTTTCACAGAATTTCATATTTAAGCTTTCCGGCTACGCGCCCGAACTGTGCATGCAAATCGAGGCGACTCTAAATGAGGTTTTCAAGGCCTGAGAGTCACAGAATTCAATTAAAAACAGGTGATGACCCCTTTGGGTCGTCACACCTACTCGAGTAGAAAGGCTGTTTCCAAATAGACCCTCCGCATAGTTGGCTCCAAGAACTTACCACATTGTTCTTGCTTTTGGAAAGTAGAGGTTACTTACCATGAGAGCAACCCTTCTTGCCTACCATCCAAAGCTTGCTTCTTCCTAAAACCCATAACATTAAGTCATTAACCAAATCATATGCGCTTCAATCCTCAATTAATTCGAACTGGTTAAATGAATCATCTGTACTTGCTCCGTTCTACCCGGTTAACTTTTCAGTATCTGCCAGTCTATATAAGAGTCCAAAGTTCACCCTGTAGACACCTTCGCCAAACCACAGAAGCTCGTGGACATTTGCACAACCCTGGAGTTTCAACCATTGAGCCCGAAATCCTCCCTTCTCAATCTGATACAAATGCAGATTCATTGTTCGATGAATTGCCTAAATGTGACGTAGTATCCGCTACAGCTTTGGTTAGCCAATTTGCTAGACTAAATCAACACAAGAAAGCAATAACTATCTTCTCAAGAATGTTTGAGTTGAATATTAGACCCAATGAGTTCACTTTGGGCACTGTAATTCACTCTTCTGTTGTTCTTAAAGACATTAATTTAGGAAAGCAACTTCATGCCATTTCAATAAAACTTGGCCTTCACTCAAATGTTTACGTGGGTAGTGCACTTTTGGATCTTTATGTAAAGCTAAGCAGCTNNNAACCCTTAAGTTACTGTTAGTCAATTCAAATCATGTGGATTGATTTCACTATCCATCAAGGAATTATGAGCAGGTTCATCATTAAAACATTTTTACAAGTTGATGGTTAAATGACACTCGACGGTGTTAAAATATTATAATCCGTGATCCCGCTCGTCAAGGATATGAGCATAATGACGCGGAAACTACTCGTAAGAACCATATAAACAATAAAAAGTTACCATATAATTTCTGGTATAAATATAAAAAGAAAAGAACAGAGGAATCCTCTTAAACACCTGATAACGAATAAAACTTAAACTAAAGCAAAGCTCACATTCATTTCATTGGATCTGCAAGCTTAGGATTCTTGACCCCTCCGCCTCTAAGGGTTTAGGAACACAGCTAAGGTACTCAGAGAATTTCGAGAAAGAAAAACTGCGCATAAAGTTGATTTCTCTTATACGGAACACAACATGTCTCCAAAACACAAAATTCAAAATGAAAAATAGAAGGCACTTCCATTCAAGTGTATCTAAAAACTCAAATCCAAGATTTTAAATTCTCGTAAAATTCTAAACAGGTAACTAGTTTAGATGATTCCAATTTTGTTGGCAACGTCCAATGCATCATAGTCAGGAGTCAACCTCACGTATGCTTTCTTAGTCCCATCAGGCCTGAAAAGGGAACAGAAGGAAGCAGCTTAGCAAGGAATCAACATGGAACACCAGAAACAGTTGAAAGAAACATAATGTCCTTGTGCAGTCTGCCATCAATTGACATGAGGCCACCCAATTTTTATATGAAATTATACTTGCATACACCATCGCAGTTTATCTTTTTAGGCCTGCTATGAAGAAGAGAAGCAGAACACGGAACTTACCTAATCAAGGTATTGACTTTCTTTGTCTGGATATCATACATCTTCTTCACGGCATCCTTAATCTTCTTTTTATCAGCCTTGATGTCCACGATGAAAACAAGAGTGTTGTTGTCCTCAATCTTCTTCATCGCAGACTCAGTGGTGAGGGGATACTTTAGAATCCCGTACTGATCAAGTTTGTTCCTTCCAGGTGCACTGATACGAGGGTACTTGGGGTTTCTATCTTTCTTCAAAGTCTTGGGTCGGTGGAATGTAACTTTTGTCCTTATCTTTTGTGACTTCTTCTTGAAGGTTGATCCTGACTTGACGGCCTTGGCAACCTTAGCTGCCTGTGCCTTGGGGTCAGATTTTTTGGACGGATCAGCTGCAAGTGCAGTTTGAAATTCGAGTTAGTAACAGCTTCAACTAGCATGAAATATGCCGCTTTAATATCATAAGTTGATTTGTAAAGCTAGAAACAAAATCAGCATCCACTTTCAAAGATACTAACAATTTAATTTACCACAGTAACTTATTTAATAACGTATACAATTATCCACACTCCCTCTCTAATGCTCAATTCTTTATCCTAGACTAACACCTACCTCCTGCATTGTCTTTAGGTAGCAGGATGGCTAGAAGATCTTCCAAATTAGAATACGTGAACGCTATATATAATTGATTAGAATATTTTAATGCTTTATAAATGACTGCATTATGCAGGACAAAAAATAATAATTATGTCCAATAAAAAGGAACGACTCAAAATTGCAAAACTATCTATATCGCAATTGCTCTCCCATTTATCAAGACTCTGAAGCGTATTGATGCTCGCACATAAACAGTAAAGGCACTTACTAGATTAGTTTCAGGAAATTCCTGAAATGCCAAAATTATATCAACGCCCTACTTCCGCCTATTAACCTGCCCCCAGTTAATCAAGCTTATTGCAACTACTAATCCTCCAGTAGTTTCTAAAACTAATGACTCATGACTGGTATTTTAATGATTTCAATAAAATGGAGGAGCAAAACAAGATGAAATAAGACTACTCAACAAAATAACTGAACTCCACTTTTCACCCCCACACCAAAAACAATAAAAACAGTAGAGGTTCAAACAAACTTCAACCGAGCATCATGTTATTACATTACTATTAACCTCACAACATTGAATCTACTAACAACTACTCCGTAACAAACGAGTAACAAGTTGGGTTCAGGTATATAAATCCTCATTACATTCATATCCTTACCGGAAATAATAACAAAAATACTGAAATCTTCTTCCAAAAGCTTGTCAACGCCAATAATAACACAAAGAATAGCACAAATTATAGTAAAGTCCAATAATTAGTTATATTCTCACACACAAAAAGGCAACAAGTATTCACATTTCCAACAACATAACAAGCATATCATTTACATGATTTCTAAAATAAACTCAAATTACAGCCCCGATAAAATAAATCAAATGGAAAAAAATAGTGTCAGAAGTGTACCTTTAGCTGGAGCCATTTGGTTACGTACAGTCTGAAACCCTACGAGAAATCAACCAGCTTACCTACAAATAGATAAATTAAAAACGATTGTACGATTTAGGGTTAGAATGAAGATAGAAACTAGGGTTTGATTTAGGACTACAGAGGAGTGAGTACCTGAGAGAAGCTGCTCTGCCAATTAGGGTTTTGCAAAGAGAAGCAGCATCCTGCATTTATAGTAGGGCTCAGCTATCGAAAATGTTGAAGCCCAATTTCAACAAATATTCGTGACCCATGTCTCGTGGTTTTAACCATACTATAGTGGTAGGAGAAGCCCAAATAGAACCATACTCGAGGCCCAATTTTTACAAAGTTGTTGAAGTTTAACCACATGGGAACAAACTTTAGACTTGTTGTTCTTGTTCCTCTTTTTCTTGCAAAGACATGTGAAACTCAATTAAAAAATAATATTACTGCAAGTCAGTATGTAGAAACGCTGCAAACTTAAAAGCCAGATTGATCACGCCTAATTATGCCCAACACAGCTATTGGACTCACACAAATTCACGTATTCAATCTTCAGAGATATTTAAGTAATAAATTGGATGTTTACTAACTAAATAATACGTAACGAACAGGGGCGGATTTACATGGACCCAAGCGGTGTCACGGGACACCGCTTCGTCGAAATTATATATATATATATATATATATATATATATATATATATATATATATATATATATATATATATATATATATATAAAATAAGTAAAACAAAAATACAAGGTAAAAATAATAAAAGCGACACCACTTGCAACAAAGCTACTTAGTAGCCTGATGGTTATTATCTGCCGAAATTCTGTGAGAGGTTAGTGGTTCGAATCCCCTTGGCTTCAGCAAAATTCCTTTTGACTCTTCGACTTTTTCAATTAATTTAAAACCCTATGTTGATGCTAAAATCATGGAATTTTTCAACGTGGGCTGCTATTGACCCAATACTTATTGCACAAGAAATCAGTAACTAACCCTTATTTTAAAATAAAAAGAATTTGACTTGTCCCTTTTCAAACTCCAAAGAAGCAGTGGAAGTAAAGTCCTCCAGGCTCCAGGTTAGTATTAAATCTCTCCCTCTCTGCCGATGATTATTTTTTGTTAGGTGATTTTTCTTTTTCCTTTTTATTTGTTTATGAACAAAATTATGAATATGTTATGAATCTGTGTTAATTTTGAATTTATGATTAAGGGTGTGTCTACTGATTTTGGAGGTTAATGAAATTGTGGGTTATTGCCTTATTGAAGACGAACAATTTTATAGTTACAATGAACTTATTTAGGGTTTATCTAAAGATTAATGTGAGTACTTAAATTTTTTATTCAGATTAAATTGCAATGAAGAGATACTTTCCTACAACTCCCAAAATTTCAAAATCAAGTTCAACATCTCAAGATTTATCTAACTTGGAAGAAAGAGCTAGTGAGTTAGAACAAGATCAACAAAGCGAAAGAGTTAATTTAAGCTCTTTGGAGGAGGTTGATCCTGGGGAAAGATTAGCAATTCGAAAATATCACCCAAATGACCATGATGCAATAAGAAGAAATCATATTCAAAGAGGTCCTTTCCAACCTCGAGAGCACAAATTTCCTCAAAGAAATTGTTATGGTAAGTTGCGTCGCTTTAATCCTCAATGGTTTGATGAGTATGATTGGTTGGAATATAGCATAACAAAAGATGCAGCTTTTTGCTTATATTGTTATTTGTTTCAAGATGATTGCATCAATCAAGGGGGAGGAGATGTATTTTCAACTGTAGGATTTACAAGTTGGAATAAGAAGGAAAGATTTGATATGCATATTGGTAGACCAAATAGTATTCATAATCAGTCAAGAAAGAAAGGTGATGATTTGATGAGACAAAAACAATCTATTCAAAGTGTACTCGCGAAACAATCTGATCAATAAAAGTTAGAATACAGGATTCATTTAGAGGCTGCAATTGATGTGATAAGATATCTTTTGCACCAAGGATTATCATTTCGGGGGCATCATGAAGATGAATCATCTTTTAATAGAGGTGACTGTATTGAACTTCTTAGATGGTATATTAAAAGATGTGATTATGTTGCTGAAGCATTTAAAAGAGCTCCAAAGAATAATCAATTGACTTCTCCATACATTCAAAAGGATATTATTGTTGCATGTAAGATGGAAACAATTAAGTGTATCATTGAGGATTTAAATAGTGATCACTTTTCCATATTAGTTGATGAATCTCGTGATGTATCATGTAAGGAGCAAATGGCTATTGTTTTGCGGTATGTTGATAGAAGGGGAAGTGTGATGGAGCAATTTATTGGTATTGTTTATGTTCGTGAAACTACTGCTTTGTCTCTAAAGAATGAAATTGTTGGTTTACTTTCTCAACACTCTTTAAGTCCATCTTCCATACGTGGACAATGTTATGATGGAGCAAGCAATATGCAGGGTGACTTAAATGGGCTTAAAATCTTAATGCAAAAATAAAGTAGAGGTGCTCATTCTATTCATTGTTTTGCTCATCAACTGCAACTAACTCTTGTTGCAGTTTCTAGAAAATGTGATGAAGTGCAAGAACTTTTATTAGTTGTTTCTGATATATTAAATATGGTAGGATTTTCTTTCAAGCGTAGAGATGAACTTCGTGAATCCCAAGCCGAAGAAATTGAAGAAGCATTACGTAAAGGTGAGCTTGAAACTGGAAGGGGTTTAAATCAAGAATTAGGTCTTGCTAGCGCTGGTGATACTCGATGGGGATCTCACTACAAATCCTTTAATAATTTTATTCTTATGTTTGGCCCTATCACTGATGTACTTGATGCTATTGTTGTTAATGCACATTTTGAAGAAAAGTGTAAGGCAAAGGGATACCTTAAAGCATGTTTAACATTTGAGATTGTCTTCATGTTGCATTTTATGCGTACTGTTTTAGCAATTACAAATAAGCTTAATGTTGTCTTTCAAAAGAAGGAGCAAGATATTGCAAATGCTTTGATACTTGTTAGAGTGACAAAGGATCGGTTGCAACAACTGAGAGAGGACGGTTGGGCTCCGCTTATTGATGAAGTATCTAAGTTTTGTATTAAATATGACATATTGATACCTAACTTTGATGAGCCTTATATGATCCTTGGAAGATCACGTCGTAGAGTTGCAGAGTACTCTATTTTACATCACTATCGTGTTATAGTGTTTCGTAAAACTATTGATTGGCAATTTCAAGAACTCAACAGTCGCTTTGATGAGGTGACAACTGAATTGCTTCTTTGTGTTTCTTGCTTGAACCCGGTTAACTCTTTTTTAAGTTTTGACATTGAAAAGATGTTGAGATTGGCTGAGATATATCCTGATGATTTTGATAAATATTCTATAGTTGACCTTCATTTTCAGCTTGAGAATTACATTGTTGATGTTCGGGATCATGACAAAAGGTTTTCTGATCTTAAGGGACTTGGTGATCTTTCCAAGAAATTAGTAGAAACAAAGAAGCATGGGACTTATCCTCTTGTGTTTCGGCTAGTGAAATTTGCTTTACTTTTGCCTGTCGCTACGGCTACGGTTGAAAGAGCTTTCTCAGCAATGAAGTTGATAAAGACCGACTTACGAAATCGAAATGGATGACGAGCTTTTGAGTGGTTGTTTGGTGCCTTATATAGAAAAATATGTATTTTGTAATGTTTCTAATGAGGCTATTATGATTACATTTCAAAACATGAAAACTCGTCGAGGAGAATTGTAGTGATGTACTTGAATTGTGTTTTATTAATATTATTTAAGTTGTCTTTTTATAAGATGATATATATTGTAAATTATTTACTCGTTCGTTTACTCTTTAAATAGTGACACCGCTTACGAAAAATCCTGCGTACGCCACTGGTAATGAAAATGCAATAACTAATAACTAACTACGAACGGTTTGTAGACAAGAATTGGAATGATCTAGGATTATGATTTTCCCTATTATCGGAATCCTTTACGCTATGTTTTTCTATAAATTTGCCTAAGTTTTCTCCACCGATCATGAGCACTCTGGCTGTCGTTACTCTCTCCTGAGTAATTACAACAATATACTAGATATATTCTCCCGAATTACGCTAGCTGGCTTAAGTACAGCTCACTCATATCGTACCAAGGTTTCGTTATCCCTAATCCCACCTTTAAACCCTTCGTATTGATCCCTCATATACGTTAGGAGTGATGTTGTTCAACAACTACCTAAATATGCACTCTCTCCCGAGTATACACACTAAATAGGCACAATCGATTGAGGGCCCTTCAATCAACATCAATCATAATATAGTTGAACAAATAGAGAAAATACTACGGCAAATCTATATTAACATAACAAGAAAATCATCCTCCAATAGGTTCCATCAAAATCCTAGATTAGGAGATTAGCTATGAATAATTGTTTTCACAATCATAACAATAGAATTCATCACCAATGATATAAACGAGAGGAAGAAAGATAAAAACTCGTTGTCGAATCTTCCGTCTTGCTTCTTGCCTTCAAAAATCTTCTAAAAACCAAGATACCCTCTTGTTGGGCGAGCTAGGCTTCATATATGGCAAGGAGAGTCGCCCTCTGGAATTACAAATTTAGCCCTGAAATAATTTTCCTTTGAGAGACGTGCGCGGCTGCGCACCTGGGAGGGTGACCGCGCACTTTGTGAAATTTTTGCCTGACTTGCACGGCCCATTTCTCGGCCAGTGCGCGGCCGCGCACCTAGGCCTTTTCCTGCACTCTTCTTCGTTCTTCCTTTTAAATGTGCTAACCTCTTTTGATCCCTTAATGACCTCCCGATTTACTTATAAGCTTTTACTTGGTCTTCAACTCTCCATATTGGCTCAAAACGCTTCTTTACCTCATTGTCGCCCGAAATTTCTCCTGCAAAGCATAAAACACTCAATCAGAGCAATTTACTCCTATTTAACGCTCAAACATCAATAAAGTGCAGCCAATTTAGAGTGCAAACAGTAGCCAAAACACATATTTTTAACCTACTATCAATACCTCACATTTAAACCTTTGCTCGTCCTCGAGCAATCAAACCACACCTTACATAGACACTACCTCACTAAGAGACTTTCCTAACTCATCTCGCCAAGAATATTTCAAGTAGTTTAAGTACAGTAGTGTAACATCTTCACCTCAAGAGTTGACTCACAAGCACCACGCATTATTCACAACTTGCTCACTTACTCTACACAGAGGTCCAGAATCACCTTTCCTTCATGAATCAAGTGCCCTCACCCAACAAAAGAGAGTAGTTCCACACACAATACAATTTAAGAAAAATTAGGAACTCAGGATAGAAATTATTTTGCTCACTCTCAAAAACGACATTCATGTGCCACAAAAGATGCACCATAGACTTGCGCGTGGTGTACTACTCTACTAATTGAGTTCATTCAGTCAAGGATCAAGTAGGACTTTTAACTGGTTGTAATGTAAGATGCGAGACGGGTAGGATACATTTAGATATAAGAGTGACTACACCTCCCTAAGCACCTTAATACATACACTTTAGCAGTTGGAACCCCACACTTATGTCAAACCATACTCCACCATCAAATCAATATACATTAACTCCCAATTATTTAAGCACCTTTTCATCAAAAGTCCCCACTTATCAAGGAATAATTTTTTTTTATTTTTTTTTCCAATTCAAGTGGCTCTTACTTCTTCTTTTTTTCTTTTCAAAACAGTGCACCTTTCTCCTTATTTCGTTAGTTCCACTCAAAAGCCAAACCAACCACCCCACACTTTAACCTTTATAAAATTCATAACAATTCAGTGCTCATGAGAGGTTAGAAGGTTCAAATAGATGGTTAATTTAAATAAATGGGTAAGGCTTGTAATGTGGTTTCCAAAGAAACAGGATACATGCTCAAAAGGGTTAGCTACGATACATAACAATTAGGTGGGTAAAATATACATATCTGTCTCAACAAAGAAACGCCTATATCACTTCCCAGACTGAAAAAAACTAGTATTTTGCTTTGCAAACACACGGGGGAAGTTCTATACATCGAATGCAATGCACAAAATACAATAAAACTCGCACGCACATGGCACATGGCTCACTCAAAATTGGATCATCAACAACACTCTAGTCAAAACGCTTAAGCCAAGTTAAGAACATACAATTTAAGGCACTTATATAAGAGTTAACAACTGAGCCTAAGCGTCACACTAAAGCACTCGCTATTCTCAAGGCATAACAAAGTTAAGAGACCTTGTTTTCGTTTCAGCTCATAGCCCAAGGGTTCCTACTTCTAATAAAAAAAATAAAACTAACTATACCCGGTTCAAACGAAACCCTTGGAAAAGAATCGCGGCACAAAGAAAAACCAAGGGGGAATTACTACACTACCTACAAAGAATTATTTTCCGACTTTAATCCTTCAAGAAACCCGTCGAATGATATCCATCGTCGGGAAAAGTTGAAACTCTTGATTTTTTTTAAATACCGCTCAACTAACCAAAGAAACTAACAGTAATCTACCTTATTGTATATATACAACATAAATACAACATATCCCCCACCACATACTTAAAATGGTGGCATGTCCCCATGGCACACAAAGAAAAATGTAAGGTAAAGAAAACTTCCCTGGTAGAGGCAGTCCTGGTCGAAGACAGTGCCGGGATCGAGATGGCAGGCTCTGCCATGTGCACGCAGCCAAGCCATGATCTTCCTCTCAGATTTGGCACTTTGGGTAGCAAGGGCATCCACTCGAGTGCCCAAGTCCGTGACAGAAGTACGCATCCCTGCCATTTCCTGTTCTAAGGTCGTTATTTGCGTGTCCCATCTGACCACTGAGGTACCCTCAACAAGCTACTAGTGCGGAGATGAAGCAGCCACAACCTCAGCTTGTCCTTCAGTACCCTCGCTAGGAGCATCAGACTCATCGCTACTTGACTCAACAGGTGCAACAGGATCCTTCCCAATTACTGCTTTATCAGCCCGAAACTTCTGTTCCTTTTTTACTTTCCCACCAAGACCCTGTTTTCTGGTACATGTGCCGCACGGCACAATCTAGTGATTAAGGGAGGAAAGAAGAAACCATACCTTTGCACCGGATAATGAATGAACATTTCTTTATGAATAACATTAGCCACATCAAAATCGTAGCCATTGATGAAACACCAAATCAGTGCAGCGTGGGGACCATTCACCTCAGTGGTATTGGAAGAAGGCAACAAGCGGCTATTGGTGACGTAGAGCCAACACTTCCCTTCAAAGGTGAACGAAGCCGAATGAAACTTCTTCCCTGGCGTAATCCACACTACTTCCCTGTTAGGCACACATATTATCCCAAAGAACAAATTCCACGAGGTTGATGGTCAGCCATACGTGTCATAGTAGTCCTCCGCATCAGGATCTTCCCCAAACATTGGCAACCTGTAAGCTCTCCGAATGGCCTTTATGGATGCGTCCTCCTTTTTCTTTCGCACCGTGCAGACATGGTTCACATGTTCCGGGCAGTTCGCATAAAACTCTCTCACAATCATCAAATTAGCTTCGTCCGGTTCTTCAAAGAAGATATCCAGCCTGCACCGGACCAATTCACGATATATTGGGACAGTCATTTTGGAGGGACCCCAGATCAATTCCCCTCTCCGGTATGGGTTTCTTGGATGTCTTTTGACCAAAACGTTCCTGAGCCACGCGAGATACGAACTTGGTACTATCATACTGGCGAACATTAGCGGGGGCTCGTGGCCTGGATGATCCAGCTTGATCACTAGAGGATGCATTTGTGGTTTTTCGTTTCTTGGATGACGTCATACTACCTGGAAACTAATATGACCATTAGCGAAAAACAAGATATGCGAACCAAGGGTGGTTACTCAGACTTCACCAGCACACTTGGTCACACCATTACATGCGCAAACTCATTGTGGCATTTAAACAAACACCTACAGTGCACAATTCACCCGAACTCCCAAACAACAATTTGATAACCCCAATTCAACCACAGATATACCAATGTCAACCTAACCCATCATAAGGAAATTCTACTATTGCCCCGACAAACCAACCCGTGTAACTAGAATACAATACAAGAGGAAATCCACTACAATACAAGAGGAATCTACTACACTATACAAGAATTAAAAAAAAAAAACTAAGCAATGGCATACAAAACAAAACTTAAACCACATCACTTACCTAAAGGAATTGTGAGGGTGTAGGTTGGGGAGAAGAAAGCAGCAGTCAGGAGAAGAAATTAAAGGGTGGGGGGTTGAATTTGTAGGGGAGAAGGGAGGGGTTTGTGAATTTAGCTTTAAGAGAATGGGAGAATTCGGGGTTTCTAGGGT
>NC_031995.1:98041375-98072232 GCF_001879085.1 Nicotiana attenuata | reverse complement strand
GGGGGTAAGATAAGTTCACAGGGGGGCTGGGGAAAAATAAACAATAAAAAAAATAAAAACTAAAACAACTAATTAAACACCCTACCAACGTCGCCCAGTGCGCGGCCGCGCATGTTGAATTTTTTGTTTAGTTATATATATATATATATATATATATATATATATATATATATATATACACAACATTACAATGGGCTGCCTCCCATGAAGCCGGTTAACGTCGCGGCACGATGCAGGTCATCGCACTTAAGGCTCGCTCAACATTGGTGGCTCGAGCAAATGAGTTACCGACACCACTTTCGCGTCATCCATGCCCACATAATGCTTTAACTTGTGCCCATTGACTCTGAACGTGCGAGAGTCATTTTCTGCAGCAACCTCTACGGCACCAGTGGGGTGAATCTTTACCACACGAAATGGTCTTGTCTATCTTGACTTTAATTTTCTCGGAAATAACCTCAATCTTGAATTATAAAGCAATACCATATCTCCGGGTGTAAAACTCCGCTCAAGAATATTTCTGTCATGCATCATCTTCATTCTTTCTTTGTATATCCTTGTACTCTCAAAAGCATGGTAGCAAAACTCATCAAGCTCGTGCAACTCTGTGATACTACTTGTGCCCACAACTTTTACATCGAGATTAAGCTGCCTCAATGCCAACAAAGCTCTATGCTCCAACTCCACTGGTAGGTGACACGCTTTCCCAAATACCAATTTATACGTCGACATGCCAATCAGAGTTTTGAAGGCGGTACGATAGGCCCAAAGTGCATCATCTAACTTTCTTGCCCAATCTGTTCTTGTAGCATTCACAGTCTTTGTCAACACGCTCTTTATCTCTCTGTTCGAAACTTCCACTTGCTCACTCATTTGTGGATGATACGGGGTGGAAACCTTATGGCATACATCATACTTTTCTAACAACTTTGCAAAGGCTCGATTACAGAAGTGAGTGCCTCCGTCACTGATTATTGCCCTTGGAGTGTCAAATCGTGTGAATATATTCTTTCTCAAAAAACCAAGTACTCCCTTTGCATCATTTGTAGGGAGTGCTGCAGCCTCCACCCATTTGGACATGTAGTCAACGGCTACGAGTATGTACTTGTTACCATATGAGCTGACGAAAGGCCCCATGAAGTCGATTCCCCATACATCAAAACTTCTACCTCCTGAATTGGGTTCATAGGCATCTCATGTCGACGGGAAATATTCCCAGTTTGTTGGCATTCATCACAACCTTCGCCCATAAGTGTGCATCTTTGAACAGTGTGGGCCAATAGAAGCCCGACTCCAAGGCTTTCACAACTGTCCTTACTCCCTTGAAATGGCCACCATATGGTGACGCGTCACACCTGCAAAATAGAAGATTGGTCTATCTTGGGGATACATCTCCGGATCATGTTATCAACATAAATCCTAAACAGATAAGGCTCGTTCCAATAATACATGCGATAATAACGAAAGAACTTTTTCTTTTGGATAGAGGAAAGGTAATAAGGAACAATACCGCTTGCCAGGTAGTTTGCAATGTCAGCATACCATGGCACTTCCTCAAGACTCGGGGCTAATAGTTGTTCATCCGAGAAAGTTGCTAATAGGTGAATTCAACTATAATTAGGTCTTAAAGAACCACCTTCTTGTATAGTTTTGATGATAAAAGTGATAACAAAATGCTCTGATTAGTGTTTTTCATGCTTTGCAGGTGATATATGACAAGAGAAGGCTATGGAGTACTTTTGGGATCAAATATGGAGAAAAAGAGGCCAATCGTAAAATTTTGCCAAATGAACCAAGCGAAGCAGCTCAAGCCAAGCCTGAAGAAGGACTGCCGCGGTTCCACCGCGACCGCGGTAGAAGATGGTCGCGGATAAGTTGAGATTCAGAGAAGGTGTGTGGCCGCGGTTTGACCGCGATCGCGGCAGAACCGCGACAGAGGCGGAAGAGTTCAGGGACTTAAGTGCAAAACACGGGATTTTTAGCCCAAAACCCTATTTTAAATACTAGACTTCGCCCAAAGGAGGCAAGAATTGTATTGGAGAATATTTTAGCAAGGTAAACAATTGTGAGAGATCACCCAAAACATCTTTCTTCTTTTCTTTGATTTTTCTTGCAAGTCATGATGAATATTGTTTTAGTTTGTTTACCCATAGTTTTGAGTAGCTAAATCCTTTGTCTAAGATTTTGATGGAACCTATTGGGGGATGAACTTCTTGTTTATGTGAATACAAATTGCTAGTTCCAATCTCTATTTGTTCAACTATGTGTTTGTTGTAGTTAATTGACAGGATCCTCAATTAGCTGTGCCTATTTAGTGTGCATAACTCGGGAGAGAGTGCATATTTAGGTAATTGTTGAACAACACCACTCCCAAAGTATATGAGGGATCAATAACCGAGGGTTTAAAGGCGGGATTAGGGATAACGAAGCCGTGGGTGTAATCTAAAGTGAATTGTGTTAAATAAAGCAAGCTAGTGTATCTCGGGAGAGTGCAACTAGTAAATTACTGTGATTACTCGGGAGAGATTTACGGTAAGAAGAGCGTTCATGATTAATAGAGATGTGTTGGTAAATTTGTATGAAGCATAAACAGAAGGAATTCCATCAATAGGGGAAATCATTACCTTAGCACTTTCTCATTATTGTTTACAGCTTAACATCTTTAATTTGTAGCTATTAGTTACTGTTGATCTTAGTTATTAAAAACACCATCAACTGTGATTCTCAACGTTTGGGGAATTGATTCTAAAGAGTTTAGTAGGTCTAAAGATAGTGATTGATAGGTTAATTCTCTGTGGAATCGACTCTGGGCACAATACCCAGATTATATTTGCAACGTCCNTGTTGTTGTTCCCATTCCAATTGCCTTGGTTATTACCTTGATTACCCCAATTGTTGTTTTGATTGTTATTGTTCCAATTGTTGCCACCCTGTTGTTGATTATTGTTATTCCAATTGCCGCCTCCTTGTTGATTGCCCCAATTGCCTTGGGGGCGCCATTGTTGATTTCCTTGATTTCCTCTATTTCCTTGGTAGTTATTGACATATTGGCACTCCTCACTTTGATCATCAAAACACTCGTTCGAATAACCACCACCATCATTGTTGTTGTCAAACTGCTCACCGCTACCTTGAGGTTGTTGTTGCCCTCTTTGCCTCCTTTTTAGCATAGAAACATTCTCCATTGCATTGACTTGGCGCGGGTTTTGTACTTGTTGCAATTGCGCCTTCGCCAACTGATTCATTGTTGTTGTAAGTTCGGCAATAGCTTGGCCATGATCACTCAACTCCTTGTGCAAATGGATGACCGTGGGGTCACCTTGGGGTACATTCGCTCGGCTTTGCCATGCTGAAGAGGTGTCCGCCATTTCATCAAGTACGTCACATGCCTCTTGGTAAGAAAGTTTCATAAAGTTCCCACCGGCCAATTGGTTCACAATGCATTGATTTGTGGTGTTGATGCCCCTATAGAAAGTCTGTTGGATCATCGCCTCAGTCATGTCGTTGTTAGGGCATTCCTTCACCATTGTTCTATATCGCTCCCAGATCTCATGCAATGGCTCCGTTGGCATTTGCTTAAAGGCTAGAATCTTGTCCCGAAGAGCCGCCATATGACTTGGAGAAAAGAACTTGGCAATAAATTTGTCCGCCAATTCATCCCATGTGGTGATAGAATGATTTGGTAACCTTTCTAACCAGTCCAACGCTTTGCCCCGAAGAGAAAACGGGAAAAGCCTCAATCTCAACGCATCCTCTGACACGTTTGTTTGTTTGCTGCCCCAGCAAGTATCTACGAACCCCTTCAAGTGCTTGTATGCATTTTGGTCGGAGGCGCCCGTAAAATATCCCCTTTGCTCGAGCAAGGTCAACATGACATTTGTGATTTGAAAGTTCCCCGCCCGAATTCGGGGAGGAACGATGGCACTCGCGTACCCTTGATTAGGAAGAACTCTTGGGACCGCTCTTGGCGGTGGCGGAGGAGGGCCTGGAATAGGATTGTTGTCATGTACATTAGCATTGGCATTTCGACCTCTCCGTGGTACTTGAGGTACCGGAAGCTCATCTTGCTCAACATCTTCAACCTCCTCCCCCGCCATGGCATTGCCAAGAGGGTCATTTCCGTTTAGAGCCATGTGTACCTGATGGATCAACACAAATAAAGTTACTAAAAAGAAGGAAAGAGAAGCAAAACACAAAACTAGCTACACAAATAGTCAACACCGTAAGCTCCTCGGCAACGGCGCCAAAAAGTGATTATCGCGCAGCGGACTCAACCTTAGGAAGAGTGGGCGCTAATACTTTTACCCAATAATGGTATCGGGGTCAATTTCCACAGGGAGTGATAATAGGTGAATTTAACTATAATTAGGCCCTAAAGAACCACCTTCTAGTATAGTTTTGATGACAAAAGTGATAACAAAATGCTCTGATTAGTGCTTTTCATGCTTTGCAGGTGATATATGACAAGAGAAGGCTATGGAGTACTTTTGGGATCAAATATGGAGAAAAAGAGGCCAATCGTAAAATTTTGCCAACTGAACCAAGCGAAGCAGCTCAAGCCAAGCCTGAAGAAGGACTGCCGCGGTTCCACCGCGACCGCGGTAGAAGATGGTCGCGGATAAGTTGAGATTCAGAGAAGGTGTGTGGCCGCGGTTTGACCGTGATCGCGGCAGAACCGCGGCAGAGGCGGAAGAGTTCAGGGACTTAAGTGCAAAACACGAGATTTTTAGCCCAAAAACCTATTTTAAATACTAGACTTCGCCCAAAGGAGGCAAGAATGGTATTGGAGAATACTTTAGCAAGGAAAACAATTGTGAGAGATCACCCAAAACATCTTTCTTCTTTTCTTTGATTTTTCTTGCAAGTTTTATGATAAATATTGTTTTAGTTTGTTTACCCATAGTTATGAGTAGCTAAATCCTTTGTCTAAGGTTTTGATGGAACCTATTGGGGGATGAACTTCTTGTTTATGTGAATACAAATTGCTAGTCCAATCTCTATTTGTTCAACTATGTGTTTGTTGTAGTTAATTGACAGGATCCTCAATTAGCTGTGCCTATTTAGTGTGCATAACTCGGGAGAGAGTGCATATTTAGGTAATTATTGAACAACACCACTCCCAAAGTATATGAGGGATCAATAACCGAGGGTTTAAAGGCGGGATTAGGGATAACGAAGCCTTGGGTGTAATCTAAAGTGAATTGTGTTAAATAAAGCAAGCTAGTGTATCTTGGGAGAGTGCAACTAGTAAATTACTGTGATTACTCGGGAGAGATTTACGGTAAGAAGAGCGTTCATGATTGATAGAGATGTGTTGGTAAATTTGTATGAAGCATAAACAGAAGGAATTCCATCAATAGGGGAAATCATTACCTTAGCACTTTCTCATTATTGTTTACAGCTTAACATCTTTAATTTGTAGCTATTAGTTACTGTTGATCTTAGTTATTAAAAACACCATCAACTGTGATTCTCAACGTTTGGGGAATTGATTCTAAAGAGTTTAGTAGGTCTAAAGATAGTGATTGATAGGTTAATTCTCTGTGGAATCGACTCTGGGCACAATACCCAGATTATATTTGCAACGACCGCATTGTCCCTTTTATAAGGCATAGTTGGGCGTGATCAAAAGTTTCCACAATCTCTTCCACCTCAACCTTCTTCTCAGCTCCTTCCAGCCTAGATAAATGATTAGCTACTTGGTTCTCCGTTCCCTTTTGGTTACGGATTTCCAACTCAAATTCTTGCAGCAGTAGCACCCATCGAATCAGGCGCGGCTTTGACTCCTTCTTCTCGATTAAGTATCTGAGAGCAGCATGGTCAGTATAAACAATTACCTTCGAGCCTATCAAGTATGACTTGAATTTGTCAAATGCGAACACCACTGCTAGCATCTCCTTCTCGGTCACTGTGTAATTTAGTTGGGCACCACTGAGAATTCTACTTGCATAGTTATTGGGTGCATGACTTTGTCTTTTCGCTTCCCAAGAACTGCTCCAACAACATAGTCACTCGCATCACACATCAGCTCAAATGGTTGCTCCCAATCAGGGGCAACTATGATAGGTGCTTTTACGAGTCTCTTCTTCAATTCCTCAAACGCTACCCTACATTCATTTGAAAAAAACAAAAGGGTGATCTTTTTCAAGCAATTTACACAAGAGGTTAGCAATTTTGGAAAAATCTTTTATAAGTCTCCTATAGAAACCGGCGTGTCCAAGGAAACTTCTGATTACTTTGACAGAAGTGGGTGGTGGAAGCTTTTCGATCACATCAACCTTTGCACGATCTACTTCAATGCCTTTACTTGACACTAGGTTCCCCAAGACTATACCTTCTTGTACCATGAAATGGTACTTTTCCCAGTTGAGTACCAGATTAGTCTCGATACACCTCCTCAATACTCTTCTCAAGTTCATAAGGCAATCATCGAATGAGTTCCCCGCCACTGAGAAGTCATCCGTGAAAACCTCCATTATTTCCTCTGCCATATTTGTGAAGATGTCCATCATGCACCTTTTGAGTGTTGCAGGTGCATTGCATAGACCAAACGGTATTCTCCGAAAGGCATAGATTCCGTAAAGGCAGGTGAACGATGTCTTCTCTCTGTCCTCCGGGGCAATAGAGATCTGATTATACCCCGAGTACCCATCCAGAAAGCAGAAGTGAGGCCTCCCTGTCAATCTATCTAGCATCTAATCAATGAATGGCAGTGGGAAATGGTCTTTTCCGCTAGCCAAGTTCAACTTTCTGTAATCCATACAGATTCGCCAACCTGTGACTGTTCGTGTTGAGATCAATTCGTTCTTCTCATTTTTCACTATCGTCATACCGCCCTTTTCTGGCATACACTGAACTAGGCTGACCCAGTTGCTGTCAGAGAAGGGAAATATGATTCCCGTATCTAACCACTTAATCACTTCTTTCTTTACCACTTCTTTTATGTTGGGGTCCAGCCTTCTTTGATGTTCTCTGGAAGGTTTGTGCGCATCTTCCAGTAGAATCTGATACATACAAAATGCCGGGCTGATACCTTTTATATCTGCAATGGTCTAACCAATTGCAGTCTTGCATTCCATTAGTCCCTGCAAAAGCTGTTCTTCCTGCACATCTAACAAACTAGATGAGATAATAACAGGTAAAGTTGAGTTAGGTCCCAAGAAAGCATACCTAAGATGAGGTGGTAGTGGCTTCAGTTCCAACTTTGGCGGCTCTTCTATCGATGGCTTAGCTGGAGGAGTTTTCCTTTCCTATAAGTGCAAAGGCTCAAATTCGAGCTCCCTTATCCAAAAACCTTGGCATTCAAGAGCAAGTACCCACTCCGCCAAGTCCTCTCCATTTGCTTCATCTAAGTTCATGAGACAGGCTACTAGAGGGCCTTTAGTGTTCAATGTCTCATCTTCCTCCTCCAAAATTACATCCACGGCATCTATTAGAGAGCAGTTAGCAAATTCACTTGGTCGCCGCATAGATTTCTGCACGTTGAATGTTATCTCTTCATCATTTAATATCATTTTGAGCTCTCCAGTTCCACAGTCAATTAACGCTCTTCCAGTGGCCAAGAATGGTCTTCCCAAAATTATAGGAATTTCCTCGTCAACCCGACAGTCAAGAATGACAAAATCTGCTGGGAACACAAACTTTCCAACCTGTACTAATGCATTATCAAGAATACCAGAGGGCTTCTTCACTGTCCGGTCAGCCAGCTATAGTAACATGGACGTGGGTCTAGCTATTCCAATGCCTAACCTTTTGAAGATAGCCAGGGGCATCAGGTTTATGCTTACGCCCAAATCACATAGTGTCTTAGCAAACGCATAGTTGCCTATTGTGCATGGGATTGTGGAACTCCCTGGGTCAGACAGCTTCTCAGCTATGGGTCTCATCACAACAACACTACATGTCTGAGTCAGTGTAACTGTGGCCAAGTCTTGAAAGTCGAACTTATGAGACATCAAGTCCTTTATCATTTTTGCATAATCAGGCATTTCCTTTAAGGCGTCAATCAATGGAATGTTGACCTGAATTTGCTTTAATATCTCCAAGAATTTCTTGTACTGCTCTTCTTTCTGATACTTGGCCAATCTCTGTGGAAATGGTGTTGTAGGTCGCTTCTTCCCTGTGATTTGATTTTTTCTTGCTCAGGCACTGCTTCTACTGTCGTTTCCTGTGCTACCCCAGTCTCCCTTGCAACCTCTTTTTCTTTACTGGTGTTCTCTTGTGCATTTTGTACCATCGCCTCAGTTAACCCTGTTGAATCATCTATCTCAATGGGTACTGGCACCAATGTTTCAGTAGGTCGGCTTTCACGAGCAATTTCTTGCTCCAGATCTAGGTCTCTACCATTTTGTAGACTCACTGCCATAAGTTGTTTCGGGCCCTGCTCTTTTGGATTGATTTGTATGTCTCCAGGTAACGTCCCTTGGGGACGATTATTTAAAGCCATCGAAATTTGTCCTAATTGAATCTCCATACTCTTTATCGCTGATTCATGTGAGTCTGCTCTTTCAGTTATTTTTCTAATAGACCCAATCAATTGTTACATCATTCCCTTAAATTCAGTAAACCCATCATTGTGTCTCATAATCTGTTGTTGTTGAGATTGTTGATAAGCCTGTTGATGATTTTGCTGGTTGTAACCCTGTTGCCTTTGGTAGGGCATCACTTGAACCTATGGTCGCATAGCTCCAAGATTGTTGTTGTTATTGCACTACTGCTGTGTTGGTTTGTATTGTTGATGTTGCTGACCCTAATTATGACCACCTTGCCTCTGTCATAGTTAGCCACATAGTTCGCACTCCACGAGAAAATATATGGTTGGTTAATGCATGGTGTACATAAACCCCCCCCCCATTAGTTGCATCAACTATGTGTACCTGCTGCTTCTGGCCTGATTCATCTATCGTTTTAGTGAGGATACTCATTTGTGTCACTAGGGTGGCCATATATTTAGATGTGGAGTTCTTTGGGTCTAAAGCCAATGAATGACCTACATGAGTGATTGGAGAGTCTCTTGTCATCCATCATGAGTTTTGGGCCATCTTGTCAAGTATGATCTTGCTTTCTCTAAATGTTTTGCTAAAAAATGCTCCACCTACTGAAGCATCAACATTGGCCTTTAAGTTGTCTGCCAATCCCATGTAAAACCTTTGCCCCAACATCTGCTCCGGAATGACATGATGTGGGCACCTATCCAACATACCCTTGAACCTCTCTCACGTTTCTTGTAATGTTTCTGTTGGTTTCTGCCTGAAACTCAATATCTCATCAATTTGTTAAGCAGTCTTATTGGGTGGGTAGAACCTGTTCACAAATTGCTTGACTAATTCATCCCAAGTTGTAACGACCCGACTGGTCGTTTTGAGCCCTTTTGCGCTTAGTCTGCCAGTTCTCGGGCATGACTTGCCCCGTACGATGTATTATGACTGATGTAGATCGTTGGTTTTGGTTTTCACGGAAATCGGTATGAATTTGAAAGAACAGTCTCAGTTGAAAGCTTTGAATTTGAAAGGTTTGACCAAGAGTTGACTTATTTGTATATGAGCTCGGATCGGAATTTTTATGATTTGGTTAGCTTTGTTGGGTGACTTATGACTTAGGAGCGTGATTGGAATTGGTTTTGGAGGTCCGGTGTAGAATTAGGCTTGAATTGGCAAAGTTAGTATTTTGGCGATTTCCGGTTGATAGGTGAGATTTTGATCCGAGGGTCGGAATGGAACTCCGAGAGTTGTTGTAGCTTCGTTATGTGATTTGGGATGTGTGTGTAAAATTTCAGGTCATTAGGAGGTGATTTGGTTGGGTTTTTTATCAAATGCGTGTTTCGGGAGTTTTAGAAGAACTTAGGCTTGAATTCGATGTAATTTGATGGTTTTGGTGTTGTTTGAGGTGTTTTGATAATTGGAACAAGTTTGAATGACGTTTTAGGATATTTTGGTACTTTTGGTTGAGGTCCCGGGGGCCTCGGGGTGATTTCGGATGGCTAACGGGAAGATTTTGAACTTGGGAAATTTCAGAGTTTTTGCTGTTGCTGGTATTTTCGCACCTGCGGCTTGGGGACCGCAGGTGCGGTGTCGCACATGCGGAGGAATAACCGCAAATGTGGTTTTGGAGGAGGAAGGCTGGAACCGCAGATGCGGTGGGTGGCCGCACCTGCGGCTGGTGGACCGCAGATGCGGTTTGGGCCAAGTGATGATTTTCCGCAGACGCGGTCGAGGTGGCCGCATCTGTGATGCCGCAGATGCGAAAGTGGTGTCGCAGAAGCGACTTCTGGGATTTTTAATGGATTTCCGCAAAAGTGGACTTTTAACTGCAAATGCGGTACCGCAGAAGCGGTGGAGGGGTCGCAGATGCGAAAACCCTTAAGCAGAAGGTATATAATTCATCCTTCGCGATTTTTGAAGGGTTTTATCATTTCTAACTTCGGATTGAGGGCTTTTGGGCGATTTTGAAGAGGGATTTCAAGAGAACTTCGATAAGGTAAGGATTTGTGACTCAAAACACAATCCTATGGTGTTATTTCATGAATTTAGACTGAAAATTTAAGAAATCATGGACTAAAAATGGTGGTTTAGGGCTTGAACTTAAGAGAGCAAAAATTAAGGATTTGAAGGGTCAATTGGACTCTGATTCTTGTGTTTTTGATATGTGTGAACTCGTGGGGAGATAAGGAGTCTAATGATGTAAAAATTTCTGAGTTTCGTGAAGTGGCCCGGGCTCGGGTTTTGCTAATTTCGGGATTTTTGATATTTTTCCATTGTTTTCGCTTGGGCTTGGTTCCCTTAGCATATTGTGATGTATTCGGTCTGATTTTGGATAGATCCGACGCGCGTGGAGGCCGATTCGAGGGGCAAAGGCGTCGCGAGCTAGAGATTTCGCCGGTTCGAGGTGAGTAATGATTGTAAATGATATCCTGAATGTTTGAAACCCCGGATTGCACATCGTAGTGCTATACTGAGGTGACTTGCATGCCGGATAGCGAGAGTGGGGTAGAGCACCGTTGGGGATTGTGACTTGGTCCATCCCGATTAATGATTTTACTGTGTAATTGACTGAAACTTATTTGTTATCATCATGACTTGGGCTGATTGCCATATTTGGGCTTCGTGCCAGCTATTTGAACCCCTTCGGGGATGGTCGTTGATATTTCCTCACTGTTTTGATTTTTATACTTGAACTCAGTCATGTATTTTTTTTTTCACTGTTTTCAAAACTCAGCCAAGTTTACTTGCTTTAACACTTGAAATGATATTTCCAATAATATTTTGGGCTGAGCATCATGTTTATTGTTGCCCGAGTGGCTTATGTGATTTTGTTGACTGAGTTAGGCCGAGGACCTGTATTGTGAGGATACTTTTGGATCGGACTGCACGCCGCAGCAATATATATATATACGGATCGGGCTGCACGCCGCAGCAGTGTTATACTGATACTGGTATGAGGCCAAGGGCCTAGATTTGATGCCACGAGATGGCTTGATATTGCGCTTGGGCCGTAAAGGGCCCCTCCCGGAGTCTGCACACCCCGAGTGAGCGCCGTCGACGATATGTGGATCGGACTGCACGCCGCAGTAGTACTAGTATTGTTCTATGTGTTTACTTTATTTCATTTGTCTGCCATTATCTGTTGTCTATATTACTTCACGGGGTATCTACCTGGTTGCCTGGCATTTTCTGTAGAGTGAGTGTTGTGCCCGAGGGGCGGACTTCTGTGCTTATCTGCACTAATTGTTTTGCATTTATTCGCATAACCATTGAAAAAGTCATTTTCAAAAGAGGTTTGAACTGAGCTAAGATGTTTTCTAAAGATTTCACAGCTTCACTGCTTTTTCTCAAGGGGTTTTATACTGCTTCTATACAGCATGATGATTTGCCTTACGTGATTTCTTACTGCTCAGTTATTATTTACCTTTATTACTCACTGAGTTGGAGTACTCACTTTACTCCCTGTACCTCGTGTGCAGATGCAGGTATTTATCCACCCGTTAGCGGGATTTGGCTGATCAGAGGCAGAGTTATAGGAGTTAGCGAGGTGACTGTCAGCGTCCGCAAAACCGTTTTCCTCTCTTTGTTCATTATTCCCATTTTGTATATTTTAGACCTTGCAGTTGGACTTACACTCTAATAGACGCTCGTGACTTGTGACATCCCGATTAGGGCTGTATTGGGTTGTATTTCCGCTAGTTAATATCATGGAATCATATTTAAACTATTTATGAACTGTTTAACTGCTTAAAAGAGGTGATCTGGAATGGTCTGGCTGGCCTTGTCTTCACGAGAGGCGCCATCACGATCGGGGCGGAGTTTGGGGTCGTGACACAAGTAGTGATGGAGTTTATGGGGAGTGAAATAAGCCAAGTCTGAGTCTCTCCCGTCACCGAGAATGGAGACAACAACAGCCTTATTGCTTCCGGTGTCACATTAGGTTGCCTTTCAGTGACACATATCGATAGGAAATTCTTCAGATGCTACTGATGATCTTCGACGTATGACCCTGAGAACAGTCCCTTGTTCTACAACAAATGCAACATGTTGTTTGTGATTTGAAATGATTCTGCTTGTATCTGAGGGACTGCAATTGCGGTTGCTAGGTTGTCGGCGGTGGGTTGTGCCCAATCGTACAATGTTGCTTCTGGCACAAGAGGCACCACACCCTGATTGTTCGGGTCATTCCCATTGTTTCTGTTATTTACTTCGTCTCCCATGTCTGGTTCGATTTGTTTTGTTGAGTCCTGTTGTTGTTTGCCCTTCTTGTTTGCACGATTCAATGCCTTGAAAACTTTTTCAGGATCTGATAATGCTTCGAACAATTCACCATTCCTTGAGGAGTTTCTAGGCATGCACCTGTAAACACCCAAGACTACAAACGTTAGAATTTCAATGTATTTAGTTTGAATTAGAGAAAATTGACTACACTAAGAATTTTAGCACTTCTTTTAGCTGCAATTAATAATAATTCCCCGGCAATGGCGCCAAAATTTGATCACGCACAACTATGCCCTATAAAAGGACAAAGCGGTCGCTGTGAATATATTCCGGTTAACAAGTCCGGAGTCGAATCCCACAGGGAATTAACCTATTAAACACATCTATTGGACTCACAAAAATTCACATATTCAATCTTCAGAAACATTTAAGTAATAAATTGGATGTTTACTAACTAAATACTATGTAATGAAAATGCAATAACTAATAACTAACTACGAACGGTTTGTAGACAAGAATTGGAATGATCTAGGATTATGATTTCCCCTATTATCGGAATCATTTGCGCTACGCTTTCTATAAATTTGCCTAAGTCTTCTCTACCTATCATGAGCACTCTGGTTGTCATAACTCTCTCCCGAGTAATTACAATAATATACTAGACATATTCCCTCGAATTACGCTAGTTGGCCTTAAGTACAGCTCACTCAGATCGCACTAAGGTTTCGTTATCCCTAATCCCACCTTTAAACCATTCGTATTGATCCCTCATATACGTTAGGAGTGATGTTGTTCAACAACTACCTAAATATGCACTCTCTCCCGAGTAATACACACTAAATAGGCACAGTCGATTGAGGACCCTTCAATCAACATATATCATAATATAGTTGAACAAATAGAGAAAATACTACGGCAAATCTATATTAACGTAACAAGAAAATCATCCTCCAATAGGTTCCATCAAAACCCTAGATTAGGAGTTTAGCTATGCATGATCGTTTTCACAATCATAACAATAGAATTCATCATCAATGATAAAAACGAGAGGAAGAAAGATAAAAACTCGTTGCCGAATCTTCCGTCTTGCTTCTTGCATGTTCTTGCCTTCAAAACTCTTCTAAAAACCAAGATACCCTCTTTTTCGGCGAGCTAGGCTTCATATAGGGCAAGGAGAGTCGCCTCTGAAATTAAAAATTTAGCCCTGAAATAATTTTCCTCGGAGAGACGTGTGTGGCCGCGCATCTGGGAGGGTGACCGCGCATCTGGCCGCGCACTTTGTGAAATTTCTGCCTGACTTGCGCAGCCGCGCACCTGGGACTTTTCCTGCACTCTTCTTCGTTCTTCTTTTTAAATGCGCTAACATCTTTCGATCCTCTAACGACCTCCCAATTTACTCCATAAGCTTTTACTTGGTCTTCAACTCTCCGTATTGGCTCAAAACGCTTTTTAACCTCATTGTCGCCCGGAATTTCTCCTGCAAAGCATAAAACACTCGAACAGAGCAATTTACTCCCATTTAACGCTCAAACATCAATAATGTGCAGCCAATTTAGAGTGCAAATAGTAGCCACGACACATATTTATAGACTATTATCACAGATCAATTAATCGGTTGGAACAATTACGAAAGTTTCGCCAGTTAGATAATTTGAGAGCTTTGCAAAACTTCCGATCGTTGGCATACTCGATGTCGCATAGACCAATTGCAAATTCGTACAAAGCGATCAACGAATTTGGATAGAAGATCTTTGTGATCAAAATTTCCCGTTAAAAGGAAGAATTTTCTTCTTTAGTCATAATTATATACACGCTATTCCTTTTACTCAATTTTTTCTCATAGTTGGTACTTCTTGTTATCCTCTACACTGCTACTATTGTTGTCTTTTTCTCTTTTCTTATTCTTGACATTGAAATTTCAAAGTATGTAGAGTTTACATACACAACAACTAACACATGATATTCTTATTAGTGTGTTGGTCACAAAAAGACATATATGAAATGATGGATCAATGAGTGATTTTTATAGAATGCAAAAATCTTACTTTTTCGAGAATAATAAGTAGATAATTATAAACAATATTGAGATATATGGTAGAAAAGAAAGACAAATTACACAAACAAAGAAGCATGAGCATGAGACGCTTTAATAATATGGTAGAATTATCAAATGAACACATAACACAACAATACTATACCATGTCTACAAGTTGTTCAAGCTGGATAGTTTCAGTTACTCCATAAGCGTGGAAAAGTACGGCCCAAATTATATATTGAATGTTAGTTTTCTCATACTTTGTGGTGAATTTTCATTTGCATCAAAAGAGCTTCCGTATGAGAATTATTTTCCTTGTTATAAAGCCAAATTTTTATTTTTTACAAATAAAACAAGAATATGCAAGTACACATAGAGCTGTTAAACTTAAAATTGGTGCAATATTTTGAACGTCATAACTCGTACCTTAGATAATTGACCTGAGGTTGAATTGCGTCTAAAATCGAACTGTTATATAAGACAAATAATTTTAAGTTCGAACTCCCACAAGTCAATTTTTAGGCAAATGGTTTGAAGGAAAATATAAGGAAAGAACTTTCATAACCACAATCAAAGTTAATACAACTTGCGACGAGTTCTTACGTCGTTAAAATAATCATGTATATAACATGTTAGACTTTAGTGAACAAAGTTTACATGACTATTTATGCACTAACGTTTAGTTAATTTTGATTACCCCTGCCAAAGAAAAAGAGAACTTCCTATGGAACGACGTTCCATTCGAAATCTTATTATTTTCTGAGATGGCTAACAATTATTAAATCGTGTTAAAGTTAAAGATAAACATCTTTTGAAATCAAACCGGTAAAGTCAATTTCTTTCACCACCTTTTCAAATAGTTATTTTTACCTTTTCATCATGAAACTCTTCTCTTATATCACAACTAGATAAGTGTTGCCCGTGCTTATCACAGACCCAACATATTCTACTCTTGAAGTTTTGACACATTACTAATAAAGCTATTATGTAGCTATGTAAATTCAGATATGATAAAGTAGTACAACACATAGAAGTGACACTGGATTGTTAGAACGACTCTCCATCGTGAAAAGACTAAAGTGAACCAAAAACCAAGTCACAAAATTCTTGAAACGGTTGATCATCAAACACGAACAAGCAAATATCTATCTTTACTTCTAGGAGATTTACGAGAGATACAACATTTATTTTCAAGAGTTGAACTTCAACAAGTATGAGATTTCTTTGAGGAAATGCGCGCCGATAAAGAGACAACACTCGTAATGCTAATAAGAGACAAAGCTCACGTCCTACTCCATCCCATTTAACCTGCACACCAATATTAAATGCATCAATGACCATGTATTTAAGCCACTAAAACAGTTGATAAGGATATTATCTGGTCATCCGGTAGAAATAATATTCTTCTTTTAATACATTAATTCTATTGCATAAGGGCTTCTCACTGCAGTTAGAGATATATGAATGCTCTCATACAATGTATATCAATGCAAGAACATACACTGTGTTGGTAAAAATATCCTGGGTCATAACTTTGTCAAAGAACTGAATATGTGAAACATGAAACAAATATAATGTAAATAGAAATAGTCATTAGTCGAAGTTTATCAATAATTTCATGGATACAGTTTAAAGAGCCAAAAAAGACTAAAGAAAGGTTGACACTCCAAGAATAAAGTTGCACTTAGAAATAGCAATGCTCCCTACATATTTTGCACTTCCCAAATGTCTTCCGAGCAACCATTTCCAGATAATGACCAAACATAACGGTTAATGTGTTTGCCATTTTACAGACTGCTCTTGAAAGTAATTTATTTTGAAGTCACAATTTCTGATAGGAGATAAAATGTATTTGACATAGGGGAAGAACATTACATAAGTAGAAGGTGATTAACCTGCTATTGGAACAATATGTACAATTTACGAAAATTTGATAAAGTTTTTACCCCTTTTTGTGTTGCACTGTTTTGAGCGGTATATGATAAATCTAACATAGTTTGCAAACACATGACCGATTAATAGAATCTCCATACTGAAGGAACACCTGAAATAAATTATCACAATGAGGCCTAGCTCAAGATGTATCAACATAACATCAGATTTTACACGAAAAAGAATGCAGAATTTTTTCCAATTTCCAACTGAGGCTAAGTCATAATATAAGGAATTAGAAAATTCTCACAATTTAGGAAGAAAATAGAGGTTCTTCTAGTAGAATTGTTATGTCCCAGTTATTTTTTTCTAAAAAAGAGAAAATAAGTCATGTCTTCTTATGTGGCACGAAGATACAAATTTTCGACATCTAAAGGTAAAGGTTAATATCAGAAGAATATAATAACTTTAGCTGAATATAGAGGCCCTATTACCATAAGCAGTCATGTCCTTTTCAACAGAGGCTAACACATATCTTTTGGCGAAAAAAAAAGGAGTAACATATATCTTTTGGTATCTAAAGACAACCGGGTGCACAAGGCATCCCATGTTTACGCAAGGTTCGGAGAAAGATCGCATCCGAGGATTATGATATAGGTAGCATACCTTGATGCAAGCATCAGTGACTGATTCCATGACTCAAACCCGTGACCTATAGGTCACACGAAGACAACTTTACCGTTGCTCCAAGGCTCACCTCAAAGTAAAGAAAAATATTAAACTGAAAGATTGTACTTCAAAAAGAAGACATGATTTACGTACTTACTTAGAGAGCTTTGTTGTGTGTTCAATATTTAAAACCGAAGCAAATATACTTTGTCCAAATAGTCCTTCAAAATTAAACTTCTCCTAGTAATTAAAGTAATTTCTCTCAATTCATTTGCACTTCCAAGCTTAAATTAAAGTGATCCATAGGTTTATACGACAAATTCCAAGATAACTGAGTGGACCTAAACGTGTACATATTTGACGATCCCACTTAAAACAGAACTTTGCCATATCAAGGTATATCGAATTCAAACACCTGCCTCAAATGAAAAATATCAACATTCCTAGAATACTTCAATCTTCTTTATTTTATTTTCAGTCTAGCATGCCAAGTTGTATGATCATCCTTACATACAACTAATCTCAACAATCCTCTCATTTATTATGAATAATACTGACACTATGCTAACGAAAAAAATAAAAATAAAATTTAACAACACATACATCACTATATTATTACAACATAAAAAGGCGGCAAAAGAGAAACAACATTAAAAAAAGATGATGCAACTTAATAAATATAATTATTTTTTCGTATCATGACAAAGCTTGCAAGGAAATAATAAAATAATAAATATTGAGTAAAATTGAGATAATCAAAAGTTTAGGCATTTTTTAGGTCAAATGTGGCTCACTTGGGTCTAGTGAAATGATTCGCTTACAACGCTTTCTACTTACTATCAAATGAAAGGAATCTAGCTATAGCTTCTTAATACGAGTATCTATAGAATCTTCTTTTTATTCTAACTTACATTACATGCATAAGCATGCCATTTCATTTTAAAATATCGTTGGTAGAGAATCTCACATCCTCCAATATAACCAAAACAAATACATGTGGCTCATCCAAATGAAATGAACCTCTTTGATGATCCTCTATGACTAAAAGATCATGTTTGGTTATCATTTTTCACAAAACAAGTCCAAACTATTTTATAAACTTCTTTTACTTTATATGTAAAAGCATCAGAATCTTAAAGGCATATAAAGTTAACTAAGAGCTTCAAAAAGTAAAAGACATGATAAACAACTTACGTAAAGGGTGAATCTTTAGAATGAAATTCCATCATATATTTTGGTTCGTTAGAGCTTAGACATAAGGTTTCACCTAATATAAAGCAGCAAGAATCAAGAAGGAGATAAGAAACCCGATAGTAACAGTAAGTAATCCATGAGGAAATACTTCAAAAATGGATTATTACAATACAAAACAATAAGACAAAAGGAAAGAGCTATCAAAGCAACTCAAGAACCTCACTTTGATAATTTAGATGCAATTAAAGAGCTGTCAAAGTGTTAAGGAGAAACCAGTTCAATAAACCCCTCTCATCCCTGCAAATTTCTGGAACAAATGAAAAAACACACACAAACAAAAATTTCGAAAATAAATATAATTCAAAAGCTCCTAGAGAAAAAGAAAATCATAATTAAACCCCAAAAGACAATTGCAAGATAAAATTCTCATACATATAGAAGCAAATAAATAGATATTCCAAATGGAAATAAGGAAAATAGAAGTAGGCACATGAGTTTTAAGCTGACACGACAAGAATGACGATAGGGCATCATTATGGAGAAACCTCATTCAAGAACTATAAAAGTATATAATTAATAAATGGGCAATTGGAACTCAACTGAAACTACAACCAAAAAGGTCTGAATCCCGTCATCAATTGCCACCCAATTAAGAAGATGAAGAGATTCGAGTAAAAAACTAGAGGAGCATTTCTTTGTGAAAAGAGATGAAAGAGCCGATGTTTCTAGAGCTACCGTTAAACCTGGAGTGAGCAAGCTGTGGACACATAAAACATTTTATATTTATCCATCTTACCAATTTAACCTTGCATATTGATGTAATTATGATTCTGCCATGTGTCGACCACACTTGGCTTTTCTATATAATAGACAAAACACAGGAAATGATTTTCTAATCTAGAAAATGGTCTATCTTTTTTTTTTTTTTTTTTTTTTTTACTAAGAGATATAGTGACTTGGTTCCTATCAATTAATAATGAATTAACAAAACTACAATGCCATTGCAGTGGGATACGATTGGGTATGTTGTTGTAAAATGCCATTGCTAATAATTCTTTTCAATTGTGGCATAATTCAATTGAACCTCACCCAATGTCCAATAGCATAGGAGCAGTAAACAAGGCAAAAAATCTTTTTTCATCCTAAAACAACTCCGTCTGTTCTAGCATCACATATAACATAAAATGATAGTCATAATCAGGGGACACAATTAAAGGGCAATTTTAAATTTTTCCTTAAGAGTGTCAAAGCTTTCATCTAATCACCCGAAAAAAATCAAACTTAAGGTATATATTTGTTACTTTTATTTTTTATGACTAGTATACATTTTTTCTTTGGTACTATCTGAACATGACTTACCCAAGTACTGGTAGAAATGGGGTAAACGATACATGCCGCCATTTTTTTATTATTATTTTAATTTCATTATTTTCTACATTGATAGATTCAATCTTCTTCTATTAGCTTGTAACTGTCTACAATGAGGATTTTATACATGCAAATAGCTAGACTAATCCATTTGATATTTGCTACAATCCACCCCTAGGCTCATGCATATGCTCTTAATACTTCAATCAATCTATCTTTTTTTTCTTCTATAGTGAGAGAATATGAAATTATTATTGAAAATAATTCTTGCTCAAGATAAATATATTTTAGATGAAAAAGGAGGATGCTAAGTTTAATTGTATGTTGAACTTTTTCAGATTGCATTGCCTCTGTCTCAAATTTTTTCCAATCTAATAGCTTCACAGGGTTCATTATCTTTTGTAGTGCCTAATTTGGTCAAACATCCTTTGATTGAGTATGAAGTTAACTACTCATCATTTGCAAAATTAATGATCATCAGGGGAGGCCCTTCCATAAAGCAAGTAAAACAACCGCTTTAGGCCCTATATTTGTGGGGCCCCCATTTTTTGTTATAGCTAATAGACTATGTATAAGTTTAAAAAAGAGTTATGTAGAGTGAAAAAGTTCGATTTCTTTCTAACAAAAATATAGAGAAGAAGGATTTGCAACTGCTATGATTTCTACCAAAGAAATTGCACTTGAAATGAATATCGAATCGGAATTTCGTAAGAAACGTGTGATATATAGGAAGTAACAATTTGATGCGAATGTTCATAATTAAATATCAAAATCTTTCGAAGAGTCCTTTAGAGTTGATTACTTTTATAAATAATAGACAAGACTATTTTTCACTTCAAAATAGATTTAAACAATTCGAAGCATATGAAAATATTTTTGGTTTCTCTTTGGCAGTAAAAACTAAGATCACTAGATGTTGGAAATTTGAAAAAATATTGCCTTAATCTTGAATGTTCTTTAAAGCATAATAATCAATTTGATATTTTTAGATTTATTTTCTGAATTAAAAGTATTACAGAAAATAGTACAATTAAAAGATAACAGTTTAAATTGATACACTTAATCAAATAAAAAGATTTAATTATTTTTCAAATGCCTAAATCGCTTATGGAATAATGTTCATAATTCAAGTTATCGTTGCTTCAGCGGAAAAAATCTTACCTAAGAACAACAATGTCACAAAAAGGTTAAGTGGATTAGCTATATTATCAATTGAGAAATACTTATTAAGGAATATTTATTATAAGAAAATTAAATAACTTTGTATATAAGAAAAACTAAAAAAAATAGACTTCAAATAAATAATAAAAAAAAAATTAAAAGTTAAGGCAAAAAATAATAAGCAATCTAATTTATAATTTCTTTATAACAAGCAATTTGGCTAGCATTTATCTATTATACAACGGAGGAAAAAATAATATTAATTAATAAAACTTAGATCGGATGTGTAACTAAAATTTTTGTTATGAAGGGTATTTGTCCAAACAACCTGTATATAATGTATAAATAAGTCAAATATGAAATGAGTTAAATCCAAAATATGAAACAAAAGTTATATGAAAATAAACAGAAGTTTTTGAGATGTCAAAAATAAAATAAGCCAAACCAAATCCAAATTATGAAACAAAGAATTATATAAAAATTACTAGCAGTTTGTAAGATAAAGAGCACAAAAATTCAATTACCTTATATTCCAGATCAAAACTATTATAAAAAAGAAAGTTTTCATATGATGGCTTACAACATATCGATCTTGTAAAAGATGTCTACAAACACTATATACAAATTAAAGATGGCGTATAATATAAAGTATTTTGATATTATATTCAAAGTTCTAATAAAATACGTGAATATGAAATTCAACTACTAATATAAGGTTTGCAAATACGTAAATGTAAAATTCAACTACTAATACAAATAAATACATGCAAAATTCAATTATTAATACAATTTTATTCTTTAAAGAAAGAGAACCTGAAATGTTTATGTGAATGCAAAATTCAACTACTAATACAAAGTTTACAAATTAAACATAAAATTCAACTATTAATATAAATACGTGCACACGAAATTCAACTAATACAAAGCTTTTTGCTCAAATAAATAAAAACTGAAACCCTTAGTTTTGTGCTGCTTGAACCGGAATTGTTTCAAGGATGAAACCTAAAAGGAGACTAAATATAGTTGGAGTTGAACGAAAACCTTTCCTAGTGTGTAATGGATTTGAACGAAATATTTTCCTATCATGCAGTGTACGATTTTTTCCCATAGATTGTTAAATAGGAAAGTAATTAATTAGGGAAATAATTAGATCACTATTCTTTAATAGCAGAGAATTAATTAAATGACTATTTTGTCCAATATAAACTTTATTTTTGAAGGATAAATTGATCATGTGGATCAAAAAGGATCTTATTATTCATATTTTATTTTAAAACATTATTTTTCTATATTAAGATTACTAAATAATTTATATCCAACATTTGATTTATGGTAGAGATGGAATGAAAGTGAAGAATGTTTTGACCAAAAAAAGAAAGTGAAGAATGTGAGCGGAGAACAAAAAAAAAAAAAAAAAAAAAGACTAAAATTACACTAATTTTACTGCTCTAAAATATACTATAACAAATAGCGTAAGTATTAGAAGTGACTATGGTGCAAATCGCCCTATTCGTGCCAGGCACTAAGCAAATGCGTAAGCCCACCCAACCTCCAACTAAGGTTACAAACAAACCAAGGGTGAACTAACCACGGTTACTCCTCTTCGCAATTAGCTCTCATTTCCTCTGATTCTCAGATCAGCTCAATCCCTAGGGTTTCGAACCGCTAAATTATTGATTTTTGTCACTAAATCACTTGAATTTTCAATTTATTTCTTCGTGCAGATTATTGTATAGATCGGTATATGGAGACCCAACCATTAATGGAATTTCCTCGGAGAAATATAGATAAGCGACCTCGAAAACGGCCTCGTCTGGCATGGGACGTAGGGCCTCCAATTCAGCCTCCAATTCCACCAATTCCCAAGGTTTGATTTCAAAAATATATATAATTAATTTTGACTGATATTTTATTGTGTTTTTATTCTTCTTTATTTGGTGGAATTCGAAGTTTGTTTATGACTAGAAAATTGCTATAATATGTGAATTAAGAGTTCTTTTGTTTCGAGCAAAATATGAAATTTTGTAATGTGACAATCATAGGGAAGTTGTAGAGGTACTTGTGAAATTCGATTTAGATGCGAACATCAAGAATGGTGATAAAAGCCTGTAAGGCCTAGAAGCATAAAGTCCGTTAGTGGTTGGTTGCTTGTGAGAAGATGTAGGTGGTTTCGGTAAGGCCTTTCATTTCTCGCCATTAAAAGGGTGCTAAATTATGGGTCTTGAGTAGCTTATTCCTAAAAAGAATATAAACTTACAGTTCTTGAGTGACTTAGATTTTAGGCTAAGATTGCTTTCGAAGTCAAAATTTTAATGGGAACAAGGATAAAAACACAATATGGAGTTGTATGGGGAAAAGAAAGTTCTTTTTTCTTCATAATATAGTAGCGGGCATAAAGTTTAAGTTTTGAGGCAAAGTTGCCCGAAGGTAGTATGCATTTCCAAATGTGTATCTTAGACTTTGTTTAAGAAATCAGAGTGAAGAACATGTGTTCAAAACGATCACTACGTACACGTTAGGATATAGGACACGCATTAAACAATGTTCGAGAATAATTTTACTGTCGACCGCTGGACATTCATACGTGTCTCTTAGTGACCTTTTAAATTGAGCAATGCAAGGTAATTTTGTGAAAGAATGTTGAAATTCAGAAAAGCTTAATTTATTTAGTTCAAACACTTCATTTAAAAGAAAGAAATAAAGAAGATAAAGTCAACACAAACGGGTGAGAAAGGATATAGAAGTCGATATAGTTGCCGCAGAATAAATGTATGCTTCGGGTTTCGGGAATCTTTATCATGCAACCTCCTATGTTTAGAGAAAATAATGTCACCATGTCCTAGTCCTTTTAGTACTGCTCTTATCCATGTCTATGCTGCATAGGTTAATGGAAACTATTGCAAAACATGAATACATGATCTAGACATACTGTCACAAAGTATCATACTCACATCATTTCCTCTATCACACATAGGAGTAAGGTGTTGATATGCTATAGGCATACTGTTGCAGAATATGATTACATGTACTATTGCAAAACATGATGTAGTCCATATCAGTAAATAAATATGTCATAGCCTTTGATATGCTATATGAATTATGTCATTCAGGGGAAAAGGCATTGAGGCAAAATGTATTCACATATTTTTATTAAATCTAGGTTCTTCCAATAATATACTGTGGGCAAGAGTTTGGGAACGGAGCATTGCTGAACTATGCTTATTCTTCAATATATTACAAGGGGATCCCTCATAATGAATCTCCTCCTCGGAGACCAGATGATAAAGATGGCCACTATGTTTTTGCTATTGGGGAGAACTTAACTCTTCGCTGTAAGTTGTTGCCGTTTCTTCCCTTAAAATTAATTAATTTCTAGGTAACTCCACATTATAAGTCTAACAGGATTTTCAATATGTCCAAAAAGGCGATTCTGTCTTTCTTCCAGTCGGCAAAGGCCTTTCCATTATCTTTTTTTTTTTACTTGTATATATTAAAAGTTGCACTTCTAAATTTCGACTATTCGTACCTAAGATCTACATTCCTACTTTCCCTTCTATCCAATGATTTAGAACCTTAGCATCTAAATGTTTTTCACATTGGTTTCTTCAACTTGACTCTAGTATTTTAGGTTTCTTCAACTTGACTCTAGTACTAAGCATTCTAGATGTGCATCTGTAAGTGTTTTAGGAAAGGAGATTTGCACCTATATGTGAGTTATAATGCTGCAAACTCTGATTTGAGCTCGCAATTGTTGAATTAGCCCTGGTCAAGGATATAAGGGTACCAACTAGTTAACTTTTTTTTGCCTCTCGTTTTTACTGATTAAAAAAAGCCTTCTCCAATTTCTGTTCCGGCAGAGTGAGATTCTTGGCTTTCTAGGTGTGCATGTAGGACCTAGTTTTGTTCCGGCTCATCTTTATCGAATGGATTAAATGTCATCGATCTCTCCATTAGTTGCATGATGCGCCTGTTCCACGTTTGTGATACTGAGTGCATTCAGGAGCTGGTTACATAGTCCCATAAATAATTGACTATCCGCTCGAGGAATATTAATCCCCGTGTTTTGGATATTCTGTTCAACTACCGTCATGTCAACAATGCTCGTCTATCAGAGTAAATATAGGGTGGCACAATTTCTTTTCCCAATTATCAGCTTAACCTAAATTTGGCGTACGGACATCTTGGTTAGCGTGATGATCACATTCACCAACATGATTATCCTGTGAATTATTATGTCCGTAAAATATGTTTCTCTTTTCTAATCCACTCATTTCTGTATTTGCAGATAGGATACTCAGCAAAATGGGGGAAGGTTAGTTACTCCCTCTCTCTTTTCTTTTCCCAAGTCATTGCGCCCTTTGCTTGTTATGTTTTTGAGAGGGGGTGTTTATTGGGTTTTTATGAGTATAATGTAGTACCTTTTTTTACTGTATCAATCTTTATTGATGTTTGAATAGCTAATTTTTCTTTCCAAGGCCTGCTCAAAATCATTTTTTTGATAGTCTTTTTTTCTTGAAAACATTCACATGTTTTTGTTGATTTATTCCTGCTTTTTTCCATTTTGTCTGAGGTAAAATTTTGTCTCTCTGCCCTTCCAGGGTAGGGGTAAGGCTGCGTACATCCTACCCTCCCCCGACCCGTTGTAAACGTTTTGCTGAAAAAAGAAATGGCCTATGAAGCATGTTACTCAGTATTTTCTCAATTTAGTTTCACTGAGTATTGACAGAAAAATGAATAGTTCTTCACTTATCAAGGTTGGTACTTTTGGTAGTATCTATTGACAGGATCCCCAATTATATAGGAATATTAAAATACTTCTAGAGAAGTTTCCTAACAGTGTACTTGTACTTCCCATGAGACATTTTAGTTCATTTATTTAGCTGTATCTATTTGATACCTGATTGCAGGGACTTTTGGACAAGTCCTTGAATGCCTAGACAATGAAACAAAGGAACTTGTGGCAATTAAAGTTGTTCGTTCAATACATAAATACCGGGAAGCGGCAATGATTGAAATAGATGTCCTACAGAAACTTGCCAGACATGATCTTGGTGGCAAACGGTAAGAACCATCTTTCCTTTTGTGTTCCTTTACTGACAGCCGAAATTGAAGTGATTTTAGTACCACTGCTTTTATCCTTGCAGTTGTGTGCAAATAAGGAATTGGTTTGACTATCGTAATCATATATGTATTGTAAGTACTTATTGGTGCTTATGGTTTGATTGGATTTGGAGGGGCAGCTAAGCTCCTTCTTATATGATATTCTGGGAGTAAAAACTTGAGGATCGATTTAATTGGTCTTAACAGGTTTTTGAGAAGCTTGGTCCAAGCTTGTACGATTTTCTTCGCAAAAACAGCTATCGCTCATTTCCCATTGATCTTGTCCGGGAGTTTGGCAGACAACTTTTGGAGTCTGTAGCATGTGTGTGAACTAATCTTTACCACACTTTTCTTTTAATTTTCAGAAGCTTTGTGAGGCTCAGATCGTGTTACCATTTAAAGTTGGATTTTATGTTGCACATATGATTACTATTGGAGCAAGGGAGCTTCTCTACTTATATGCTTGCAAATATTTATTCTAGGAATATTGATGTCCATTAACTCTAGCAGTTTGCTCATTCCTATTTCTTGCTACAGTTATGCATGATCTGCGACTGATTCACACTGATCTGAAGCCAGAAAATATTCTCCTTGTTTCATCAGAGTATCTTAAAGTTCCAGATTACAAGGTAACACATCATTTAGTTTGTCTGTCTTATTGAAATTGCTTTTCAATAGCATTGTGATTATTAGAGTCAGCTAGTATAGAGAATGCAAACTAAAGTTTTCTTGGAACATTTTCTTCTGATCTCTCTGGCTCTATTAGTCTATCTCTCAATGCAATTGGCATATGTAATGGAGGGAGGGAGGGAGGGACGGAGGGAGGGAGAGATTTTAGCAATGGATTTTCTCCATTTCAGACTGGAAATCATGATTTTTATTTGGCGAAATACATAAAGCGCCCCTTTAAGTTGTCCTCAACGTTCAAAGCACCCCTTTAATGCAAGATTTTTCCTTCTCAAAGAACTCCACCTCTTGTAAAAAGATTACGAATCCTATTGTCTTGATTTTCTTTTTTGGGTAATTAAACAATTTCGTTAATCACCAAAGTAGAGAATTACAATGCAAAGCTTAACCAAACACAGGCAGCTTTAAAAAAAGAAAGAAATTAACAGCAAACCAAATCTCTATGTCCTTGTCTAGATACTATGGAGCACACCGCCTAAGGAGGGTTTCTCCTATTTCTGTAACAAGGCATAGGTCTTACTAGAAAACAAATAAACTCAAAACTCAAAAACAAGAAACTAGAAAGAATATGACTGTAGCAAAGTCCTGAATCCAGCAGTAGTTCTGATATTGCACATACAGGCAACACTTCAAGCAATGCTTTCCACCTCTCTGCTCACCTTCTCAAAAATTCTTTGATTTCTTTCCAACCAAATAGCCTGCGCAGTCTCCGTATACACTATCCTGAATATTTGAGCATGCTATGCCTTCCCGTTTGGAGTTCTTGACAACCTATTATCTTGATTTTGATGTTACATTTTGTCACTTTGCTTTTTACAGGCCTGACTCTTATCTAGTCTGCTAAACTGAAAGCTTTTACTCTTAGCCTAGTTGTTTTGAGTTAGGAAATGCTGCCAACCAGATTGGGTCAACATCATAGCATTAGGGGGAAGATGCAGTCATGCAGATAAAAGGACAGTAGTCTGATGTCAGCTTCTACGGCATAAGTAAGCTAAGTCATCCATTTAGATATCATATTTAAAAAAAGTCATCCATTTAGGATGAGGGAATAAGAACAAAGGGTGAAAAATTAATCAAGCCTCTCTGACTTTGCTGTGCTCATTACCGTCTAAAACAGATTAAACAGTAATCTATTGCTCTCCCTTGTCGCCCAATTTCATGACATGAATAAATGATACATATTTTATGCACCAGCTTGATCGATCCAGAGTGTCAAAGTAAAGCATAGTATTAAATATGAAGTGGGGAGGTAAATGGACATCATTCACTTAGTATTTGTTCCAATTTTCATAGTTTACTATGAGCACCCGCGTTAATGTAAGATTTGAGGTTTATTACATTCCAATCAGTATGGAGAAAATGTTGATCTTTTAAGAGAGTGTTATTCTTTTGGGATAACCCACAAAAGAAAGTAGAAATACTTTATTTGCGGGGGTGGGGTGGGGTTTGTCAATCCTTTTGGGGAAGGGATTTTCCTAGTATAAAAAATGCATGTGAAACTAAACTAATGTTTGTGGAACTTTATTTTTAAGTATTTTGAAGTAACATATTCTCTGCTTTGTCTGTTTTCTTGTTTTAACTCTGAAACAGGAGATCGAGCAAGTTCATTTTGTTCTTCTTTCTTTTTCTCAATATTTTCATATGAGCTGCATTTGTATGTTTTGTAAAACTTACCAATGGTTCCATCTGGTTGGTTGGTTAGGAAGTAGAAACAAGAATCTAGCAACAGAGAATGTATAACATCGCATGTTCTTTGTTTTTGAAATGGCATATTGTCTAGTTCGTGATTGTTTTCTTATTTCTCCCCGTTCTGCAACGTGAAAAGTCTTTACTAGTGATGTCACTTTCTCGCTCTTGCTATGAAGTTCCTGCTGCGACCTGCAAAAGATGGTTCTTACTTCAAGAATGTACCAAAGTCAAGTGCTATTAAGCTCATTGACTTCGGCAGTACTACGTTTGAACATCAGGATCATACTTATGTGGTGTCTACACGTCATTACCGTGCTCCAGAGGTTATTTTAGGTAGCCACTATCTCATTTCAGATTTGCATCTTTTAGTTCCTTGCCAGTCTTTTAGTTTGTTTTATGCTGTTTTATAGGTCTTGGATGGAATTATCCCTGTGATATGTGGAGTATAGGTTGCATACTTGTTGAGCTGTGCTCTGTAAGTGAGAGTTAATTATGTGTGTGATTTTACATTCGTGTTTGTTATTTATCTTGTTTGTTTGTTACGTTTTTTTTTCCTCCCAAGCAGAGCATTTAAGATATTGAGGATTCTTATAGCTGATCCCAACTAGCCTGGGATTGAGGCTATGTTGTTGTTTCTTTCTTTTTGCTTGTATTGTCATTGGATAATGATTGGTAGGGCTGCTCGGTTCTTTATGATCATCTATTTCAGTTACTATTCTACCATCAAACTTAGTTACGTGAAGTAAGAGGCTAGAGGACTATTATGCCCTCGGATCTGGCCTAATTGTCTAATTGGCAACACGATATACAACATTTGCTCCTGATGCTATTTTGTACATGATACACATAAAACCCCCAGACAGAGGGCTTTAAAGTGCCATTAATGAGTACCCAATGAGGTGATACTGGAGAAAAATTGTTATGCTACAATTCCGCACCACCATCACACTTTGTTACGTGAAGGAAGAGGCTAGAGGACTATTATGCCCTCGGATCTGGCCTAATGTCTAAATGGCAACACAATATGCAACATTAGCTCCTGACTCTATTTTGTCCATAGTAACCGTAAAACCCACAGACCGAGGGCTTTGAAGTGATTATTTACCATTAGTGAGTACCCAATGAGGTGAGACTGGAGAAAAACTGTTATGCCACAGTTTCACGATGATTCCTGTGAATCACCCTTGACCTATTGAATACAGTGGCTATACATACTCAACAAAAATCCATGGACAAATCATCCTTTCACCTGTAACACATGTGCTCCATGATAATCAATAGGCTCAGCTTGTTTCCATTGAAAAGGCGGTCATAATTCAGTGATGCACGAGTGCTTTCTGAAAATGATTCTAACTGTTTGGTTAGAAAATGAAAGAAATTTCTTTATCTGTCACAATATTATCAAAAACGCACTTAAAGCACGCTTTAGCCCTGAAGCGAGGCTCAAAACATGTTGAGCGCTTCGCCTCGCTTAGCGGGCGCTTGAGTATTGTCATCAAGGTTCTAAGCCATACTTTTCCTTGCTAACAAGCGTAATCCGGAAGAGACGGCTCTAAACAATTGATATTTCACTTTATCGTAAAATTTCTTTCAATTTTTTTGGCCATATATTTGGTATATTTATGCTTATAGATATTAGTCTTGGACTACACATACATATTTGTAGTTTTTCTCCATTTGCGCCTTTTTTAAATTAAAGCCCACGCTTTATTTGCACTTTGTGCTTAAAGCCCCGACAGACCTTAGAGCTTTTTTGCGCTTTTCGCCTTTCATAACACTGATCTGTCACATGGTTCTTTCATAATGGATTAGTTATCTTCCGTTTAAAAGATTTTGGGGCAACTCCATGAATATAATAAGCAACCCTTATTTGAAAATGTGGGTAAGTTATTGAAAAAATTAGGGATGACTACATAATGCTTGAAATGGATTCTTGTATCTCATTATCGAAAAAAAGGATTCTTGTTTCTCATGCCAGCATCCCTTGTGTGCTGGCTAGTTAATTCCCTCCTTGGGATTGCTTTATTCTAGTGATCTCAGGTTTAATCTAGGTTTATATATCTTTTTCTTTGCCAAACATTCTTATGTTTGTTGCCAAACATTGAAGAAATTTTACGATAAAGTGAAATATCAATTGTTTAGTGTCGTCTCTTCCGGATTACGCTTGTTAGCAAGGAAAAGTATGCCTTAGGTTTGTTGTTGCTCTATAAGCTACTTATATTTCTTTCTGATTTTCTATCAAAACGTTTGCACATCTGATATGATTATTTTTATAAAATTTCATTTTCTAACTTTTGCCCCCCCCCCCCCCCCCACACACACACACACACACTAACCTGATGGACATAGTAGGTGACGTCTTCTTTTACAACACATGAGAA
>NC_031995.1:98020659-98041355 GCF_001879085.1 Nicotiana attenuata | reverse complement strand
GATATGATTATTTTATTAAAATTTACTATTTCTAACTTTACGTACCCCCCCCCCCCCCACCCCACCACACACACACACAATAACCCTGATGGACATATAGGGTGAGGCTCTTTTTCAAACACATGAGAACTTAGAACATCTCGCAATGATGGAAAAGGTGCTTGGGCCTCTTCCTCAGCACATGTCTGTGAGAGCTGAGTAAGATTTTGCTTTCTTTTGATTTCATTGATAGTTTATGTTATTTCATCAAATAGCACAAGTTTTATTTGCCTCACTTTTTGTAGCCGCCGTGCTGAGAAATATTTTAGAAGGGGTGCAAGGTTGGATTGGCCAGAGCGTGCAACTTCAAGTGAAAGTATGAGGGCTGTCTGGAAATTGCCTCGCCTCCAGGTAATTCCTGAATCTAAGCTCTATCCGGAGGTGCAAAATCTTTTTGTTTTTAATCTGGTGAGATAGAATTTCATGAGGCCTTGTTGCGAGTGTTAAGCTTCTCAAGGAGCACAAGTGCAGATGTGTGGATTTTGCTTTTGGTGTGTAGGATTTATCTTAATCCTTTATCTTTTCTTCTTTCGTTTTGGTCTTCCCTAGCTTCTAGCAACTGCTTTCACAAATGTAATTGCCTATAGTTTGAGTTGGAAGTTTGAAAAGCTATAGTAAACGTTGTGAACAATACCTCTTTCATGTTTTCTGGTGTTCTCTTTCTCACCCTCAGCTGCTTGTATATTTGTTTAATTAGGTTTCTCCTTTTCTCCGAGGGAAATGATGGATTTTGGGATAGTATTAATATATCTTGATAACGAGGAGTTTCCCTACTGCCTGTACATTGTTGAGTAGTTTGACTAAATGAAACTGCGTGATTGGGTATTGAGTTTGTTTGCTGTACTGATCCATTGGTTTATATCGTTGAGAGTTGTTTAATTGATAATGGATCTATGAGTGTTTTGAACCTTTAATATTCTACTTTTTCTTTAAATTACTTTTCATTTATTGAGTTGTTTTTTCTTTCTTTCATATTCCAGAACCTAATAATGCAGCATGTGGACCACTCTGCTGGAGATCTCATTGATCTTCTGCAAGGGCTTCTTTGTTATGACCCAACAGAACGGCTGAAAGCTAGAGAAGCATTACTGCATCCCTTCTTTACTAGAGACCTGAGAAGGTGTGGTTATCCAATGTAATTGACAACCTCTTATTTTAATCTGTGTTTCAGTTGAAAAGATGTGTGAATGAGTCCTTATAATGAAATTTCCCCCCTCCCGCACGGGAAAAACGAATAAAAAGAAGAAAATGAAATAAAAAGCAAACCCCAAGGAAGAAGATAGAAGATCAAGGTAGGGATGCACGCGTCATATTTCCAGTATGCCTGTCCTTGTATAGTGTTGCTTCTCTTGTCAGCTCTGTTTTTTTTTTGGGGGCACTTGTTGCACTAATCATCCTGATCTCTCATCTGTTCTTTGGCACTTCTTTTTGGTTCTTTCATGGTGTGATAATATGAAACTAATGTTGGTGGATTATTTAAGTAAGTGGTAAAGTATTGCTCAATATTCGTGAGTCAGGAGTAGGGGGACGAGAGTGCTGTTATGAATTTAGTAGATGTTGGATTTGCAAAAGTGAGTTATGAGTAATTTAAAGTGGACAAGAATTTCATTTCCAGATTTATGTAGTACTCTTTATTGTTAAATACTTGTGAGTTTTTGGACCAACAATGCAGTATAAATCCTGTAGATGTTGGATCCTAAAGTGATTAAAAGTGCAAAAGGTGGAGATTTTTCCTGGGTTATATGTACCCCATTAGGAAGGTTAAAATTTGCATTTCTTTTGACAGCCTTAAACAGGTTCACTTTAACGAAATTAATACCCTTGGAGTGTTTCATGTGCTGATCTGTCAGCTTGTTCCGTTGCTTTCTTCCTCTAATTGTGTTAATCTCTTATTCTGTTATTCCTTCCTTGAACTTTTAAAATGAACAGTGTCTACGGCTGTGCGCCCTATTGAGAAGAGTAAATCACCTATTCCTTATACAGTTAGACCAACAACACCCTATATAGCAACACTTCACTATAAAAGCCGAGCTTTTTCCGGAACCAAATTTCATGTTATGTTATATTATATGTTCTCTATAACAACACTTCGCTATAACATCCAAAAATATTCGGAACAAACGGGGCTGTTATAGAGAAGTTTGACTGTAATTATTATTCTTGAAAAAAAAAACACTTGTCCCTTACCACAATACGGTTAATACTCTTTTACTGTCTGGGAATATTCTTTTTTGCTTTTTTCTTTTGGAACAAAATGGTTTGGGAATCCTGTTTCTGGAGATGGTGTGGGGGAGAGTGGGTGGCCTCTACGTATTGTTGACTGATAGGGGTTGGTCAAGCCTTATCGACGGTGGTGGATCCAGGATTTGAAGACCGTGAGTTCTATTAAAATGTGGTCAAGCCTTATTGACGCTAATGGATCCAGGATCTGAACACCACGGGTTCAACTGAAGTCAGTACCGTGTTTGTTAACTGATAGGGGGGTTGGTCGAGCCTTTCAAATGGTGGCGGATTCCTGGATTTGAACACCGTGAATTCTACTAAAAGTTGGAGCTACGAAAAACTATATAAAGGGATGTAGCTTGTGTGACTCGAACCCAGAGCTATCATGTGGTTAGCCTCCACTCTCAAGGTTTTCACCACTGAGCTAAATACTTATCTAATGTTATGGGTCCATATTCTGTTTTTCTCACTTTAGTTAGCATTTCACATTTTCGCCTAAACCCACTGGCTCGAAACTAATTTTCCTGGGAAGAAATGTTATCCCTATGCAATGCATATAGAGGCAAGTTTCTGAATGGTTGGTTCTTTAGTTGTCTTTCATTTTAGCAAGCAAATCTTTTTAAGTGCAATGTTCAGATAAAACTTGAAGATAATGTTCTCTTTTAAAGCCTAATAAGTGGCTTGTCTTGTGTCGCCATGGAAACCTCCTTGACAGCAAGCACCATTTGGTGATTTTTCTGGTGCATTTCTATAGTCTGCTGTATTTTCATATAGCCTCTAATGAGTTAGAGTGACGATCTTACTTACCAAGGCTCAAATCCTACTGGTGTTATTTCCATCTGCTTAAGTTTTGGTGGGCTTATTACCTCGTTTGTGGTAGTGAGAGGCAGCAAATAACCAGTGAATATGCAGAGATGCACATAAGCTGGTTTGAACGCCTCCATTTTACAAAAAAGGAAAGTCTGTCGTATGTGTGCGCACTCGCTCATGCATGAAGAGAAAAGGTTTGTATCTCTACTTCGTGTTATGTTAGCTTTCTCAACCTGTGATTCAAAACCCCAACCTTTGATTTCCTACTACTTTTGCGGGGCTGGGATCTACTTCCCGAAATCATGTCTCGTTTCTATTGATGTCTCGAAGTCAATAGGCAAAAGCCATGGGAGCGATTTTTGCTCACTTTAAATTCATTTATATTTGTACTGATTTGAAACTAGTGATACTTAATTGCATGTGATTTACTCTAGCTGGGATGGAGACAGTAGGTCTTCCACACAAGCATTACTCAACCGATTATAGAGTTAGTTTCTTTTTTTAACTGTTTGGTGTAAGGTATGCGTATACTTTGATTTGTTTCCACATGTTATTACTTGTTTTATGTCACCAATCAAAGCTTCGATAAGTACCTACAAGTGGGTTTGAAGTGATTTTGATCATGTAAAAGTTTTTATGCTATCAGTAGATTGAAGTTAAAGCTCATAATTTGGTCATGCCATGAGACAGCGATACAATGACACGTTCAACGAACTGCAAATGAAATTGTTTGGTCTAAATAATCTTTTGAATAGATTGCTGTGGACTTTGTGGTTTATATTGGTTAGAAGGTTTGGAGGAAGATGTTGACATGTTCTCCAATTTGGCTTCTTCATGTTTTCGAACGAACATTATGTTAGATTAAAGAAGAATATTGATTGGGATATGATTACTCCATTGGGAAATAACTATGGTCCATTTATCTATTTAAAGTGCACATGTTAACGTCAAGATATGAAGGTCTCTTGACAACTGATCTTACTATTTTTGAATACTATTCTACTTTCTAGTACACCTAAAGGTTAGGTATACCCCTTCTATCTCGAATCTTTGCCTAATTATCCCCTCCCTCTAAAGAGAGAATTACTTCCTCCGGTCCACAATAAGTGACCTATTTACTTTTTTATTTAGGTTCAAAATAAGTGTACATTTACATAATCAAGAAGAAATTGATTTTATTTTTCCAAAATTTTGCCCTTATTTACATATTCCAATGTGTCAAGGTAATAATTAATTAAAATTAATTTAGTGAATACATCTTTTTTTAGGCAGTTCTAATGGGTGTGCCAAAGATAATATAGTGACTTATATGGACCGGAGGGAGTTCATTGTAGATCACTTATATAATGACTTGCCCACAAATCAAGGGATCAATTCTGATCCCTTTTAATTTATTAATCTTTCTCTCTAGCCATTATACTAAATTTATAGTTCTTCACTACTAGTTTCTGCCATATTTTTAGCCTTCCAAATCATAAAAAGTCTAAACTGCTTTGTTTTGTGGAATCACCAGAGATGGAATTATTTTCTTTTTCTTTTTAGTAGAAAAAACACCAGGTAGTCACTCTAAAAGGCTGCTATTTAGGAATTAGCCAGTGCGTTTTGAGTTTCAGTTTAATTTTTCAGGGCAAATATCCTAAGTTGTTCTGAACTTAAGGCTGGCAACTGGGCCGGGCTGGGACCATCCTGGGCCAAATGGGCTGGGATCGTTTGGGCCGTTAGAGGTGGGGTCGTGCCGGTCTCGTGGGTCGGTTTTAGCTAGGAATCGTTAGGACCGGGCCTGTTTGGCTCCCAAGAGATCCAAACCGGACCGGTCACTTGGCGGGCCAAACGGGCCCAACTGATATTCTTTTTTTCTGAAAAAAAGAGCCATTTGGCTTTTGAAAAAAGAGCTGTTGGGTGTTTAAAAAATAGCCGTTGGGTATTTAAAAATATAGCCATTTAACTCCCCCAACTAATTTTTAACCCCAAATTTTTTATATACACTTTTCCCCTCATTCTTTACTATGGATACCTCCTTATTCTTTCATTTTTCTTACAAAATTAATATCAATCTATCAAAATCTCTCTCTAATTTTTTTCTATACTTGCTATAATTGTTTACTTTATAAAAAAAAAACAGTGACTTTTCTTTTACTGCCACCCTTACCTGAAGTTAAGATTTTTAGTTTAAATTTTTAAGACAAAATAAGTACAGGCTATTCTCTAAATATCATCACAAAAAATTATTATCTGTGTACTTCCCCCTTCTTTTTACTGATCTCTTTCTAATGTAAAGATGCATTGGAATTCCAATCACTTCTAGAAAACATTATTTGTTCTCACTTGTAACTCTTTCTTGACCTTTTTCTCTTGGATGACTCCATGTATTTCAGCCAAACTTGAGATGGAAAAGCTATTAGTACTTGATCTTTTATCTTAAGAAAAATGACAACTTAAGAGGAGATCAAGAAATAAAAAAGAAAAAGAAATGGTACAATCTGGTGGTGGAGAGGCAACAATTGGAATTGAAGTTTACAAGTTCAAATTTTAACTCTGTCTTTCTAATTGGCTAAGTTGGGGCCTTCTTCCTTATTCACCTTATATGCAAAATAATTTCTATTCATCAGATTTACTTGAGCATTTAAATATTTATAAGTAACTAGACTCAAGCTATGCGTGATACGGCGCATGTACTTTGTCTTATGGACTATGAATTTATTTAAAATTTGTGTTTGAATTACAAAATAAAAGTGCAAGTTCCTCAAAATGACTATCAATGTTGATCACGTATAACTAATTAAATAAAGAAAGAAATTGTCTCAATAAGTTGTCAAATATCAATCAATAGTCCAAACCTAAAATTCGTTTCAACTTTATAATTTCGTTCCTTAATTTAACAAGTTATTATGCTTCCTTTTTAATTTGAGGAAACACATATAAGTACAAGTAATAATCTATAAATTTCAAATGATCACATAAACCAAAGTGCAATAAAAATCCGAAAAATACGTAAAAAAGAGTACTAAAGCAGGCTAGTGAGAGAATTTAAAAATGATATATGGCTCATGTATGACATATTTACTCAAGAGAATGAGTAAGTAGAATTAGAACTGAAAGTGTATATTTGGTTTTGAAGTATTACTATTCAAATGGAATTAGTATTTGAATGATTCTATTATTGGTTAACTTTTAAATATATGAAACATTAATTATCTCTGGGCAATGTAAAATCTATTTTGAAGTGTTGGAACTAGGGCTATGCATGGATCGGAGGGGTCGGATTTAGCACATTTCGGATCGGATTTGGGATTTCGGATTCTAGAAAATACAATCCGAATCCGATCCGAATTAATATTGGATCGGATCAGATTTTAAAGTTTGGATCGAATCGGATTTTCAGTTTCCATTTTATCAGATTAATATGCCTCAAAGTTGCAAATTTATATGTATATTTTCTTTGTAAAAGAGGCAATACAATAAGAAAAATTCATGTTTCTACAATTATGAGAGTACTATGGTGCCAATATAGCTAAATCCATCAATTATAAGGGTAATAGCTTGGAGAAAATTGTAAAAGAAGTACTAACTATCCGAAATTAAAGTTTAGTATTTATACATGCCCTAATAATTTCGGATCGGATCAGATCGTATTAAAATTATACCATTCCGAATCCGAAATGTTAATAAACACAATCTGAAATCCAAAATTGAACGGATCGGTTCGAATTTTGAATATCCGATCCAAATGAACAACTCTAGTTGGAACACATGTATTTCGTCTTAAGTTGAAGGGCACATCCTCTAGGAAAAGTTTTACGAAATATAAAGTCATTTATGTGACATAATAGTAATACGGAATTTAAAAAGAAAAGATATTTATTATATGCTTTTACCACAATTCTTCAAGAATTCGTCAAGTTAGCACAACTTATAGAAAAAAATGAATCTTTTTTTTTTGGTAAGTAAAATCTTCTATAGATCACCATTAAATTCTTTACATAGCCACAACTGGTTTTCACAATCAACTGTCTAACTGTTTAGTCTCTCCGCCCTATATACATTTCTGTATCTCCTCATACCCCTATTACTTACAACTAAAAAACATATTGCTGTATCATTTGTCTATTTCTCTTAGTTGCTCTAACATTACATACATATGCAATTCTCCTAGCTAACTCCTCAGCTGCTTTGTTTTGCTTTTGGAAAATCCTGTAATTTCTTTCATTCCAGATTGCAAGAATAACTTCAGTATACACCATCTTGAAAATTCCAGCCATAATCGATCTCCCCTTTGCATTCTTCTTAGCCCACTTCCAATGCTAGTTCCATTCTGTTTGCCAAAATGGTTTGTTTTGCATCTACTTTAACAGTTTCCCCCATACCCTCTTAGTGTATTCACATTCCACAAAGATATGGTTCATGGTTTCTTCATGTACTTTGCGCAGAACACAATCTTTGTCAACCTGTATTCCCCATTTATGCAGTCTATCACTGGTCATCATCCTATCTTGGAAGTATAGCCACATTTTGAATTTTGCTTTTGCCCTTGCTTCATTCCTGAACATAAACATCTTCCATTCAACTCGTGGTTGTTGGCCCAGCATAATCAAGTATAATTGTCTTATTATGCTACATTTCCCTTCCATTGGCCTCTGTATTGCTTCAACCTCATCTCTTGCCTCTATCATTTTCCTGACTAACCATGAAGCTTGCTGCGGTATCTTCATAGTAGCCAACTGTTGTTCCTTTATATAGTATTCATGGATCCGTTTGATCCACATTTTATCTCCCTTATGTGCTAGATCCCAGTAGTTTTTAGCTGCTGCTGCTGCTGCTTTATTCCATATCCTCAAATTGATCAAATTTGGACCACCAACACTCTTAGGGAGACACAGCTTCTCCCATGCCACCAGAGATCTCCTTGTGATTACATTGACACCAGACCATATATAACTCCTACAGTATGCTTCAATAGCTTTAAGCACCTTACTAGGAATTAAGAACAGCTGAGACCAGTAAGCCTGAATACCAAACAACACAGACTGTACTAGTTGAATTCTTCCAGCATAAGATAGCTTCTTTGCTGTCCATGAAGTTATCCTTTTAACCATTTTTTCAATCAATGGTTGTCATTGTGCAATAGTCATCTTCTTAGTAGTTAAGGGCACTCCTAGATACTTCACAGGCAGAGTACCTTTAGAGTATCCAAACTTCTTAATTATCTCTTCTTCAGTTTGCTTTGTAACACCACCAAAAAAGATGGAACTCTTCCCATGATTAGCTTTCAGTCCTGAAGTCCCATAAAAATGGTTGAGATACTGCTGCATTGTGGCAATTGAGTTCATGTCTCCTCTTGCAAAAAGTAGCAAATCATCTGCAAAACTCAAATGAGTTATGTTCAGCCTAGAACATCTTGGATGAAATTTGAACTACTTTTCTTTCCTCAGTTCATTCAGACTCCTACTCAAGTATTCCATAGCAATTGCAAATAGGAAGGGAGACATAGGATCTCCTTGTCTTAATCCCTTTGCTGCTTGAAATGGCTCAGCTGGTTCTCCATTAACTATAATTGAATATGTCACAGTGTGCATGCACTCCAGTATCCACCTCAAAAATTTGTTAAGAAATCCTAGTTCTATAATCACTTGCTCAAGGAATGGCCATTCTACAGAATCATAGGCTTTAGTTAGATCAATCTTGATCATACATCTAGGAGAAGAATTCTTTCTTGTATAAGCTTTCACCAACTCATGAGCTAGGATTATGTTGTCTGCTATCTTCCTCCCTGGGATAAACCCTGCCTGTGCTTCATTCACTACACTAGCAATTACCTTCTGCAGCCTGCTAGCTAGAATTTTGGAGATAATCTTATAGACAACAGTACAACATGCAATAGGCTTGAAATCTTTAGCTGTGACTGGACTGTTTACCTTTGGCACCAAAGTGATAGCTGTGCAGTTTATAGCTTTGTATAGTTTTCCTGTTGTAAAGAACTTTTGAACTGCCTTCACTATTTCCTCTCTCAAAATTGGCCATGCTTTCCTGAAGAAACATGAGTTGTAACCATCTACTCCTGGAGCTTTATCTTCTTGTATATCACACAGTCCCTTATATACCTCTTCCTCTGTCACCTCATCAATCAATCTCAGCTGTTGCTCATGACTGAGTCTTGGTCCATTCTTCATTACTTCTTTGTTAATTGCTGGCAAATACTTGGCAGAAGTCCCTATCAAACTTTTGTAAAATCTTACAAATTCTTCTTTAGTTTCTACTTGACTCTTGACTTGCCTACCATCTTCTGTGGTTATCTCCATGATCTGTTTTCTGTTGCTCCTTTCTTTCACTATAGCAGAAAAATATTTATTGTTGTTGTCTCCCAATTTGATCCATTTCACCCTTGACTTTTGCTGTATAGTTTGCTTCTCCAGCTCTAAGAGATTATCATTATATTGCCTTTGAATCTCTTCTTGTATCATGTGTAGACTGCTTCTTGCCTCTTCAATTTTCCTTGTTATTCCTTTATACTCATCTTCATTAAGCTTTTTAAACATTGTCTTCATAGCTTTCAGTTTTCTCCATATATTTTCCATTCCTTCTTCTGACACTCTCCTGCTCCATATGGACTTTACTATGTTTCCAAAGTCTTTATGATCTGCCCATACATTATAAAATCTGAATGGAGATTTTATATTTGTTCTCCCAGCCTTGATGTTTAGTAGCATTAGTGAGTGATCTGATATCATAGGAACATCATACTCAGTGCTAATGTGTCCCCAGTTTGTCATCCACATGTCATTCCCAAACACTCTGTCAATTCTGCTTAATATTCTGTCATCTCCCTGCTGCTTATTAGACCAAGTGTAATATTCACCCTTCCATGTTAACTCATTCAAGAATAGTTTCTGGATGCAGTCTTTGAAGTCCACCATTTCTTTCATAGTCACTGGATTACCATACTTTCTATCTTGTACTTGCATCATAGCATTGAAATCTCCACCAATTATCCATGGCTTGCTTATTTGTTTAGCTATGACTTCTAGATTACTCCATAGCGATTTCCTCTTTTCAATTGTATTATATCCATACACCAGTGTTAAACAAGCTTCAAATCCATCTACTCTTCCTCTTATTATACCATGAATCAACTGAGCATCTATCATTTCAATATCAATACAGTATGTTTTATGATCCCAAGCCAGCCAGATTCTTCCATTCTCAGCACACTGATAGTTGTTCTTCATTTCCCATCCTGGGACAATGCTGTTAACTATTTTGTTAGCTCTTCCCTCTTTCACCCTAGTCTCCACAAATCCTGCTAGTTTTATTTGCTTGTTCTTTATGTAGTTCTTTATTTCATTTTGCTTATATCTCTTATTTATTCCCCTTACATTCCATATCAACCAGGTCATTGCACTATTATAGGTGGCCTCATATCAGCTGAGGCTAAGCTTTTTTGAGTCTCCTTTCCACTTATACTCTCCCCCTTTCTATTCCCTTTCACCACACTATCAGCTAGAGTTGGAAATTCTCTTGTGCAGCTCAATTCTGGACTCTTCTGCATATTCAGATCTTCTCTTCTTGGAGTTTGACTTCCCTGTGTTTGTGTAGCATCTGATCTATCTTTTGGTCTTCCTTCTAAATTCTGCATTTCATTCTGTGTTTCTACTCTTGACTCCTTTGTTATACTCTGCATCTCCTTCTCTTCATTTATTCTTTTAGGTCTCCAGTCTTGCATTGTTTTCACCTTCTGTTGAACAACAATTTGTTGAGTATCTGTTCTCGTTCTCCTCCTTTGTTCTTCAACTTTGTTCTGTTCTGCAGCAATCTCCTTACATGAATGTCCAATCTTCAAGCAAGTCTCACAGAATTCAGGCTTCCAGTCATAAGCACTTTCTTGGTCAAATTGTCTTCCATCTGGTTCCCATACAGTAACACTGGTAGGCAGAGCTCTTGTGACATTAACCTCAATTAACATTCTAGCATAGGAAATTCTCTTTTGCTTTGAGGTGCATTCATCTGCGTACAGTGGTTTGCCAATTGCACTGGCAATTCTGCTTAGTGACTGCACTCCCCAACAACTCATAGGCAAATTAGGTAAAATCACCCACAAAGGAATTTCAGTCAGAAATTCCTTATTGAAATCAAAGTTAACAGTCTAAGGTTTCAAAATTAGAGGTTTATTATTCATTGTATATGGCCCAAAGTATAATATATCATTCATATCACTCATATTGTTAAATCTAACCACATAGTATCCTTCATCATGATAGAAAACTTCTGGTTCAGCAACTTGATTCCAGTTTTGTTTCACATATCTATGCATGTAGTTGTAACCAGGAGTTTCACCAATTACATACACGATTAAATCACTTTTCCACTTCATTACTTCCTTTTCTACATCCTGTTTTTCTAATTGTACCACTGTTTTCCCATCTACAATTACAGGTGGTACATAATTCAGTTTCAATCCATTCTCCGAGCTCCTATTTCTTGCGAACAGAGAGGTCCACAGAGTTTTCTTACCTTTCTCCTCCATTACTGCTTCTCGATCCATTGCTGCTTTGCTTGAACTTGCCAGATCTGGATCCTTCTCACTTAGTTGTTCAATTTGACTTGGATCTACACTCAATTCCTTCCCCTTAGCTTTGCTTTGTATCAATTCCTCCATTGCATGTTGATTGCCATCCAATGGAACAGTAGTCACTAGGTCTTTCACTGTATGTATTTCAACTTCAGCTGAATTTCCACCTCCAGCTACAGGTAGTCGTCTTGGTCTCCCTCGAGGTCTTCCTCTTCCCCTAGCCATTTCCACGGTGGTCGCCCGTTAGACTAACGTGCGCCGGTGAGCTCATGGTTAGAGAGAGAATCCTCGCATTTCTTGAATCTTTCTTTTAGAGATATGGAATGAAGAGGTTGGTCATACAGTTCCTAGAAAAAAAATAATTAAGTGACAATATAAAATTTAAAAATGGCTAATGTTGAGTGAATATTTTGCAACAAATACTTTAATATAAAAATTACTGAGAGCCATCTGTTGAAATTGATGAAATTAATTTTAACTCATTTTGAATGCATTTTGTCTTCTATTACGTCATCATCTCTTCAAGTTTGAACAACAGCAACAATAACTACCCAGTAAAATCCCACAAAGTGGGGTCTAGGGAGGATAATGTGTACGCAGACCTTACCCCTACCCCGATAGGGCAGAGAGGTTGTTTCCGATAGACCCTCGGCTCAGAAAGACGGAAATAAAAAAATACGAAAGACAATTCATTAGTAACTCCAGTAGAAACCGTAATAGTAACAGAAGCATAACAACCAAAAGATAAATGACATGCAATAACAGTAACCAGTATCTAAGGCCCGGGGCTAAGATAAACAACAAGGATAGTGTGGACTCAACATAAACTACAAGCCATCTAAGATCAACCCTAATCCAACCCCGTCTCAGCCGGGTGTGAAGTAAGGAAAGCTCTACTACCCCCTAACCTACAACCCTAATGCTTGACCTCCAGACCTTCCTATCAAGGGCCATGTCCTCGGAAAGCTACAGTCGTACCATGTCCTGCCTGATCACCTCTCCCTAGTACTTCTTAGGCCTCCCTCTACCTCTTCTCGTACCCACCACGGCCAAACGCTCACACCTCCTCACCGGAGCATCAAGGCTTCTCCTTCGCACGTGTCCGAACCATCTGAGCCTCGCTTCCTGTATCTTGTCACGCACACCTTCTTCCGAATATCTTCATTCCTAATCTTGTCTATCCCAGTGTGCCCGCACATCCACCTTAGCATCCTCATCTCTACTACCTTCATCCTCTGGATATGGGAGTTCTTAACCGGCCAACACTCGACCCCATACAACATGGCCGGTCTAACCACAACTCTATAAAACTTACCTTTGAGTATCGGTGGCACTTTCTTGTCACACAAGCCTCCATTTCATCCAGCCCGCCCCTATACGGTGAGTGACGTCCTCGTCGATCTCTCCGTCCCCCCGAATCATCGACCCAAGGTACTTGAAGCTATCCCTCTTGGGGATGACCTGTGATCCAAGCCTCACGTCCCTGCCTACTTCCCTCGACTCAGCGCTAAACTTGCACTCCGGGTACTCTGTCTTAGACCTGCTCAATTTGAAACCCTTAGACTCGAGGGTCTGTCTCCAAGCCTCCAACCTCTCATTAACACCAACCCTCGTCTCAAGAACTATGTCATCAACAAATAACATACACCATGGCACATCCCCTTGAATATGGTGTGTCAGTGCATCCATCACCAATGTAAATAAGAACGAGCTAAGCGCAGAACCTTGGTGTAATCCCATAACAACCGGGACATCTCTTCAAGTTTGAAGTTTAACTAATTTAACTCTTAATACTTTACTGCAAGTGGTTTTGTTCTATTTTTTTTTATTTCTTTCATTGTCGGAGGTCCTTTTGTGAAAATAATTTAAGTTTATATACCCTAATTTTTTCTGTAAACTGAAAATAATTTTACTTATGTTTTGAAAAATAAATATTTGTTTTATTGTTAGTGTTAGCTCATACCGAATAATCAATTGTAAGTAGATCTCTTTTCAATAACAACTCTCTTTTTCGAATAGTTTAATCTTTTGGGTAAAGGGATAATATTATTTTTCTTTTTCAGATAATTAAAAAATCGAAGGTGGAAAACATTCATGCAAACATGTTTCAAAAAAAAGCAAAGGAATTTTTTTTTAATATCAGAGAGTTAGAATCACTATATATCAGAAATAAAATATATAATTCGAAAACCCTCGTAGAACCATATCTATTTGTTTAGTACAAAAAGTATTTATATTTAGCTCAAATATGTCTTATTTGAAAAAGTTAAAAAAATTCATAAATTATCATATTGGAATAATTGATAATTTTGAGTATATAATTGATTTTTCAACATTCTGAATAAATGTAATAATCTGTTAAAACCCTTTGAAAGCTAAAAATTTAATACATAATAATAATATTAGTGAAATAGTCTTGTACATTTAGAAATATCTCAATATACTAAATTGAAATGTAAAAATATTATTAAAAGTGGACCACCTTCGTCTTTATCGAGAGCCTCGTACTTCCTCTTTATTCGTTATTTTTTTTAATTCTTTCCTTTATTTATTTTGTTTATAATTTTTACATAATTCAAATATTAGGTAAACTTTTAATGTTTAAAAGTTCTATTAGGATTTTCTATATAGTTCAAATAACTTTTTTTTTATTAAAAAACTTTTTAGTTAATTTTAAATTCTTAGAAATTAATAAAATAGTAATGTGACGGTATGAAGTATAATTTACACTCTAATTTCTGACTCTCTCCCTCTCCCTTCTCGCTCTCCACGGTGATCCCAAACTCCAGTTCCCATTAACACAGCCGTCCGGCACCACCACCGACGACCCAGGTAAGGTACAAACCTTTCTTCTCTCCTCCTCTTGTCACGCCCCGAACCTGGGGGCGAGACCGGCACCCGGTGCCTCACTTAACCTAGCGTACCAACTTGCGACTGAGGGACTCTGAACATACAATGTCATACATTGGCCATAGGACTACATTGCAAGACAATTTGTGAAACAAAATATAAAACTGAACAGAAACTAGCTCTGACTGAACATCAATATAAAGCTGGGGACAAGGCCGTCATAATTACTATAGCTGACAAACCAACAAAAATATATGTACAAGGCCTACAATCCCAACATACTGCACTAACTGACAGGATATATATACAAGCCTCTATTGATGGATGTACTGTGGTCGGAACAGGGCCCGACCTACCCATAATATGTATACATATATACACAATATGTACTCAAAACCGTCGACCCGGCAACTCCGAAGGACGTGGAGCTTACCGATCAAGCTGATCACGTACAACACCTACGAAGGAGGTCTACCAGGCTATCTATCCAAACCTGCATGCATGAAATACGGCGTCCCCAGGAATGGAACGTCAGTACGAAATGATGTACCGAGTATGTAAGGCAATAGAATAACTGAAAGCTGAAACTAAACTGATAATATAATGATTGAAAGTCAAAAATAAGAAATTACCTGATGACCTACTGGCATGAATAAAGCTGTGCTGAAGTATCCCATCTCGAGCCATATCTTCAGTTTGAAATAGGTGGGGGTATTTAGACTTCATTTCTTCCTCCGCTTCCCACGTCATCTCTTCCATTGTAACGACCCGGCCGGTCGTTTTTGGAATTTACGCCCCGATCCCCCATTAACTGCTTCCCCTAAGTTCATTTCTGCTATTTTGGTTTTCCGAGACATTCGGTGTCGGGATTCAGAGTGTTTTGGGACACTTAGTCCCTAAATGAGAGCTTAAGAGTTGAAAAATGGTCCGTAATCAGAACAGTGTGAAGACGACCTCGGAATGGAAATCCGATGGTTCCGTTAGCTGCGTTAGGTGATTTCGGGGTTGGGAGCGTGTTCGAAATGTATTTTGGAAGTCCGTAGCTCATTTAGGCTTGAAATGCCGGAGTTTGTATTTTTGAAGTTTCCGATCCGATAGTGAGTTTTTGATCCGAGGGTCGGATTGGAATTCCGGAAGTTACAGTAGTTCCGTCATGTCATTTGGGATGTGTGCGCAAAATTTCAGGTCATTCGGACGAGGTTTGGTGAGGTTTTTGATCGAAAGCGTGTTTGGTTGGAATTTGAGGTTCTTAGACTTGAATCTTTGATTAATTCGGATTTCCGGCGTTGTTTTAGGTGTTTTAAGGATTGGTACAAGTTCGAATAAGGTATTAGGTGGTATTGGTGCTTTTGGTTGAGGTCCCGGGGGCCTCGGGATGATTTCGGGTGGTTGACGGAAAATTTTGAAGTTGAATGAATTGCTGAAGGTTCTGTCATCTGGTATTTCCGCTTCTGCGTCTTGGGAAGCGCAAAAGCGGAGCCGCAGAAGCGGCTAGACCACCGCAGGAGCAAAATTCGAGTGCTTCTTCAGTTTCCGCAGGTGCGGAAGTTTAACCGCAGAAGCGGTTACGCACCTGCGAGATGGTAGTCGTAGATGCGGTCCTTGGAATTTTGTTTGAAACCGCAGAAGCGGTACTGAATCCGCATAAGTGGCAACCGCAGGTGCGGTGAAGGGCCGCAGAAGCGGAAATCTTGACTTTAATGAAGAACCGCTGAAGCGGCTCGTGGTCCGTAGAAGCGGGACCGCAGAAGCGGTCCCTTGTCCGCAGAAGCGGAAACCCCTGGACAGAAATAGAGATGTCGAGGGTTTGAGTTCATAAGTTGCAAAAATCAATTGAGAGCTCGGTCTAAGGCGATTTTGAGTGGGATTTGAAGTGAAGATCACTGGGTAACGTTTCTTTGGTCCCTTCTTGTTATATTTCATCGTTTTATAGTTAAATACACCATTGGAATTCGAATTTAGGATCAAAATTTGAAAGAAACTTCATAGACCTAATTATTGAGTTTTGAGTGGGCAATTGACCTCCGATTTGGGAGATTTTTATATGGTTAGACTCGTGAGAGTACGAGGGTTCTGAAAATGTGAAAATTATTCGATTCCGAGACGTTGGCTGGAAGGGCATTTTGGTCATTTTACCTATTTTTGCGCCCTAGCTGTAAATTTAATAGTGGAATCAGTTGTTTGCGATATTACTTACGATATGTAATTGAATTGAATAGATTTGGGCCATTTGGAGTCGGATACTCGTGGCAAAAGTGTGATTTCGAGTTGATTTTTTGGTGCCGATTCGAGGTAAGTGGCTTGTCTAACCTTGTGTGGGGGACCTATCCCCTTAGGATATGGTATGTAGTAATTGAGTGCCTTGTACGTGAGGTGACGAGCGCGTACTTGAGCTAATTGTTGAAAAATCCGGTTTTTACTTAAGATATTGAGACTGAGCTTCTTTCATATTTGCTTTATTCTACTTGCAACTATAACCTGTGCTAGATTAGGAGAGCATGTTTAGTTGTTTTAACTTGCCTACTTGCTTAAGTTGCCTTGACTGTACTACGTGAAACATGCTAGGCTAGTACTACTTGATGTTTGTTTTTTGTACTTTTCTGAATATATTCTGGTTGTGGTTGCGCATTTACATTGGGACTACGGATGTGGGATTCCGGTAGCTCCCCCCTTGTTTGTTTACTTTGGGACTGCGGGTTCGATTCCCGATAGACCCCCCTGCACATTTACTTTGGGACTGCGGGTTAGATTCACGATAGATCCCCCTGTACATTTACTTTGGGACTGCGGGTTAGATTCTCGATAGATCCCCCTGCACATTGATAGTTGGACTACGGGACGGTATCCCGCGAGATCCTTCGGATATACACATATGATGGACTACGAGACGGTATCCCGGGAGATCCACTGGACAGTTGAGAAAAGGGCTACAGGACGGTATCCTGGGAGACCCTCATTGTTATCATTGATATTGAGCTGTATTTATTCTGTGTTTACTCTGTTCTTTTGTAATTGTTATTGCCTCGTTGACCTGCCTTATCTCGCTGCTGTACTCATTATTTCTTTCAGATTTTCATACTGTTAATTATCATTATTATATTTTGCCTCAGTAGGGCCCTGACCTTCCTCGTCACTACCCAACCGAGGTTAGGCTTGGCACTTACTGAGTACCGCTGTGGTGTACTCATGCCCTTCCTGCACATGTTTTTCATGTGCAGATCCAGGTACCTCTTCTCAGGCGCACTATCCTTGAGGCGAGGAGATACACGGAGACTTCGAGGTATATCTGCAGCGTCCGCAGACCGAAGAGTCTTCTTCCTTATTCTAGTTGTAGAGCTGTTATCCTATCATACTCTTAATGTAGATATTCTGGAGATTAGAGTACTTATGGTAATTCTATTAGCCTGTGTTTCCCGTGAGTTACCGGGTTTTGGGATTGGGTTGTAGACTTCCGCATATCTTTAGAGTTGTATAGGCCGGGCGGCCTTATATTCAGTTGTTATTTTCCATATGTTCGGTTTTAATTGATTATTCCTCAAGTTGAATTGTTATTTCCGCACTGTTAGGCTTACCTAGTTGTAGGAACTAGGTGCCATCACGACATGTTCATGGAGGGTGAACGGGGGGTCGTGACATCCATATTTTTGCTTCTCCATAAAACCTTCACGGAGGCTACCTCCTTATTTCGTAGCTTGCGGATTTGTCGGTCTAAGATGGCAACTGAAACTTCCTCGTTCGATAAGTCCTCCGTAATCTGTACATCATCATTGGGCATCACTTGAGTAGGATCGAAAATGCACTTTCGTAGCATAAATACGTGAAAAACTAGATGGACAGACTCCAATTCTGAGGGCAAATCTAACTCATAAGCTACTCGGCCCACCCCTCGAATAATCCTATAAGGCCCAATATATCGTGGGCTAAGCTTGCCTTTCTTGCCAAACCTCATCACATCCTTCATAGGCGACACCTTTAAGAATACCCAGTCATCAACCCCGAACTCTAAGTCTCGTTGCCGTACGTCAGAATATGACTTCTGACGACTCTGGGCTATCAGTAGTCGCTCCTGGATAAGCTTTACCTTCTCTACGACATGCTGAATCAAGTCTGGCCCATGTAACCTAGATTCTCCAACATCAAACCACCCTATAGGAGATCTGCACTTACGCCCATACAATGCCTCGTACGGAGCCATCTGGATACTGGAGTGGAAACTGTTATTATATGCAAACTCGATAAGAGGTAGATGTTCATCCCAAATTCTTTTAAAATCCAACACACATGCTCGTAACATATCCTCGAGATCTGAATTGTGCGCTCGGCTTGTCTATCAGTCTGTGGATGAAAAGTTGTGCTGAGATTCACCTGAGTCCCTAGACCTCTCTGAAATAACCTCCAGAAATGTGCTGTAAACTGGGCCCCACAGTCAAATAAAATAGATACGGGTACTCCGTGCTTCCTCAACTGCCTTGAAGCATACGCAATTACCTTCCCATGTTGCATCAGGACACATCCTAACCCGACACTTGAGGCATCACAATACACGGTATAACCCTTTGGACCCTCTAGAAGTGTTAGAACTGGCACTGAGGTCAACCTGTTCTTATGCTCTTGGAAACTCCGCTCGCAAGCCTCTTTCCACTGAAACTTAGCTGCTTTCTAAGTCAACTTCATTAATGGTGCCGAAAGGGAAGAAAAACCCTTTACGAACCTCTGGTGGTATCCTGCTAAGCCTAGAAATCTATGAACCTCTGTCAGAGTGGTAGGTCTAGGCCAGGATTTCACTGCGTCAATCTTCTAAGTGTCTACCTTTATACGTTCATCGAATAAAATATGCCCCAAGAATGATACAGACTTCAACCATAGCTCATATTTAGTAAACTTAGCATACAATTTACGATCACGGAGGGTTTGGAGTACCGATCGCAGGTGGTCCGCATGCTCCTCCTCTGAACGTGAATAAACTAGAATATCATCAATAAATACTATCACGAACAGATCTAAAAATGGTCGGAATAGGCTATTCATCAAGTCCATAAATACGGCGGGTGCATTCGTCAACCCGAAGGACATGACAAGGAACTCGACGTGGCCATATCGGGTCCTGAAGGCTGTCTTCGGAATATCTTTCTCCCGAATTCTGACCTGGAGGTACCCTGACCTCAAATCTATCTTTGAAAAGCATCTAGCCCTTGCAACCGATCAAAGAAGTCATCGATCCTTGGAAGTGGATACTTATTCTTAATAGTTACCTTGTTCAGCTACCTATAATCGATACACATCCTCAACAAGCCATTCTTCCGCACAAACAGTACCGGTGCCACTACTACAAAAAAGGTCTTTGGCGGTAATTATTTAGCGGCAATTAAGTAATTGCCACTAATGAATTATTTAAGCTAAAATATTAGCGTCACATGACCATTAGCCAGTAAAAGATATATTTTTAACGACAATAAAAAATAATTGCCACTAAAAATCCCTAATTGAATTATATTTTTTTATTATTTTAACTTTCCCTCCGTACAATCTTTCCCTCCAATTTTTTGGTACAATAAATTATATTCCCTCAAATTAAAAAACCCTACAATTAAAAAAACAATAGGAAAAACCAAACCCTGTAATTAGAATATACAGAACGACGCCTGTAATTAGAACGATAGGAAGAACAACGGAAAACCTGCACAGCATCGCTGAAAAACCTTCGCCCTGCACGGTCTCCGGCCATCCCAGGTCGTTCTCGATCGAGTTATATATAATTTTGGGTTGATGCTGCTCAATTATTATCAGTCTTCTCTGTCAATCTTCTCCTTCAATCTTCCCCCCTGAACGTCTTCAACTTCTGTTTCGTGTAGGTTTCAAGAATTATTGCAGAAAGCCTTCGTCTCCTTCAATTTCTGCTCTTAATCGGCATAATTTTTTGCTTACCAGGTTCCAATTTTTATTTTCAGCCTTTTGCGATTAGCGAAAGTATAGCTTTTTCTGTGTTTACTAAGTCGTTTGTGATATCTGGTTGTTGTTAGATTGATAGTCGATTCATTGAATTGATTCCTCCTCTGTTACTCTTTTTTTTTTTGAATTGGTTCCTCTGTTTTTCAAGGTCTACTGTTATTTTTGTGATTTTTTTAGAAATTTTCTAAGTGTTCAGTTGATTGCTATATTGATGTTTTAGTTGAATTGCCGGTAGTCGAGTATATGAATCCAACCATGTTCA
>NC_031995.1:97929284-98019764 GCF_001879085.1 Nicotiana attenuata | reverse complement strand
AATGACTCAAGGTGGCTGTTCTTGAAAAAATAGCCTTCCGGTGTTCTTTTGGGGACATTCGGCTTATTTTAGACAAGAATGGCATCACCTAATTTATTTAGGACAACATTAAATTTTTTGTTGTTTTTGGGCTATTTTTGCAAAAAAGGGAAGTTGGACCCGATGGGGGTTGCCTACGTATCTCAATTAGAGTGCGGACTTCCGTTACGTAGTGGACGACTAGCTTCCTTTAATTGTTCATAAAAACGTTTTGCGTCATCATTAGGAGTTTTTTCAACATTTTTATTGGGCTCACCCCCTAAGTGCATCCCAAAAGCATCCGCAACCATATCATGAATTCTAGAATCACGATTTGTATTCTCCACCGACCTACTACTTTCACTCACAACCATGTTATGAAATATCCCATGGCTACCATCGATCTCTCCATGATTAGTCCACACAAAGTAATTTTCTATAAACCCCCTTCTATAAAGATGATGCTTAACTTCCGCCGATTTTCCAAACTTCATATAGTCGCACCTAACACAAGGGCACCTAATTACTCCTTCAGTTAGGTATGGTGGAAGTGACATTGCATGTCTAATAAAGTCATCCACCCCTTCTACAAAATCCTCCCTCAATCCATGTCGATTAGGATAATTCCTATTGTACATCCAAGTACGATGTTCCATCTATACAAATAAAATAAGAGGAAATTAATTTAGTTAATTCATATCCTAATCTTTTTTTAGTTAACTAAAAGTCCAATTCATATCCTAAAGTTCTTTAATATAATCTTTTATTTCTATTTGTATAACATTTCGCTAAAGGCCTTCGTGCTTTTAATATAAATATGTTAATATGAAGGTACTAATTTCAGTCCATAGAGAATAAGCAACCTAAGATTTCAATGCAATATTTATTAACACCTTATTAGAAACTTATTTTAATTAGTGCGAGACTTTTTTTTTCATTCTAATTTAGAATAAGCAACCTAAGATTTCAACACAAGAGCTTAATGATTTTAAATGTTTCATGTCCTTTGAAGGCCTAAATTTAGTATTTTTAATGTTCTTTCTCCATGCTTCTTGTTGTTGCTTCATAAATTAAAATTTAACCCCATATATAAATTAGTCTACCTAAATAGTTAATTTATTTTTTCTAAACTTATAGAATTACAAGAAAATGAGCTAGCAATTCAAACTTATTTTAGTAGGTAAAATTAAATATTTTGGACTAAAAGTATTAATAAGAACCCTAAAAATTGCAAATAATATATAGCGTTGAACCCTAACATGGTTGAGCTAAATTTGAATCCTAACATGGAGAAATTAACTTTGAACCCTAACATGGTTGAATAAATAATATATAACTTTGAACCCTAACATGGAGAAATTAAACAAAATCAGTGTTTTTCGGAAAAAACAAAGAAAGGAGAGAGAAACTAACCTGGGGAGTGGAGGTCGCCGACGGTGGAGCTGCTGCCGTCGGTGGTCGTCGGTGGCGCCGCTGCTGCTGGGAGTCGGAGGGGGGTGGGTTTGAGTGTGAGAGAGAAAAGAGAGATTTTGGGGAAATTTTTTGAAAGAATGGGAGGGGAAACCCGATTTTGACACTGCAATTAGAAATAGTTGGTCGCTATTTTGGTAGCTAAATAAGTTTTGACTTTTTGACCAAAATAGCGACCAAAGTTGGTCGCTATTTTTTGACCGTTTGACCAAAATAGCGACCAAAGTTGGTCGCTATTTCTAAAAAAAAATTAAATTACTTTTAATTCAAATTAAAATTATGTACATATGTAGTATAAATTCAGGATTTTAATTCATTTTAAGATATATATATATATATATATATATATATATATATATATATATATAAATATATAAATATATAATATTTTAAAAAAAATATTATATATATATATATATACACACACACATACACACACACACACACACACACATATATATATATATGTATTGTGACGACCCGGCCCGTTGTCACGTGAGTTACCGCCCCGTTTCCCTCATTTTATGTTCCTCTATGCTTCATTATCGGTATTGGAGGTGATCGAGTCGAATTGGATTGGTTTTAGATGGAAATGAGACACTTAGTCTCTTTAAGGAAAGCTTGTTTTGGAAAAGTCAACCGGAAGTTGACTATTTAGTTAGAGGGCTCGGATGTGATTTCCGATGATTCGGTTAGCTTCGGGGGATGATTTGTGACTTAGGAGTGCGATCGGAATTGGTTTTGGAGGTCCGGTGTAGAATTAGGCTTGAATTGGCGAAGTTAGTATTTTGGCGAATTCCAGTTGGTAGGTGAGATTTTGATCCGGAGGTCGGAATGGAATTCCGGGAGTTGCAGTAGTTCCGTTAGGTGATTTTGGCTGTGTGTGCAAAATTTCAGGTCATTCGGAGGTGTTTTGGTCGGGTTTTTGATCAAATACGTAATTCGGAAGTTTTGAAGAAACTTAGGCTTGAATCCGATGTGATTTAATGGTGTTAGCATTGTTTGATGTGTTTTGAAGATTGGAACAAGTTTGAGTAATGTTTTAGGATGTGTTGGTGCTTTTGGTTGAGGTCCCGGGGGCCTCGGGGTGGTTTCGGATGGTCAATCGGACCATTTTTGGACTTCAAAAGTAGCAGATTTTCAGTTGTTGGTGTTGCAGAGATTTACCCTTCGCGTTCGCGTGGGTGATGTCGCGAACGCGTAGAGGAAATTGGAGGGCTTGGAAGTTTGGTCTTCGCGTTCGCGTGGAAGAGGGCCGCGTTCGCGAAGTTATGGAAGGCAAAGCATCGCGTTCGCGCTGGAGGTAACGCGTTCGCGTAGGAGGAAATCAGGGCCTTGTGAAGTTGTTCAACGCGTTCGCGTCATAGGGCATACGTTCGCGTAGGTAGAGTTTCTGATGGTTCGCGTTCGCGTGCTGGGAGCCGCATTCGCGTAGAGTTAAATTTTGGTCAGCAATATCTGGTCATCGCGAACGCGGGGGTGTTGACTGCGTTCGCGTAGGGTAAATTGCACCTGGGCAGAAGGGTTTTTAAATCATATCATCCGCGAAGCTTGGTCCATTTTCCTCCATTGTTGAGCACCTTGAGAGCTTTTTGTTAGAAATTGAAGAGGGTTTCGACGGGAATTGATTGGAGGTGAGTCCTATGGCCTAGAAAACATCATTTTATTGAAGAATCAACCTGTAAATCCCTGAAAATTTGGATAAAAAATGGGAAGAACTAGGGCTTGACTTTTGAAATGAAAATTTGGGATTTGAGGGGGCATTTGAACTCCGATTTTGGTAAATTTGATATGTATGAACTCGTGGCGAGACGAGGAATTCGGTGATGTAAATTTTGTAATTTTTCGAGAAATGGGGCTCGGGTTTTGCCAACTTCGTGATTTTTGATAATTTTCGAGTCTTCTCGATTGGGTTATGTTCCCTTAGCCTATTGTAATGTATTCCTTGTGGTTTTGACCAGATTCTACGCACGAGGAGGTTGATTTGCGAGGCAAGGGGATAGCGAGCTAGGACTTTGGCCAGCTTGAGGTGAGTAATGGTTATAAATGATGTTCTGAGGGTTTGAAACCCCGGAATTGCACTACGTGGTGCTATGTGAGATGAGACACACCGTATGATGAGCGTGGTGCTAGTTACTGCTGGGGATTCGGAATCGGTCCATCCCGATTGATGACTCTACTGTATTTTTGACGGAGACTTAATTAATATCAGTATATTTTGGGCTAGTTGCCATGTTTGGGGCCTTGTGCCGATCTGTAGAACCCTTATGGGGTATGTTGTGCTAGTTGACCCCACTTTACTTGTTGAAATCATACCCTCAGTCATGTTCTTAACTGTTAAACATAATATGAACCGGTTTCAGAAAATTGGCATCCAAATGAGAAATACCTGGGGTTGGAAACCCTGTCTTAGCTGAGTGAGCCCGAGTGGCCAAGTCTATATTGACCGAGAGGGGTCAAGGACCCCATAGTGAGGGTATTTGATATATACCGGATCGGGCTGCACGCCGCAACAGTATATACATATACATGTATGGATCGGACTGCACGCCGCAACAGTATATACATATACATGTATGGATCGGACTGCACGCCGCAGTAATATATTATACGGATCGGACTGCACGCCGCAGTGATATATATATATATATATTATATGGATCGAACTGCACGCCGCAGTATTATAGCGCTTGGGCTGTAGGAGCCCCTCCGGAGTCTGCACCCCCCAGTGAGCGCAGTCGACTATTATTATTGGATCGGGTGCACGCCGCAAACAGTATATATTATTATTGGATCAGGCTGCACGTCGCAAACAGTATAATATATATATTATATATATATATATAATATATATATATGATCGGGTTGACGCGCAGCAGTATACTGTACGGACGCGCACGCCGCAGCAGTTCGACGGTCGGGCGCAACGCGCAGCAGTAAGTAAATTACCGGACCTTTGAGAGGAGTAAGTGAGTTGTGTACTGGTTTGAGGGATATTCACCTGTTTCCTCACTTAGCTGTTGTTTTATGCATTTGCGTTTTGATATAGAACTGTGTGTGTTTTACGAGTTTTCTTATCTTCAGTCGTTATTTATTTCTTGTTACTCACTGAGTCGGAGTACTCACTTTACTCCTGCACCATGTGTGCAGATACAGGTATCCAGGAGGCTCCGTAAGAGTGGCTTTGCTGTTGCTCAGATTTGACACCGGAGTTATCGAGGTAGCTGCATGGCGTCTCCAGGACCGATTCCTCCCTTATCCCCTTTCTTCCCGCATTTTAGACCTTTACATTATAGGTTCAACTTGGTTATTGGTAGAGGCTCTAGACTCGTGACACCAGATCCTTTGGGCGTTGTTTTTGGTATTTGCTATGGTTTTTTCCGCACTGATTTAAGCTATTATCACATATTAGAATCATGCTTAACTGGTAATTTAACTCTATTAATTGGTAATGTGTTTCGTATCTGGTTGAGAGTGTTCAAATGGTCGGGCTTGCCTAGCATTGTGTTGGGCCATCACGACCGGGATTGGGGTCCGTGACAATGTATAATTATAATATATATATATAGTATATATAATATATAGATATATATACTTATTATATAGAGAGAGAGAGAGAGAGAGAGAAGAGAAGAGAGAGAGAAGAGAGATAGTATAAGTGTATTATATTGCACTAAGTGTATTATATATACTAAGTGTAATAGTATATATATATATTATATATATATATTATATATAATATATATATATATATATATATATATATATATATAATATATATATATATATATATATATAATATAATAATATATAGATAATATTAATAGTCTATTATAATTACTAAGTGTATTATATATAGTAAGTGTATAGTATATATATATGTAGATATAGTCTATTATGATATTACTATACACTTAGTATATGATATAAGAATATTAGCTAAATATTATTCGAATATAGGCTTGGATATATATATTATATATATATATATATATGTTATATATAGAGAGAGAGAGAGAGAGAGAGAGAGGTATAATTTAGGATTTAATTCATAATTAACAAGTGTATCAATACCCTAATGAACCGCCCTGTGTTCCGAGCGCTTCATGTTTTATATATATATAATATATATATATATATATATATATATAATATTATATATATATAATATATATATATATATATATATATATATAATATAATATAGCATGTTAGAGTATATTTTTAGTCTACTTTTTCCACTAATTGCAATATATAGCATGGTTTAGAGTATATTTTAGTCTATTCATCCCTTGTATTACAAAAGTGTTAACGGCTTACATTTATATTATTTAGATAGTAAATACAAAAGTTATTTTTAATTTTGACCAATATTGACCTGAAAAGGGACCAACTTTGGTCGCTAATTGTCCAGGAATTAAAATTAGCGACGTTGGTCGCTAAATATAAATCAGATTTATTTTGTATTTTATATAATATTTAAAATAATAATATAATTGTTAAACGTTAGAACCGGGTCCCAGATTAGCTACCAAAGTTGGTCTCTAAATGCAAAGCGACCAACGTTGGTCGCTAATTTAGAATTATATTTATTTATATTTTATATATTTTTTTAAATAATAATATAATTATTAAAATTTTATAACTGGGTCCCAGTTTAGCGACCAAAGTTGGTCTTTATCTGCTTCCCATTTAGTAAGCGACCAACTTTGGTCGCTAATTTTAAATTTTATTTATTTATATTTTTTAATTTTTTTAAAATAAAAATATAATTAATAAAATTTTATAAGTGGGTCCCACTTTAGCGACCAAAGTTGGTCGCTAATTTGAGTATTTCTTTGACCAAGCAAGTCTGACCAGTCCGCTCAACATTTTGACCACATTAGCGACCAAAAAGCGACCAACCTTGGTCGCTAATTTATTTAGAATAATTATTTAATTATTTTCTCCATCTTTGCAGCCAACGTTGGTCGCTTTTCTTGACAGACCAACTTTGGTCGCCATTTTTTGGTTGTTTTTTTCCGGAATTCTAGTAGTGAGAGATATGCGTCAATGTTAATAGAATAAGAGCTCTAGATACTATTAGGTTTACTGCATTCTCTGGTGTGTGAGGGAATAATTAAAAGTAATTTGGAGAAAAGAAATATGATACTCTTTGCTTTCGATCAAGTTGGGGAAATTGATGAAAGTAATTGATCCAGACCCAATTTGTAAAACCACCCATGGGAGTGCTAGCTATTTGTATTACCACTCGAATTTTTCATGCATGTTTAATATGCCCCTGTAACAGAAAAAATGGATGTCTAATTGTGACGACCCAAAGGGTCATCACCTGTTTTCTTATTCATTCCGTGCTTCCGAGGCCTCGAAAACCTCATTTAGGGTTGCCTCGAATTGTGTGCGCAGTCCGGGCGCGTAGCCGGAAAGCTTAAGTATGAATTCTGTGTGAAAAATACTAAATTTTGATATTAATATGGCTAAAGTTGACTTTGGTCAATATTTTGGGTAAACGGACCCGGACTCGTGATTTGACGGTCCCGGAGGGCCCGTAGAAAAATATGGGACTTGGGCGTATGCCCGGAATCGAATTCCGAGATCCCAAGCCCGAGAAATGAATTTTTGTGTGAAATTATTTTCTGAAATTAATTAAGGAAAATAGAAAGGAAATTTGATCAGAAGACTATGGTATCGGGCTCGTATTTTGGTTCCGACGCCCGGTACAAGTCTTATATGTGATGTAAGCACTTTCTGTAAAATTTGGTTGAAAACGGACGTCGTTTGACCTGTTTCGGACTCGAAATGGAAATTTGATGCTTTATGAACATTTCAAAGAAAAACATGAGTTTTGAGGCTTGATTCTATGTATATGATGTTATTTTGGCGATTTGATCGCACGAGTAAGTCTGTAGGATATTTTTGAGGTTGTGTGCATATTTGGTTTGGAGCCTCGAGGGCTCGGGTGAGTTTTGGATAGGTGTCGAGTTGCATTTTGAGCCTTTAAAAATCTGATATCCTTTAGTGTTGCAGGATTCGCATTTGCGAAGCCTGGGTTCGCAAATGCGAAGGCTGGTTCGCAAATGCGAAACCAGCCTAGGAAGGCCAAGGTTCGCAAATGCGAAGCCAGACCTCGCAAATGCGATGGTCACTGGTTCGCAAATGCGAGACCAGTTCCGCAAATGCGATGGTCCCTTGGTAGACAAGAGTCCGCAAATGCGAACTTAAATGTCGCAATTCCCAAGCCTGTTGGATTCGCAATTGCGAACCCATGTTCGCATTTCCCATATCTGAGGCCTGCAATTTTTCATACTTAGACGAATTTTCAACCCATTTCTTCATTCTTTCAAACTCAAACACTCCATAGGCGATTTTCCAAGAAACTTATCTTCTCCAAATCATTTGTAAGTCAATTTTTACTTAACTTCTTCAATCTTTAACATCATTAAACATGTTTTCATCTTAAAATCAAGGATTTTCATGGGTGAAAATGGGGATTTTGGGTAGAACATAGGTTTTCTTAAAATTGGGGATTTGGACCTCAATTTGAGGTCCGATTTCAAAACTAATCATAGATACGAACTCGTGGGGGAATGGGTAACCGGGTTTTGGTTCGAACCTCGGGTTTTGACCACGTGGGCCCGGGGGCATTTTGGGAATTTTTGAGCAAAACTTTGGGAAATTCATTTTTATGCATTCAAATTGATTCAATTAGCATTTGTTGATCCATTCAAGTAATTTGTGACAAGATTCGAGCGATTTGGTGGTGAATTCGAGGGGTAAAGCTATAGTAGAGGCTTGAGTTGAGTTCGGAGCATTTGAGGTAAGTGTTTGATCTAACTTTGGCTGGAGGGAATAGGATTAGAGTATTGTTTGATAGTTGCTAATTGTCGAGTACGGTGTATAGGCATGGTGACGATTATCTATACACTGGTGTCTAGCATTACCGTGAGTCCTCATTTGTGCTTATTCTAATTTTGTTGTGATTCTTCCTTGGGAAATTGATGATTTCTATATAATGTGAAGAGTATGAGAAAGAATTGTGATTATTCCCTTGTCGGGCTATATTCGTTTAGTGATTATCTCCCTTGCCGGGATGTGAAGGTTATTGTTGTTGATCCCTTGCCAAGATTTAACTGTTTGGTTGTGTTTCCCTTCCCGGGACTTCTATTACTGTTTGTCTATCCCCTCGCCCCCATTTGTTGTGATTGTTGCTTGGGTGAGGAAGAGTGATAAATCACGAAGGTTGATGCCGTGCACGATTTGTATTGAGGATTATTAATGCACGAAGGAATATTCCGTGCCATGTCTTGATTATTAGTGCACGAAGGAACATTCCGTGCCATGTTTTGATTATTAATGCACGAAGGGACATTCCGTGCCATGTTTTGGTTATTAATGCACGAAGGAACATTCCGTGCCATGTTTTGATTATTAATGCACGAAGGAACATTCCGTGCCATGTTTTGATTATTAATGCACAAAGGGACATTCCGTGCTATGTTTTGATTATTAATGCACGAAGGGACATTCCGTGCCATGTTTTGATTATTACTCTCGTTGAATATTGTAGTTGTGCCGTTACATTCCTTATTTATTGATTTTGTATTTTAAACTGTTACAGCCCCTACAGCATGCTTCCCCCTCCCCCCTCTTGACAGGTTAATTTCTGTATTCTTTTTCGTTGCAAATATATGTATTGAGCTGCACAGGTTTGTTTGGTAGTCCTTTCTAGCCTCGTCACTACCTCGCCGGGGTTAGGCCAGGCACTTACCAGCACATGCGGTCGGTTGTGGTGATGCTACACTTCTGTGCTCTTTTGCACAGATCACGGAGCCGGAGCAGCTTTTGGACAGCAGTAGTTGATTGGGAGCTGACTTCAGTCCAGGGATTTCGAGGTAGCCTTGCTGACGTCCGCATGGCCCGGAGTCTCTTCTATCTTTACTTTAGTTTGTTATCCTTTGTACCGGAACAAACAGAATTATGTTTTTATTCAGACGTTGTACTTAGCATTCTCTAGACGTTCGTGAGTTCATGACTCCAGTTCTTGGGTAGAGATTCTGTTTAACTTCCGCATTTTCTTTCAGTTAGTTATATATTAAGACTTCCGCTTTATCATATTACGTTTTGATTTTATGAAATGATCGATAATTGCTAAAAGAAGTAAATTATTTTGGCTTGCCTAGCTCCTACTAGTAGGAGCCGTCACGACTCCCGAGGGTGGGAAATCCGGGTCGTGACAAGTTGCTATCAGAGTTCTAGGTTAATAGGTCTCACAACTCACGGACAAACTCGGTAGAATCTGAGGGATCGGTACGGACACGTCTGTATTTATCCCCCCGAGGCTACAGAGTTAGGAAAAACTTCACTTTTGTTCTTCCTTGTCGTGCGATTCTGTTTCTCAAATACTGATTGTCTTTCTACTCTGTTCTTTCGCAGATGGCGAGAACACGTGCTTCCTCTTCTACCGCGCAGCAGCCCGAGCCCCCAGCAGGAGCTCCTACGAGGGCAGAGGGCGAGGCCGAGGCCGTGCCAGAGGCCGAGGCAGGGGCAGAGCTCAGCCCCGAGCAGCAGCCCCAGAGGTGGAGCCTCATGTTGATTATTATGAGGAGGTTCCAGCCCCAGCAGCTCTGGTGGGCCCAGCTCAGGTCCTAGAGGGGTTTATAGCCACCCTAGTTCTTCAAGACGCTTTGGTCAGGTTGGTAGGCTTTATGGAGAGCGTCTCTCGAGCAGGTTTGCTTCTAGTAGCACCAGCTACTTCTCAGGATGGAGGAGGAGTTCAGACTCCTGCTACACGTACTCCGGAGCAAGTAGCTCCCCAGGCTCTGGTTCCCGTGGTTCAACCAGCTGTGGCAGTTCAGCCGGGTATTGTGCCTCAGACCGACGATGGAGCGGCTATGTCCGCAGATGCTTTGTGGAGGCTGGATAGGTTTACCAAGCTCTTCATCACCACATTCAGCGGTGCTTCTATAGAGGACCCCCAGGATTTCTTATTTAGCTGCCATGAGGTTCTTCGGACTATGGGCATTGTGGAGACCAATGGGGTCGACTTCACCACCTTTCGACTAGCAGGATCCGCCAAGACTTGGTGGAGGGACTATTGTTTATCCAGACCAGCAGGGTCGCCATCATTGACTTGGGACCAGTTTGCAGAGTTATTTTTGGAGAAGTTCCTCCCAGTTACTCAGCGAGAGGCTCTTCGCAGGCATTTCGAGCGCCTCCAGCAGGGCTCTATGACAGTCACTCAGTATGAGACCCGGTTCATTGATCTAGCACACCATGCTACTGTTATACTCCCCACCGAGAGAGAGAGGGTGCGGAGGTTTAATGATGGAATGATTCAGCCGATCCGTCTCCAGATGGCTATAGGAGCCGGGAGTGAGATTTCTTTTCAGGAGGCGGCCAATGCGGCCCGTAGAGTTGAGATGGCTCTTGCACGGGGAGGTGCTCATGGGCCGGATAAGAGGCCCCGTCATGCAGGTAGGTTCAGTGGTACCTCGTCTGGAGGTAGAGATTCTTATGGTAGAGGCCATCCTCTGAGGCCCTTTCAGTCAGCTCTCCAGGTCTCTCATGGTACTTCAGATGGTCGTGGTTCTCAGCCGCATTATTCTGACCAGCAGCTTCACAGTTCCCCATCAGCACCCATCAGTGCCCCACCACTTCAGAGTTTTTGGGGTGGACATTCAGGTCGACAGGGCCAGCAGTCTCAGCAGCCGAGGGCTTGTTACGGTTGTGGTGATCCGGGTCACATTGTCAGATTTTGCCCTCGAGCTTCGGGTATTTCCCAGCAGCAGGGTCCTTGCCCCATGATTCAGGCACCAGGTGACCCACAGCCTTCCCAGCCAGCTAGAGGCGGGGGTAGGGATCATAGAGGTGGAGATAGAGACCGTAGAGGTGGAGCTCGGACCGCCAGAGGTAGAGGCCAGCCAGCAGCCAACCGTTCCAGAGATGTGGTTCAGGGAGGCAGAGCCTAGCCCCGGTGTTATGCTCTTCCAGCCAGGCCAGAGGCCGAGTCCTCAGATGCAGTTATTACAGGTACTATTCTGGTCTATGATAGGGATGCTTCAATGCTATTTGACCCTGGGTCTACGTATTCGTATGTGTCATCCTATTTTGCACCGTACTTGGTTATGCCTAGTGATGCCTTGGGTGTTCCTATATATATATCTACACTGGTGGGTGATTCTATTGTGGTCGGCCGAGTTCATCGTTCCTGTGTGGTAGTGTTTGAGGGTCTTGTGACCCATGTTGATTTATTGCTCTTAGACATGGTGGATTTTGACGTCATATTAGGGATGGATTGGTTGTCCCCGTATCATGCCATCTTGGATTGTCACGCCAAGACCGTGACCTTGGTTTTACCAGATTTGCCCTGTTTGGAGTGGCGAGGGACCCCAGGTCATGCCACTCGTAGTGTTATCTCATATGTGAAGGCTCGAAGCATGGTCGAGAAGGGGTGTTTAGCTTATCTGGCGTATGTTCGCGATTCCAGCGCAGAGGTCCCTTCTATTGATTCTGTTCCAATTGTTTGGGAGTTCCCCGAGGTTTTCCCTTCAGACCTGCTGGGTATGCCGCCCGACAGGGATATCGATTTTTGTATTGATCTGGCTCTGGGCACGTAGCCCATTTCTATCCCGCCGTATCGCATGGCCCCGCCAGAGTTGAAAGAGTTAAAGGATCAGTTGCAGGATTTTCTTAAGAAGGGTTTCATCAGACCCAGCGTTGCGCCTTGGGGTGCGCCGGTGTTATTTGTGAAGAAAAAGGATGGTTCGATGAGGATGTGCATTGATTACCGGCAATTGAATAAAGTGACGATTAATTACAAGTATCCACTACCGAGGATTGACGATTTGTTCGACCAGCTTCAGGGTGCAAAGGTGTTTTCAAAGATAGACTTGTGATCTGGCTACCATCAGCTGAGGATTAGGGCGTCCAATGTCCCTAAGACAGCATTCCGCGCTCGGTACGGGCATTATGAGTTTTTGGTCATGTCGTTTGGTTGACCAATGCCCCAGCAGCATTCGTGGAGTTGATGAACCGAGTGTTCAGGCCATATTTGGACATGTTTGTGATAGTCTTTATTGATGATATTTTGGTGTACTCCCGCAGCCAGGAGGAGCATGAGCAGCACCTTAGGGTGGTTCTTCAGACTCCGAGGGATAGTCAGTTATATGCCAAGTTCTCCAAGTGTGAGTTCTGGCTGAGTTCAGTAGCATTTCTGGGTCACGTTGTATCAGCAGAGGGTATTCAGGTGGACCCGAAGAAGATAGAGGCAGTCAAGAGCTGGCCTCGACCTGCATCAGCTACAGAGATTCGGTGTTTCTTGGGGTTAGCAGGCTACTATCGTCGGTTCGTGGAGGGGTTTTCATTTATTTCAGCCCCGATGACCAGATTGACCCAGAAGGGTGCCCAATTCCGATGGTCAGATGAGTGCGAGGCGAGCTTTCAGAAGCTCAAGACAGCTCTGAATACGACACCAATATTGGTTTTGCCCACAGGTTCAGGGCCTTATACAGTTTATTGTGATGCTTCCCGTATTGGGCTTGGTGCAGTATTGATGCAGGATGGCAGAGTCATTGCTTATGCTTTAAGGCAGTTGGAGATCCACTAGAAGAATTATCCGGTTCATGATCTAGAGTTGGCAGCCATTGTTCATGCTCTGAAGATTTGGAGGCATTACCTATATGGTGTGACGTGTGAGGTGTACACCGATCACAAGAGTCTTCAGTACTTGTTCAAGCAGAAGGAGTTGAACTTGAGGCAGAGGAGGTGGTTGGAGTTATTGAAAGATTATGATGTTACTATTCTGTATCACCCGGGGAGAGCCAATGTGGTGGCAGATGCATTGAGTAGGATGTCCGCCAGCATGGGTAGTCTTGCTTATATTCCGGTCAGCCAGAGACCGCTTGCTTTGGACATTCAGGCCTTGGCCAATCGATTTGTGAGGTTGGACATTTCTGAGCCTAGCAGAGTGTTAGCTTGCACGGTCGCTCGTTCTTCGTTATTGGAGCGTATCCGTGATCGGCAGTTTGATGATCCCCATTTGTGTGTCCTGAGAGACACGGTGCAGCGTGGAGGTGCCACGAAGGTGACCTTAGATAGCGATGGTGTTTTGAGATTGCAGGGGCGAGTTTGTGTGCCCAATGTCGATGGGATTAGAGAGTTGATCTTAGCGGAGGCCCATAGTTCTCGGTGCTCTATTCACCCGGGCGCCGCGAAGATGTATCAGGACTTGCGGCAGCATTATTGGTGGCGCAGGATGAAGAAAAATATTTTTGCATATGTGGCTCGATGCTTGAACTGTCAGCAGGTTAAGTATGAGCATCAGAGGCCTGGTGGCTTATTTCAGAGTATTGAGCTTCCCGAGTGGAAGTGGTAGAGGATTACCATGGATTTTGTTACCGGACTTCCGCTGACTCGGAAGAAGTTCGATGCGATATGGGTTATTGTTGATAGGCTGACCAAGTCAGCACATTTCAATCCTGTGGCAGTCTCCTATTCATCCGAGAGGTTAGCTGAGATTTATATTCGAGAGATTGTTCGCCTTCATGGAGTGCCGGTATCTATCATTTCGGACCGGGGTAGTAGTTTACCTCGCGCTTCTGGAGAGCAGTTCAGCGAGAGTTGGGCACCCAAGTTGAGTTGAGCACAGCATTCCATCCTCAGATGGACGGACAATCCGAGCGGACTATTCAGATATTGGAGGACATGCTCCGAGCTTGTGTTGTTGACTTCCGAGGTTCGTGGGATCAGTTCTTGCCTTTAGCGGAATTCGCCTACAACAACAGCTACCAGTCCAGGATTCAGATGGCCCCTTATGAGGCGTTATATGGTAGGCGGTGTCGATCTCCGGTTGGGTGGTTTGAGCCGGGAGAGGCTCGGTTATTGGGTACAGATTTAGTTCAGGAGGCCTTGGATAAGGTCAAGATCATTCAGGATAGGCTTCGTTCGGCTCAGTCGCTGCAAAAGAGTTATGCAGATCGTAAGGTTCGAGACGTGGCTTTCATGGTTGGTGAGCGAGTATTGCTCCGAGTGTCGCCTATGAAGGGCGTGATGAGATTTGGGAAGAAGGGAAAGCTTAGCCCTAGGTTCATTGGCCCATTTGAGATTCTCGACCGTGTGGGAGAGGTGGCTTATAGGCTTGCCTTGCCGCCTAGCTTGTCAACCGTGCATCCAGTTTTTCATGTGTCCATGCTTCGGAGGTATCACGGTGATCCAGCCCACGTGTTAGATTTCAGCACTGTCCAGTTGGACAAGGATCTGTCTTATGAGGAGGAGCCGGTGGCTATTCTAGACAGGCAGGTTCGACAGTTGAGATCGAAGAGTTTTCCTTCAGTACGAGTTCAGTGGAGAGGTCATCCCCCTAAGGCATCGACCTGGGAGTCCGAGTCTGATATGCGGAGCCGTTATCCTCATCTATTTCCTGACTCAGGTACTTCTTTATTTTGTCCGTTCGAGGACGAACAGTTATTTTAGAGGTGGAGAATGTGACGACCCAAAGGGTCATCACCTGTTTTTCACTCATTCTATGTCTCCGAGGCCTTGAAAACCTCATTTAGGCTTGCCTCGATTTGCGTGCACAGTCCGGGCACGTAGCCGGAAAGCTTAAATATATATTCTGTGTAAAAATTTATGAATTTTGATATTAATATGAATAAAGTTGACTTTGGTCAACATTTGGGGTAAACGGACCCGGACCCATGATTGGACGGTCCCGGAGGGTCCGTAGAAAAATATGGGACTTGGGCGTATGCCCGGAATCAAAGTCCGAGATCCCAAGCCCGAGAAATGAATTTTTGTGTTAAATTGTTTTTTGAAATTAATTCAGGAAAATGGAAAGGAAATTTGATCAGAAGACTATAGTATCGGGCTCGTATTTTTGTTCCGACGCCCGGCACAAGTCTTATATGTGATTTAAGCGCTTTCTGTAAAGTTTGGTTGAAAACGGACGTCATTTGACATGTTCCAGACTTAAAAATGGAAAATTTGTGTTTTATGAAAAGTTGGAAGAAATCATGTGATTTGAGGCTTGATTCTATGCATATGATGTTATTTTGCGATTTGATCGCACGAGTAAGTCCGTAGGATGTTTTTAAGGTTGTGTGCATATTTGGTTTGGAGCCCCGAGAGCTCGGGTGAGTTTTGGATAGGTGTCGAGTTGCATTTTGAGCCTTTAAAAAAATCTGATATCCTTCAGTGCTGCAGGATTCGCATTTGCGAAGCTTGGGTTCGCAAATGCGAAGTCCCAGCTACCGCAAATGCGAAGGCTGGTTCGCAAATGCGAAACCAGCCTAGGAAGGCCAAGGTTCGCAAATGCGAAGCCAGACCTCGCAAATGCGATGGTCACTGGTTCGCAAATGCGAGACCAGTTCCGCAAATGCGATGGTCCCTTGGTAGACAAGAGTTCGCAAATGCGAACTTAAATGTCGCAAAGCCTGTTGGGTTCGCAATTGCGAACCCATGTTCGCATTTCCCATATCAGAGGCCTGCAATTTTTCATACTTAGACGAATTTTCAACCCATTTCTTCATTCTTTCAAACTCAAACACTCCATAGGCGATTTTCCAAGAAACTTATCTTCTCCATATCATTTGTAAGTCAATTTTTACTTAACTTCTTCAATCTTTAACATCATTAAACATGTTTTCATCTTAAAATCAAGGATTTTCATGGGTGAAAAAGGGGATTTTGGGTAGAACCTAGGTTTTCTTAAAATTGGGGATTTGGACCTCAAATTGAGGTCCGATTTCAAAAAAAATCATAGATATGAACTCGTGGGGGAATGGGTAATCGGGTTTTGGTTCGAACCTCGGGTTTTGACGACGTGGGCCCGGGGGCGTTTTGGGAATTTTTTAGCAAAACTTTGGGAAATTCATTTTCATGCATTCAAATTGATTTAATTAGCATTTGTTGATACATTCAAGTAATTTGTGACTAGATTCGAACGATTTGGTGGTGAATTCGAGGGGTAAAGCTATTCTAGAGGCTTGAGTTGAGTTTGGAGCATTCGAGGTAAGTGTTTGATCTAACTTTGGCTGGAGGGAATAGGATTAGAGTATTGTTTGCTAGTTGCTAATTGTCGAGTACGGTGTATAGGCATGGTGACGAGTATCTATACACTGGTGTCTAGCATGACCGTGAGTCCTTATTTGTGCTTATTCTAATTTTGTTGTGATTCTTCCTTGGGGAATTGATGATTTCTATATAATGTGAAGAGTATGAGAAAGAATTGTGATTATTCCCTTGCCGGGCTATATTCGTATAGTGATTATCTCCCTTGCCGGGATGTGAAGGTTATTGTTGTTGATCCCTTGCCGGGATTTAACTGTTTGCTTGTGTTTCCCTTGCCGGGACTTCTATTACTGTTTGTCTATCCCCTCGCCCCCATTGGTTGTGATTGTTGCTTGGGTGAGGAAGAGTGATAAAGCACGAAGGTTGATGCCGTGCACGATTTGTGTTGAGGATTTATTAATGCACGAAGGGACATTCCGTGCCATGTTTTGCTTATTAATGCACGAAGGGACATTCCGTGCCATGTTTTGCTTATTAATGCACGATGGAACATTCCGTGCCATGTTTTGCTTATTAATGCACGGAGGGACATTCCGTGCCATGTTTTGCTTATTAATGCACGAAGGAACATTCCGTGCCATGTTTTGAATATTAATGCACGAAGGAACATTCCGTGCCATGTCTTGATTATTAATGCACGAAGGGAGCCATGTTTTGATTATTAATGCACGAAGGAACATTCCGTGCCATGTTTAAATTATTATTGCACGAAGGAACATTCCATGCCATGTTTTGATTATTAATGCACGAAGGGACATTCCGTGCCATGTTTTGATTATTAATGCACGAAGGGACATTCCGTGCCATGTTTTGATTATTACTCCCGTTGACTATTGTAGTTGTGCCGTTTCATTCCTTATTTATTGATTTTGTATTTTAAACTGTTACAGCCCCTACAGCATGCTCCCCTCCCTCTTGACTGGTTAATTTCTTATTCTTTTCCGTTGCAAATATATGTATTGAGCTGCACAGGTTTGTTTGGTAGTCCGGTCTAGCCTCGTCACTACTTCGCTGGGGTTAGGCCAGGCACTTACCAGCACATGGGGTCAGTTGTGCTGATGCTACACTTTTGTGCTCGTTTGCACAGATGACGGAGCCGAAGCAGCTTTTGGACAACAGTAGTTGATTGGGAGCTGACTTTAGTCCAGGGATTTCGAGGTAGCCTTGCTGATGTCCGCATGTCCCGGAGTCTCTTCTATCTTTACTTTAGTTTGTTATCCTTTGTACCGGAACAAACAGAATTATGTATTTAGCATTCTCTAGACGTTCGTGAGTTCGTGACTCCAGTTCTTGGGTAGAGGATTCTGTTAAACTTCCGCATTTTCTTTCAGTTAGTTATATATTGAGACTTCCGCTTTATCATATTACGTTTTTATTTTATGAAATGATCGATAATTGCTAAAAGAAGTGAATTAATTTGGCTTGCCTAGCTCCTACTAGTAGGCGCCATCACGACTCCCGAGGGTGGAAAGTCCGAGTTGTGACATCTCTGATATTGATTTGAGGTCAGGGTATCACCAGTTGAAGATTAGGGACTCGAACATTCTTAAGACAACTTTAAGGACCCAATATGGTCATTATGAGTTCCTTGTGATGTCTTTTGGGATGACCATTGCCCCAGCAGCATTCGTGTATTTGATGAATAGCGTGTTTCGGCCTTATCTCGACTCGTTTGTTATTGTTTTCACTGATGATATCCTTGTGTACTCTCGTAGCCAGGAGGAGCACGCCCTGCATTTGAGGGTTGTAATGCAGCGGTTGAGGGAGGAGAAAGTTTATGCCAAGTTCTCCAAGTGTCAGTTTTAGCTCAGTTCAGTGGCGTTCTCGGGGCACGTGGTGTCCAATGAGGGTATTGATAAGTAGGGATTTTGACCGCTTATTTGCTCTCTTTTACTTGCATTTTAGCTCAAATATACTTAAAGGTATTTCCAAAAACTAATGAAATGTGCTTGCTTACTTGTAGGAACATTGGAAAATGAGCCAAAGAAGTCAAAATCAACTCATAAAGGAGTCAAAAGTGAACAAGAACCAAAATAGGGCAACAGTACGGACCACACAATTCTAGTGCGGCCGCAAAAAGGAGATTCAGAGAGTAGTCTTTGAGCCATCTGAAAGAGTGCGAACCGCACCGAAATTGTGCGGCCACAGGATTTCAAGTGCGGCCACACTCATTATTATGTGGACCGTAGGTGTGAAGAATTTGAGAGCTGGGATCAAGTCCAAAGTCAAGGAGTGCGGACCACATTATTTTTGTGCAGCCGCACTCATTTTTATACAGACCACAGAAGCCCCAAAGTTCCAATTTTTGGTGTGAGTTTGGGCGACACCAATTTTTGGCACCGTTGTCGGGGAGTTAAATGAATTTAGCTATATATCTAGGTTTTTGTGTTCTTTGTCTTCTTTTCCTTCCGAGTCACTAGTTTTGTTTTTGAATTGATTTTAGGTACGAAAATGGATCTCAACAACGAGCCCATCGGAAATGTGCCATTGGGGGAGGAAGTGGACGATTATCAAATGGATGAGATTCCTCTTGACCTCAAGCTAATAGATGAGGCCGCCCGCCTCAAGATAATATGCCCGCCCCTCCCCCACCTCCACTAAGAGCAGCAACCCATCGACAATTACCAAACGAGGGTTATACAAGTGTTATAGTCCCGCCCTGCTTTAGGGCGGACAACTTCCAAATCACCAATGTGATGCTTACGTTACTTGAGCAACGGGGATTATTCACCGGGGCTCCGAGTCAAAATGCCTACAAGCATCTCAAAGGGTTCGTCAATACTTGTTGGGGGAGCAAGCAAACAAATGTCTCTGAGGACGCACTGAGGTTGAGGCTTTTTCCCTTTTCTCTACGGGGAAAGGCATTGGACTGGGTAGAGAGACTGCCCAATCATTCCATGCACACTTGGGATGAGTTGGCAGAGAAGTTCATTTCCAAATTCTTCTCTCCGTGACATATGGCGACGCTTTGGGATGAGATTCTTGCATTCAAGCAAGAACCCAATGAGCCATTGCACGAGATTAGGGAAAGATATCGTACCATGGTTAAAGAGTGCCCGAACAATGATATGACTGAAGCCATGATCCAACAGAACTTCTATAGGGGGATCAATATAACAAATCAATGTGTGGTTAACCAACTTGTCGGGAGGAACTTCATGAACACTCCTTACGTCGAAACTTGTGAAATTCTTGACGAGATGGAAAATACCTCTTCGGAATGGCAAAGTAGAGCCAACGTTCCACAAGGTGACCCTAATGTTATTCACCTACACAAGGAGCCACATGATCATGGGCAAGATATTGCAGAGTTGACAACTACCATGAACCAATTGGCCAATGCTCAACTTCAATAAGTTCAAGGGCTGAAACAAGTGAATGCAATAGAAGGTGTGAATATGATGGTAAACAAGAGACGGTAACAAGATCAACAAATGCAAATCCATCCGGAGAAATTCATGCAAGATGATAGTGGTTATGATGAAGGTGATTCATTCAATGAGCAAGAAGAAGAAGTTCAATATGTCAACAATTATCAGGGTCAAAGAAACAATACTCAAGGACAAAATCAACAAGAATGGAGGTCATAAGGGAACCAAGGTAATTGGACCAACCAAAACCACTAAGGCAATTGGAGTGGTGGCAATCCTAATCAGGGCAATTGGCACAATCAAGCAAATCAAGGCAATTGGAATAATCAAGGCAATTGGGGTGGCAACAATCAAAACAATTAGGGAGGAAATAATCAATGAGGGTGGAACAAAAACAACAACAACCAGGGGTCGGGTTTTCAAGGCCCCCGATGTTCCAACAACCGAGTAATCCCCCTCCCTATCCTTATCAAGGCCCAAGCTCTTCTTCCAATGAGATGGGTAGAATTGAAAACATGTTTAAATAGATGATGGAGAAGAATTCCGACTCCGATTCTCAATTAGCCTCGCACAACACTTCTATTCTAAATTTGGAGGTTCAATTAGGCCAAATCTCACAAGCTTTGAACACTCATCCTAAGGGGGCACTACCTAGTGATATGGTGGTAAACCCGAAGGGTGGGAATAATACGAGACATGCTATGGCCGTGACTACTAGAAGTGGAAAAGGTGGAGATGCAACCACCTCAAATCAAAGAAGAATTCTGGATGAAGATGTTGTAGTTCAAGAAGATGAAATCCCAAGCAATGTGGTACAAGCTAATAAGAAGTGAGAATTGATACAGGTGAAAGTGTAGAGGAGAAGCAAGAAGAGGTCAACCCATCAAGGGAACACGTGATTTACATGCCGGAATCGGTAGTGCTAAAGGCTAAGGCACAAACGCCAAGGCCTCCTCCTCCATACCCTCAAAGGCTTGCAAAGCAAAATAGTGAAAACCAATTCAAAAAGTTTATTGATATGATGAAGCGTTTGTTAATTAATGTGCCATTGGTTGAGGCATTGGAACAAATGCCGGGATATGCGAAATTCATGAAAGATTTGGTAACCAAAAAAAGATCAATGAATTGTGAAACCATCAACATGACTCATCAAGTGAGTTCTATTATGCACTCAATGGCTCCGAAATTGGAAAATCTGGGCGCTTTCACAATCCCTTGCACTATTGGGAGCGTCGATTTTGCCAAAGCACTATATGATCCCGGGGCAAGTATCAACTTGATGCCCTATTCGGTGTTTAAAACTTTGTAAATTGGGCAACCAAGATCCACATCCATGAGGTTGCAAATGGCAGATCGAACAATGAAGAGGCCTTTGGGTATTATTGATGATGTATTGGTTCGAGTTGACAAGTTCATCCTCCTAGAGGAATTTGTGATCCTTGATTGTGAAGTGGACTATGAGGTTCCTATAATTTTGGGTAGACCTTTCCTCGCTACGGGGAAGGCTCTTGTTGATGTGGAAGCCGGTGAGCTCATTTTCCAGCTGGGTGATGAAAATGTGGTGTTCCATGTGTGCCAATCAATGAGGCAACCGAATAGTAATGAAGTTTGTTCGTTCGTGGATTTGGTGACAGATGTGATTGTTGATGATGCTAGTGACACAATAAACGTTGAAGACAAATGGGAAGCTGTATTGCTTAACCTTGATGATGATGAGGAGAGTGATGGCTATGTGGAGTGTGTAAATGCATTGCAAGGCATGGGGTCGTACACTTATGAGCCCCGAAAGCTATCTTTGGATCTTGAAAACTGGAAGACTCCTCCAACAAAGCCCTCAATCGAGGAGCCTCCGACCTTGGAGTTAAAGCCATTGCCCCCGCATCTCAGGTATGAATTCCTTGGCTCTTCTTCTACTTTACTGGTTATCCTTTCTTCTTGCTTAACTAACATGCAGGTAGAGTCCACATTGGAGGTGCTACAATGGAGGAAAAGAGCAATCGAATGGACTTTGGCGGATATCCGGGGCTTAAGCCCCCCGCCTTTTGCATGCACAAGATTATTTTGGAGGATGGTGTCAAACCCTCCGTTGAATATCAAAGGAGGATAAATGAAGCAATGCAAGAGATAGTCAAGAAGGAGATCATAAAGTGGTTGGATGCCGGGGTTATGTACCCCATTTCCGATAGTTCATGGACTTCTCCGGTGTAATGTGTCCCAAAGAAAGGGGGCATGACCGTGGTTACCAGTGACAAGAACGAGTTGATTCCTACAAGGACGATGATCAGTTGGAGGGTATGTATGGACTATCGCAAGATCAACAAGGTTGGTCGGGCGTGCTTTCTATTCTTTCGTCGATGGGTATTCCGGCTACAATCAAATTCTCATTGCTCCGGAGGATCAAGAAAAAACTACCTTCACTTGTCCCTATGGTACTTTTGCATTCTCACGGATGCCATTTGGTCTATGTAGTGCACCGGCGACTTTTCAATGGTGTATGATGGCCATTTTTACCGACATGGTGGTGGATTTCTTGAGGTCTTCATGGTTGATTTCCCCGTGGTTGGAAACTCTTTTGATGATTTCTTGAACAATTTTGATAGGGTCTTGGCTAGATGTGAGGAGACTAATTTGGTGTTGAATTGGGAGACGTGTCACTTCATGGTTGAGGAAGGCATTGTCCTCAGCCACAAAATTTTGAAGCATGGTATTGAGGTCGATAAGCCCAGATTAAGGTAATCTCCAAACTCCCCCCCCCCCTACATCGGTGAAGGGTGTGAGGAGCTTCTTGGGTCATGCGGGTTTCTATCATCGATTCATCAAGGACTTTTCCAAAGTGGTGAACCCACTGTGCAAACTTTTGGAGAAGGATCCTATGTTTTATTTCAACGAAGATGAAGGTATTCAGGTTGCTTAAGTTCAAGTTGACTACTATTCCTATTATCACCACGCCGGATTTGAGCTTGCCTTTTGAGCTCATGTGTGATGCTAGCGATGTTGCGCTTCGAGCGATGTTGGGGAAAAGAATCAACAAAATCTTCCATCCGGTCTACTATGCTAGCAACACCATAAATGATGCCCAAGTCAACTACACAGTGATCGGAAAGGAGATACTTGCTGTTGTTTCTGCTATGGAGAAGTTCCGGCCGTATTTGATGGGTACTAAGGTTATTATTCACACCGACCATGCAGCGCTTTGGTATTTGATGAGAAATAAAGATTCTAAAGCAAGGTTGATGCGGTGGGTTCTTTTATTGCAAGAGTTTGATCTAGAGATTCAAGACCGCAAGGGTAGTGAAAATCAAGTGGCGGACCACTTGTCCCGATTGGAGAAGGAGGGGAGGCCACATGAAAGACTTGAGATCGATAATTCATTTGTCAACGAGCAACACCTAGCTGTTTCAATGACCGGGATTCCATGGTGTGCCGATTTAGCCAACTATCTTGTGATCGGTATTCTAACGAATGAGTTCTCTTCAAACCAAAGGAAGAAGCTCAAACGGGATTGCCTTGACTATTACTGGGATGAGCTTTATCTCTTTCGAATATGTACCGATGGTGTGATCCGGCGATTTGTGCCGGAGGAAGAACAAGTAGGTATTCTTGAGGCTTGCATTTATCGTATGGTGGCCACCATGGTGGGTCAAGAACGGCGGCAAAAGTTTTGAGTTGTGGATTCTATTGGCCTACGCTCTACAAGGATGCTAGTGATCTTGTCAAGCATTGTGATGAATGCTAAAGGGCCGGTGGGATCTCAAAGAAGAATGAAATGCCTCTCATCACCATTTTGGAGATAGACATCTTCGACGTGTGGGGTATTGATTTCATGGGTCTAATTATTAGTTCTTGTGGGAACACCTACATTCTAGTCGCGGTTGATTATGTGTCCAAGTGGGTCGAGGCCGTTGCTTTTCCCAACAATGAAGCGAGGAGTGTGGTGGAATTCTTAAAGAAAAGTGTCTTTACGAGGTTTGGTACACCAAGGGCCATTATTAGTGATGGGATTCACATTTATGTAACAAGGCTTTTGATACCTTACTCACAAAGTATGGATTCACTCACAAAGTATCGACCCCCTATCATCCTCAAGAAATCGGGCAAGTTGAAGTCTCCAACCAGGAGATCAAGAGTATTTTGTCAAAGACAGTCAATGCCAACCGGACGGATTGGTCAAGAAAAATTGATGATGATCTTTGGGCTTATAGGATGGCCTACAAGATGCCGATTGGAATGTCTCCATATCAATTGGTATTTGGAAAGGCGTTCCATCTTCCGATAGAACTCGAGCATAAGGCCATGTTGGCTTCGAAAAAGTTGAACCTTGAGTGGGATGTCGTAGCAAACCTAAGGGTGTCACAATTGAATGAGCTTGATGAATTCCGGTACTATGCCTACACAAGTTCATCCCTTTACAAGGAGAAAATGAAGTACCTCCATGACAAGTACATCCACAACAAGGAGTTTAAAGAAGGTGATCTTGTGCTATTATTCAATTCCCAATTAAGGATGTTTCTGGGCAGGTTGAAATCAAAATGGAGTGGCCCCTTTGAAGTAGTGAATGTAACCCCTTTGGTGCTCTAGATTTGAAAAATAAGAATGATGGACACCGGGTTAAACATTATCTTGGAAAGGTTGATGATGGGCACATCATGGCGGTTCTCCATTTCAAGTGATTGGTAATCTGCGTTTGTGCCGCGGCGTTAAATCATGCACTTCATGGGAGGCAACACAAGTCTTTTTCTTTCTTTTGTTTTTCTTCTTTAGATTAGATAGGCTTTGTTTTGTGATAACTAGTTTTGAAGTGCATGCAGGAATGGGTGTGCATTGTAGGGACTGTGCAAGAAAATTTGGCTAAGTGTCACAAAAAGTGCGGACAACACCAGAATTATGCGAACCACACTGACACACTGCGGCCGCACAATTCTGTATGCGGTCGCACAATTGGAAAATAAAAAGTGCATAGTCTCTGAAGTTGGCCTGTCAAAAATGCTTAACAAATTGCGGCTGCACACATTTTTGTGCGGTCCGCACTAATTCTGCGCCCGCACTCATTTTTGTGTGGTCAGCGGCAAGTCATCACATGAGCAGGTAAGAAGTGCGGACCGTATCAAAATTATGCGGCCGCACTCAGGTAAAACAATGGGCCCGACGGGTAAAAGTATAAATAGGGCCTCTTTCAGCTTTTTACACTTTACGATCCTTGAGCCCTGAAACTAAGCTAGCACAGTGCATATCACCATTGTTTTCAATCTCCCCTCATTTTATCAGTGTTGAATCTGAATTGCATATTAATTACTGGTATGTTAATTTCATCTTTAGATTCTTCCTCTTTTGCTTAGTTTTGTTCTTTTTCCCGGGGTTATTTCCATGCCTAAATATGTAAATGGTTAGTTGTTTATGCTTACAATCATGTGGGTATCCTTTTAAATGTTAATTGGGGCCTGGGTAATTAACTAATGATGTTTAATTGCTAACAACTTGGGTAATTCAGGAGCAAAGTTACATGAACCCTATGACAGTGCCGCCTAAATTCAAATTGTGTGGCCGCACTCATTTTTGTACGATCCGCACCTTGAGCTTTGCGCACACACTCATTTTTGTACGGTTCGCAGCTCTCTGAGTTGGGGTAATGTGTGTGCATGAATTGTGCGGACGCACTCAAAATTGTGCGGTCCGCAGTGGACTTGTGCGGCCACATTTATTTTTGTATGATCCGCACTGATGAAACATCAGAGACCCCAGTAGTCTAAACCTGGGGTTGTGCCGCCGCAGTAATAATTGTGCGGTCCGCACTCTTGGTTGTGCGGCCGCACTCACTTTTGTGCGGTGTGCACTGGGCAGTTTGCGATCGTACTCACTTTTATGCGGTCTACACTGCCCCTTCAGAAACAGCTTTACTATAATTTCTAGGCATACATCTGTAGTTTACAAATCTAACCGGCTCTTATCCTTATGCATTGCAGAAATTGGTTAGATCACGTGGAAAGGGAGATATGTCAAAAGGGAGGGCAGAACCCTCTTGAGGTCGAGGTCGAGGAAAAAGCAACCTACCTCTAGCACTTCAAAGGGTCATAAGCAATAAACCAACCACAAGCAGAGTTCCTGAACCCTCCAAAACAAGTGAGTATGTCCCATCTGGGGAAGCTTCTGAGGGTAACTCCATGCAAGCACAGCCGGAAGCCCAATCACAACACATTCAGGGCAGATTCCACTTGGTGGATGAGTCATCTTCTGCTTCCAGCGTGTCTGAAGGTTCGAAAGAGAGTATCCAAGACTCTGAGCCCTCTTCCTCACCTTCTCCAGCTGATCTAATTAATATGGACGACGATGATAATGTCCCCTACGATGGTAGAGGGGGCGCTAATGTAGTGGGAGGTTTAGAGAGGTCAAGGAAGCCAGAGATATGGGAAGACAGATTTGTCAGTGCCAATGCCTTTGCAAAATTTAAAGAATGGTGGACGTAGAGGTCGCTCACTCTAGAGCGACAATTTTTAATGAAAGATTTGAACAAGCACAAACCCAATGTCCTTAGGCAATTCCAGGAGCGGAAAGGATGGAAATGGTTCACTAACAGCGTCCTAGATGCATACTAGTGCCATTACTAGTGGTTAATGATTCGGCTGTTGAGCCTTCAACATCTACATTACCTCCCATAGCAGCCGGCCTTTCCACCGGACAACGCACATACCACCATCATCCACTGCCAGACTATTAGTGCCATTACTAGTGCCAACCTCCTCTACATATCCTAAGACTGCGCTACAAATCTCCCAGACATTAGCGAGTCTCAACAACTAGATACAGGTAGCTACTACAAAGCTGACTGACATATCAAGTGCTGTTGCAGCACAGTCCTCCGCCCCAGAAGTCCCAACAGAGCCACAGGTACCTTCGCTAGTGGAGGAAATATTGAAGAAGATTCTAACAGGTCAAGAAGATGCGGAGGTCTCAGGCATCAAAGAAGTCGGTAGAGAAGCTTGCATCTGCTGGAGATCTACCACTTGATTTACTCATGGAGGGTGACCCAGCAGCAAAAATAGCACCAGCAGCAGTACCCGAGGCACCAGAGCCAGCAGCCGGCCAATTTGAGAAGCCGGCTGTGACTGCCCACACTGCTGAGGAGATGATTCAGATGCTAAGCAATCCAGTTGTCCCTCAGCTAGGAGATGATAAGATTCAACTAGAGGAGCTCGAGGGTGCTGTGAATGCCATGGATACTGAGACCACATAGGGAGTTTTTTTCACTCTCTACCCTTCCCTGTTCTTATTTTTATTAAGCATTAGGAACAATGCTTATTTTCATTTGGGGAGTGGTCTATTTTGATTTATTTACATTGACATTTGGCATGTAATAACTATTACACTATTTTCTTTTATCTTTATTTCCCCTTTGGTATGCATGAATTCGTCCCTTTAGAATAGATGTAGATATTCATTTCCCTTATGTATATATTCATTTGATTTCGGTTTGTATATTCATTTAACTCGCTTTCCGTAGTTTATTTCACAGCTTCTTTAGTTTGATTTTCCTTAGTAGTATAACTTCGTATTTACTTTAGTAGCTTCATTTTTAATTTGTTAACCTCTTTTTACATTTTGAGTGAACAATAAGCCTTTGGTTTTCTTAATGCCATGGTTCTTTCCAAAGATGGATTTTGTGTGAACCGGGTGGCTCTTCCCAACAATGGATGGCGTGACAACCTTCTTAAGGGATTGAGTCCGTTTTCTTTTATGTTTAGGCAAATATAGTAGAAATGAACAAAAGGGTTTCAATCATGTTTCACTTAGTATCAGCGCATTTACCTATGATCGTATGGTTAAAAATAAGTTGTTGGTAGGAAATAGTTCTAGTTGTGACATTTTGACTCTTGTGTTGACTTAAACAGTCATCGAGTGGTTTAGTCGAGCCATTTGTGATTCTCAATCTTAGCTAGGGTTGTTGTGGGCCCTCCATTCCGTTCTCTTTAGCAATCTAGAAGCGTGAGAGGTGATATGTTTAGTTGCAAGTCCAAGTACCCGTGCTAAAGGTCTAGAACTTGCCCCGAATATTTTTCTAGGCGAAATTCTAAGTGTAGCTTAGCTTGAGAAATGATTGCAGGCTCTCCTCGATCCAATTAGAAATTTGAAATCCTCCATAGCCTACCAATGTGATATCCCTAGTCAACCCCTTCGAGCCTAAGCCATTTTTATTTCAATAACCACGTTACAAGCCTTTATCCGTTTTGTAATAACCCTCTCTTGGCACCCAATCATTCTTTGGCATTCTTGAGAAACAATTGGCAAAAATATAATTTCGGGGGAGAGACGAGGAGTTTGAAGTGATAAAAGGTACAAAGAGAAAGAAATGAAGAAAAGGGAAGGCAAAGAAAAGAAGGAAAGAACAAAAGGAAGAAAGCCAAGAAAAGTGAATAAAGTGAAGAGTTGAAGGGAATTCTAAAGCAAATAAGGATGAAAGGTTGAAGTAAATAGAAAGGGAGAAAAATGAATGTCATGATCAAGAAAGAGTGACGTTACGTCTCTCTAGTTCCCCCGTGGATGAAGAAATGACTCAAAGAGTCGATAAAGTATGAGCAGAAAAGAGAAAATGGAGTGCTTAAGGAAAGACGAAACCATTCTATTCCAACAAGTCTTACCTTGGTCCAAAAGCCTTCATTACATCCCGCAAAAGCCCTACATGATTTCAAGTTGAGTGAGCTTACATTAGTGGTGATTTACATAAGGGGAAAGCTTATGGTACTTAAAGTCGGACTTGTGGACGTTCTTTTGAGAGAGATGAGCGAACTTTTCAAAATCCTTGCTTTGAGTGTTACAGTCTAAAGTGAGATTTGCTAATGGAGAGTATAGGAGGAGGAGTTTGGGATCCACAATGACCTACGTGAAAGAGCGAGCATCCTTGATGAATAGAGTCAACTCTTGATGCTCTAGTGTCAAATTAGAACTATGGTACTCAAAAAGTCATATCATTGTGTTGTTGATAATTCATAAGTGTTGTGGGTAATTGTTGGTCCCAATTGATGCGTGATTGATTCACCTTAGGCCAGCTAAAATATCCCTTTTCTAGTGAAGGTGGGAATTGCCTTAACAGTTTGAGGACAAGCAAAAGCTTCAGTTTGGGGGAGTTGATAAGTAGGGATTTTGACCGCTTATTTGCTCTCTTTAACTTGCGTTTTAGCTCAAAAATGCTTAAAGGTATTCCCAAAAACTAATGAAATTTGCTTGCTTGCAGGAACATTGGGAAACGAGCCAAAGAAGTCAAAATCAACTCATAAAGGAGTCAAAAGTGAACAAGAACAAAAACAGGGCAACAGTGTGGACCGTACAATTCTAGTGCGGCCGCAGAAAGAGATTCAGAGAGTAGTCTTTGAGCCAGCTGAATGAGTGTGGACCGCACCAAAATTCTTTGGCCGCGGGATGTCAAGTGCGGCGGTACTCATTATTATGCGAACCGCAGGAGTGAAGAATCAGAGAGATGGGATCAAGTCCAAAGTCAAGGAGTGCGGACCGCATCATTTTTCTGCGGTCACACAATTAGAAGCGCGGCCGCACTCACTTTTATGCGGACCAAAGAAGCCCCGAAGTTCCAAGCCCAAGTTGCAAACATTGATTCGTGCCTATTTAACTTAGTCTCTACTTGAGAAAGAGAGACTAAGTCTAAAAAACTTGGCTAACAAGAAATTTGGGTGAACTCAAGAATTTGATAGCCCCAATTAAAGGGTCAAATCTAGAGATAGTAAGACCCGACTTGAGCATATATCATTTGTTTTGTGCAATACCCATTTTCACCTGAGAAAGCCAAATTAGGCAAAATCACTCAAACTACCGAGAGGTATAGAGAGGGTAATTGCTATATTACAACCCCGACTAATCAAACTTTCCCTAGAGTTTACAACCCATTAGGTAACCACCTAGGTGGAAGTCAAGACCCTAGATCCTTTATCAATTGAAAAACAACCAAAACAAAAAATATTGTCTCCTAGTTTCATAATTACAATCAATAGCTTAGAGTAGAAGTAAAAACAATAACAAACAAGAATGTGGAAGATTAATTTGAGGCGCATCACATAATTGCACTAAGTATATACCTAATCCTAATTCTAACTCCCTGAGGATTCGACCTCGACTCGTGTTGGGATTTATTATTGCTTCGACCGCCTCACTACCTATACTTGTGGTGTGAGTTTGGGCGACACCAATTTTTGGCACCGTTGTCGGGGATTTAAACGGATTTAGCTATATATCTACGTTTTTGTGTGCTTTGTCTTCTTTTCCTTCTGAGTCACTAATTTTGTTTTTGAATTGATTTTAGGTACGAAAATGGCTCTAAAAAATGAGCCCATCGAAAATGTGCCATTGGGAGAGGAAGTGGACGATGGCCAAATGGATGAGGTTCCTCTTGAACCTCAAGCTAATAGACAAGGCCGCCCGCCTCAAGATAATATGCCCCGCCCTCCTCCGCCTCCACCAAGAGCGGCAGCCCACTGACAATTACCAAACGAGGGCTATGCAAGTGCTATAATCCATCCCCACATTAGGGTGGGCAACTTCCAAATCACTAATATGATGCTTACACTAGTTGAGCAACGGGGATTCTTTACCGGGGCTCCGAGTCAAAATGCCTACAAGCATCTCAAAGGGTTCGTCGATACCTGTTGGGCGAGCAAGCAAGCAAATGTATCTGAGGACGCGCTGAGGTTGAGGCTTTTTCCCTTTTCTCTATGGGAAAAGGCATTGGACTAGGTAGAGAGTCTGCCCAATCATTCCATCCACACTTGGGATAAGTTGGAATAGAAGTTAATTTCCAAATTCTTCTCTCCGGGACATATGGAAATGCTTCAGGATGAGATTCTTGCATTCAAGCAAGAACCCATTTGCACGAGATTTGGGGAAGATATCGTACCATGGTTAAAAAGTGCCCGAACAATGATATGACTGAGGCCATGATCCAACAGACCTTCTACATGGGGGATCAACACAACAAATCAATGTGTGGTTAACCAACTCGCCGGGGGGAACTTCATGAACACTCCTTATGCCGAAGCTTGTGAAATTCTTGACGAGATGGCAGATACCTCTTCGGCATGGAAAAGTAGAGCCAATGTTCCGCAAGGTGACCCTAATGTTATTCACCTACACAAGGAGCTACATGATCATGGGCAAGCTGTTGCCGAGTTGACAACTACCATGAACCAACTGGCCAAAGCTCAGCTTCAACAAGTTCAAGGGCCGAAATAAGTGAATGCAATGGAATGTGTGAATATGATGGTAAGCAAGAGACGACAACAACGTCAAAAAATGCAAAACCGTCCAGAACAATTCATGTAAGATGATAGTAGTTATGATCAAGGGGATTCATTTAATGAGCAAGAAGAAGAAGTTCAATATGTCAACAATTATCAGGGTCAAAGAAACAATGCTCAAGGACAAAATCAACAACAATGGAGGTCACAAGGGAATCAAGGTAATTGGAACAACCAAAAGTCCAAAACCACCAAGGCAATTGGAGTGGTGTCAATCCTAATCAGGGAAAACAATCAAGGAAATCAAGGCAATTGGAATAGTCAAGGCAATTGGGGTGGCAACAATCAAAACAATTGGGGAGGAAATAACTAAGGACATTGGAACAATAACAACAACTGGGAGTCGGGTTTTCAAAGGCCCCCCGATGTTCCAACAACCGAGTAATCTACCTCCCTATCCTTCTCAAGGCTCGAGCTCTTCTTCCGATGAGATGGGTAGAATTGAAAACCTGTTTAAACAGATGATGGAGAAGAATCCAACTCCGATGCTCCATTAGCCTTGCACAACACTTCTATTCAGAATTTGGAGGTTCAATTAGGCCAAATCTCACAAGCTTTGAACACTTGTCCTAAGGGGGCACTACCTAGTGATATGGTGGTAAACCCGAAGGGTGGGAATAATACGAGACATTCTATGGCTGTGACTACTAGAAGTGGAAAAGGTGGAGATGCAAACACCTCAAATCAAAGAAGGATTCTGGATGAAGATGTTTTAGTTCAAGAAGATGAAATCCCAAGCAATGTGGTTCAAGCTAATGAAGAAGTGAGAATCGATATAGGTGAAAGTGTGGAGGAGACGCAAGAAGAGGTGAACCCGTCTAGGGAACACGTGATTGACATGCCGGAACCAGTGTCAAAGGCTAAGGCACCAACGCCAAGGCCTCCTCCTCCATACCCTCAAAGGCTTGCAAAGCAAAACAGCGAAAACCAATTCAAGAACTGTATTGATATGATGAAGAGTTTGTCAATTAATATGTCGTCGGTTAAGGAATTGGAACAAATGTCGGGATATGCAAAATTCATGAAAGATTTGGTAACCAAGAAAAGATCAATGAATTGTGAAACCATCAACATGTCATGTGAGTGCTTTTGTGCACTCAATGGCTTCGAAATTGGATGATCCGGGCGCTTTCACTATCCCTTGCACTATTGGGAGCGCCGATTTTGCCAAAGCATTATGTGATCTCGGGGCAAGTATCAACTTAATGCCTTATTCGGTGTTCAAAACTTTCAGAATTGGGCAACCAAGACCCACATCCATGAGGTTGCAAATGGCGGATCGAATAATGAAGAGGACTTTGGGTATTACTGATGATGTATTGGTTCGAGTTGACAAGTTCATCATCCTAGCAGACTTTGTGATCCTTGATTGTGAAGTGGAATATGAGGTGCCTATAATTTTAGGTAGACCTTTCCTTGCTACGGGGAAGGCTCTTGTTGATATGGAAGCCAGTGAGCTAACTTTCCGGTAGGGAGACGAAAAGGTGGTCTTCCATGTGTGCAAATCAATGAGGCAACCGAATAGTAATGAAGTTTGTTCGTTCGCGGATTTGGTGACGGATTTGATTGTTGATGATTCTAGTGCCACAATGAACGTTGAGGACAAATTGGAAGTCGTATTGCTAAACCTTGATGATGATGAGAAGAGTGATGGCTATGTGGAGTGTGTAAATGCATTGCAAGGCATGGGGTCGTACACTTACGAGCCCCGAAAGCTATCTTTGGATCTTGAAAACCGAAAGACTCCTCCAACAAAGCCCTCAATCGTGGAGCCCCCGACCTTGGAGTTAAAGCCATTGCCTTTGCATCTCAGGTATGAATTCCTTGGTTCTTCTTCTACTTTACCGGTTATCCTTTCTTCTTGCTTAACTAACATGCAGGTAGTGTCCACATTGGAGGTGCTACAAAGGAGGAAAATAGCAATCGAATGGACTTTGGCGGATATTCGGGGCATAATCCCCGCCTTTTGCATGCACAATATTATTTTGGAAGAGGGTGTCAAACCCTCCATTGAACATCAAAGGAGGCTAAATGAAGCAATGCAAGAGGTGGTCAAGAAGAAGATCATAAAGTGGTTGGATGCCCGAGTTGTGTACCCAATTTTTGATAGTTCATGGACTTCTCCGGTGCAATGTGTCCCAAAAAAAAAGGGGGCATGACCATGGTTACCAATGAAAAGAACGAGTTGATTCCTACAAGGACGGTGACCGGTTGGAGGGTGTGTATGGACTATCGCAAGCTCAACAAAGTTACAAGAAAAGATCATTTCTCACTTCCATTCCTTGATCAAATGCTTGATAGGTTGGCCGGGCGTGCTTTCTATTGTTTCCTCGATGGTTATTCCGGCTACAATCAAATTCTCATTGCTCCGGAGGATAAAGAAAAACCTACCTTCACTTGTCCCTATGGTACCTTTTCATTCTCACGGATGCCATTTGGTTTATGTAATGCCCCGGCGACTTTTCAACGGTGTATGATGGCCATTTTTACCGATATGGTGGAGGTTATTCTTGAGGTCTTCATGGATGATTTCTCCGTGGTTGGAAACTCTTTTTATGATTGCTTGAACAATTTGGATAGGATCTTGGCTAGATGTGAGGACACTAATTTGGTGTTGAATTAGGAGAAGTGTGACTTTATGGTTGAGGAAGGCATTGTCCTCGGCCACACAATCTCAAAGCATTGTATTGATGTTGACAAGTCCAAGATTGAGGTGATCTCTAAACTCCTCCCCCCTACATCCGTGAAGGGAGTGAGGAGCATCTTGGGTCATGCAGAATTTTATCGGCGATTCATCAAGGGCTTTTCCAAGTTAGTGAACCCATTGTGCAAACTTTTGGAGAAGGATGCTAAGTTCCATTTCAATGAAGATTGTATGAAGGTATTCGAGTTGCTTAAGTTCAAGTTGACTACTACTCCTATTATCACCACACCGGATTGGAGCTTGCCTTTTGAGCTCATCTGTGACACTAGCGATGTTGCAGTTGGAGCGGTGTTGGGGAAAAGAATCAACAAATCTTTCATCCGGTCTACTATGCTAGCAAGACCATGAATGATGCCCAAGTCAACTGCACATAGACCGAAAAGGAGCTACTTGCTATTGTTTTTGCTATAGAGAAGTTACGGTCGTATTTGATGGGTACTAAGGTGATTGTTCACACCGATTATGCGGAGCTTCGGTATTTGATGAGCAAGAAAGATTCTAATGCAAGGTTGATGTGGTGCTTCTATTGCAAGAGTTTGATCTAGAGATTCAAGACCGCAAGGGTAGTGAAAATCAAGTGGCGGATCATTTGTCCCGATTGGAGGAGGAGGGGAGGCCACATGACGGCCTTGAGATCAACGATTCATTTCCCGACGAGCAACTCCTAGGCGTTTCAATGACCGGGATGCCATGGTTTGCTGATTTAGCTAACTATCTTGTGAGCGTCATTGTACCGAATGAGTTCTCTTCAAACCAAAGAAAGAAGCTCAAACGGGATTGCCTTGACTATTATTGGGATGAGCCGTATCTTTTTCGAATATGTACCGATGGTGTGATCCGGCGATGTGTACTGGAGGAAGAACAAGTGGGTATTCTTGAGGCTTGCCACTCTTCACCGTATGGTGGTCACCATGGTGGGGTAAGAACGGGGGCAAAAGTTTTGAGTTGTGGATTCTATTGGCCTACACTCTACTAGGATGCTAGTGAGCTTGTCAAGCGTTGTGATGAATGCCAAAGGGCAGGTGGGATCTCAAAGAAGAATGAAATTCCACTCACCATCATTTTGGAGATAGACATCTTCGACGTCTGGGGTATTGATTTCATGGGTCCGTTTGTTAGTTCTTGTGGGAACACCTACATTCTAGTCACGGTTGATTATGTGTCTAAGTGGGTCGAGGCCGTTGCTTTTCCCAACAATTAAGCGAGGAGAGTGGTGGCATTCTTAAGGAAAAGCATCTTTACGAGGTTTGGTAACCAAGGGCCATTATTAGTGATGGGGGTTCGCATTTTTGCAACACATCTTTTGATACCTTACTCACAAAGTATGGTGTCACTCACAAAGTATCGACCCCCTACCATCCTCAAGCAACCGGGCAAGTTGAAGTCTCCAACCGGGAGATCAAGAGTATTTTGTGAAAGACAGTCAATGCCAACCGGACGGATTGGTCAAGAAAACTTGAAGATGCTCTTTGGACTTATAGGACGGCCTACAAGACGCCAATTAGGATGTATCCATATCGATTGGTGTTTGGGAAGGCATGCCATCTTTCGGTAGAACTCGAGCATAAGGCCATGTGGGCTTTGAAAAAGTTGAACCTTGAGTGGGATGTCGCAGCAAACCTAAGGGTGTCACAGTTGAATGAGCTTGATGAATTCCGGTACCATGCCTACACAAGTTCATCCCTTACAAGGATAAAATGAAGTACCTCCATGACAAGTACATCCACAACAAGGAGTTTAAAGAAGGTGATCTTGTGCTATTTTTTAATTCCCGGTTAAGGATGTTTCCGAAAAAGTTGAAGTCAAAATAGAGTGGCCCCTTTGAAGTAGTGAATGTAACCCCCTTAGGTGCTATAGATTGGAAAAATAAGAATGATGAGGTTTTTAGAGTCAATGGGCACCAGATTAAACATTATCTTGGCAAGGTTGATGATGGCCATATCGTGGTAGTTCTCCATTTCAAGAAATTGGTAATCTGTGTCGTGTCGTGACGTTAAATCAGGCGCTTCTTGGGAGGCACCATATCTTTTTCTTTCTTTTGTTTTTCTTCTTTAGATTAGATAGGCTTTGTTTTGTGCTAACTAGTTTTGAAGTGTATGCAGGAATGGGTGTGCATTGCAGGGACTGTGCAAGAAAATTTGGCTAAGTGTCATAAAAAGTGCGGACCGCACCAGAATTATGCAGACCGCACTGACACTCCGCGGCCGCACAATTCTCTATGCGGACGCACAATTGGAAGATCAAAAATGCATAGTCTCTGAAGTTGGCCTGTCAAAAATGCTTAACAAATTGCAGCGACATACATTTTTGTGCGGTCCACACTAATTCTGCGCCAACACTCATTTTTATGCGGTCCGCAGCAAGTCTTCACAGAATTAGGTAAGGAGTACGGACCGCATCAAAACTATACGGCCGCACTTAGGTAAAACTGTGGGCCCGACGGGTAAAAGTATAAATAGGGCCTCTTTCAGCTTTTTACACTTTACAATCCTTGAGCCCTGAAACTAAGCTAGCACAGTGCATATCCCCGTTGTTCTCAATCTCCCCTCATTTCATCAGTGTTGAATCTCACTTGCATCTTAATTACTGGTATGTAAATTTCATCTTTAGATTCTTCCTCTTTTTCTTAGTTTTCTTCTTTTGCCTAGGGTTATTTCCATGCCTAGATATGTCAATGGTTAGTTGTTTGTGCTTAGAATCATGTGGGTAGCCTTTTAAATGTTAATTGGGGCCTGGGTAAGTAACTAATGATGTTTAATTGCTAAAAACTTAGGTAATTTGTGAACAAAGTTACAAGAACTCTAACACAGTACCGCCTAGATTCAAATTGTGCGGCCGCACTCATTTTTGTGCAGTCCGCACCATGAGCTTTTTGGCCGCACTCATTTTTGGGCAGTCCGCAGCTCTCTGAGTTAGGGTAATGTGTGCGCATGAATTGTGTGGGCGCACTCAAAATTGTGTGGTCCGCAGTTGACCTGTGCGGGCACTCATTTTTGTGCGGTCCGCACTGGTGAAACATCAGAGACCCCAGTAGTCTGAACCTAGGGCTGTGCAGCCACAGTCAAAATTGTGCGGTCTGCACTCTTGGTTGTGCGGCCGCACTCACTTTTGTGCGGTCCGCACTGCCCCTTCTGAGACTACTTTACTGTAATTTTTATGCATGTATCTGTAATTTACAAATCTAACTGACTATTATCCTTATGCATTGAAGACAATGGTGAGATCACGTGGAAAGGGAGATATGTCAAAAGGGAGGGCAGAACCCTCCCGAGGCCGAGGTCGAGGCAAAAGCAACCTACCTCTAGCACTTCAAAGGGTCATAAGCAAGAAACCAACCACAAGCAGAGTTCCTGAACCCTCCGAAACCAGAGGGTATGTCCCATCTGGGGAAGTTTCTGAGGGTAACTCCGTGCAAGCACAGCCGGAAGCCCAATCACAACAAATTCAGGGATGATTCCACTTGGTGGATGAGTCATCTTCTACTGCCAGCTCGTCTGAAGTTTCGAAAGAGGGTAGCCAAGACTCTGAGCCCTCTTCCTCACCTTCTCCAGCTGATCCAATTAATGTGGACGATGATGATAATGTCCCCTACAATGGTAGAGGGGGCGATACTGCAGTGGGAGATTTAGAGAGGTCAAGGAGGCCAGAGATATGGGAAGACAGATTTGTCAGTGCCAATGCCTTTGCAAAATTTAAAGAATGGTGGACGTAGAGGTCGTTCTCTCTTGAGCGACAATTTTTGATGAAAGAATTGAACAAGTATAACCCCAATGTCCTTAGGCAATTCCAGGAGCGGAAAGGATGGAAATGGTTCACCAACAGCGTCCTAGATGCAAATGAGTACCTAGTCAAGGAATTCTATACAAATGTTGCTCACATCAAAAAGGGTACGAAGGTGACAAAAGTGCAAAATCTGAAAATCTACTTTGGCTCCTATGCACTGAACAAATATGTGGCGTTTGAAGAAGTAGAAGCAGTGAAATACTAGGAAAAGCTAGCTATGGGTGATGCAGCTCATTCGTGGTTAGCTGAGATTCTGGCAATCCGAGGGTCAACACCTCTGTGGCTCACAACAGGGGTTCTAATTGTCCGAGCCACCCTGAACTTTGAAGCAAAAGGGTTACAAACATTCGTGTTTAGCTGCATTAATCCATGCCTCAATGAAAACATGCTCCCACTTCCCCATGCAGTTTTGGTAGCATCCATTATGGCTGGGTATCCGATTAATGTTGGTGTCATCATGTCCACCAACATCACTTTAGCTGTCAAGAAGGGTGAAAGATCCTATCCGTACCCGAACTTCCTCACAGAATACTTCAAGGATCAAGGGGTGGAGCCAAAGCATTATGATACAGAAGTAAAGGCCAAGAAGCCTTTCTCATGGTACCACATTCAGGGAGCTGACAACCTGAAATTCAAGGGTAAAGCTACTACCTCCGCTGGCCAGTCTAAGGAGCCAGCGGTAGTGGTTATATACTCAGCTGCTGAGCCTTCAGCATCTACATTACCTCTCACAACAGCCGGCCCTTCCACCAGGACAGCGGACATGCCACCATCTTCCACTGCCAGACTATCAATGCCATTACCAGTGCCAACCTCCTCTACATATCCTCAGAATGTGCTGTGAGTCTCCCAGACATTGGTGAATCTCAACAACTGGATGCAGGTAGCTACTACAAAGCTGACTAACATATCTAGTGCTGTTGCAGCACAGTCCTCCGCTGCAGCAGTCCCAGCAGAGCCACAGGTACCTCCGTCAGTGGAGAAAACATTGAAGAAGATTCTAGATAACCAGAAGACCATCTTGGATACTCTAAAGACGCGTGAGAAGGTCATTAAGGATTTGGGCAAACAGGTCAAGAAGATGCGGAGGTCTCAGGCATGAAAGAAGTCAGTAGAGAAGCTGAGCAAAGAGATTGTGAAGATTGCATCTGCTGGAAATCTACCACTAGATTTACTCATGGAGGGTGACCCAGGAGCACAGATAGCACCAGTAGCAGTACCCGAGGCACTAGAGGCAGCAATCGGCCAGTCTGAGGAGCCGGTTGCAACTGCCCACACCGCTGAGGAGATGATCCAGATGCTCAGCAATCCAGTTGTCCCTCAGCTAGGAGATGATGAGATTTAGCTAGAGGAGCCCAAGGGTGTTGTGGATGCCATGGAGACTTAGATCACATAGAGAGTTTTCTTCACTCTCTACCCTTCCCTGTTCTTATTTTTATTAAGCATTAGGGACAATGCTTATTTTTATTTGGGGGGTGGTCTATTTTGATTTATTTACATTGACATTTGGCATGTAATAACTATTACACTATTTTTCTTTTATCTTTATTTCCCCTTTGGTATGTATATATTCGTCCCATTAGAATTGATGTAGATATTCATTTCCCTTATGTATATATTCATTTGACTTCTGTTTGTATATTCATTTATCTCGCTTTCCGTAGTTTATTTCATAGCTTCTTTAGTTTGCCTTTCCTTAGTAGTAGCTTCTTTTTAATTTGTTAGCTTCTTTTTACGTTTTAAGTGAACAATAAGCCTTTGGTTTTCTTAATGCCATGGTTCTTTCCAAAGGTGAATTTTGTGTGAACCGGATGGCTCTTCCCAATGATGGATGGCGTGCCAACCTTCTTAAGGGATTGAGTCCATTTTCTTTTATATTTAGGCAAATATAGTAGTAATGAATAAAAGGGTATCAATCATGCTTTCACTTGTTACCAACACATTTACCTATGATCGTATGGTTAAAATAAAGTTGTTGGTGGGAAATAGTTCTAGTTGTGACCTTTTGACTCTTGTGTGACTTAAACAGTCATCGAGAGGTTCAGTCGAGCCATTTGTGATTCTCAATCTTAGCTAGGGTTGTTGTGGGCCCTCGACTCCATTCTCTTTAGCAATCCAGAAGCGTGAGAGGTGAGATGTTTAGTTGCAAGTCCAAGTACCCGTGCTAAAGGTCTAGAAATTGCCCCGAATATTTTTCTAGGCGAAATTCTAATTGTAGCTTGGCTTGAGAAATGATTGTAGGCTCTCCTTGATCCAATTTGAAATTTGAAATCCTCCATAGCCTACCAATGTGATATCCCTAGTCAACCCCTTCGAGCCTAAGCCCTTTTTCTTTCAATAACCACATTACAAGCCTTTATCCATTTTGTAATGACCCTCTCTTGGCACCCAATATTTCCTTAGCATTCTTGAGAAACAATTGGCAAAAACATAAGTTTGGGGAGAGACGAGGAGTTTGAAGTGATAAAAGGTACAAAGAGAAAGAAATGAAGAAAAGGGAAGGCAAAGAAAAGAAAGAAAGAAAGAACAAAAAGAAAGTGAATAAAGTGAAGAGTTGAAGGGAATTCAAAAGAAAATAAGGATGAGAGGCTGAAGTAAATAGAAAAGGAGAAAAATGAATGTCATTATCAAGAAAGAGTGATGTTACGTCTCTCTAGTTCCCCCCGAAGAAGAAGAAAATGACTCAAAGAGTCGAGAAAGTACGAGCCGAGAGCGCTTAAGGAAAGACGAAACCATTTTATTCCAACAAGTCTTACCTTGGTCCAAATGCCTTCATTACATCCCGCAAAAGCCCTACATGATTTCAAGTTGAGTGAGCTTACATTAGTGGTGATTTACATAAAGGGCAAGCTTATGGTACTTCAAGCCGGACTTGTGACGTTCTTTTGAGAGAGATGAGCGAACTTTTCAAAATCCTTGCTTCGAGTGTTACAGTCTAAAGTGAGATTTGCTAATGGAGAGTAGAGGAGGAGGAGTTTGGGATACACAATGACCTATGTGAAAGTGCGAGCTTCCTTGATGAATAGAGTCAACTCTTGATGCTCTAGTGTCACATTAGATCTATGGTACTCAACAAGTCATATCATTGTGTTGTTGATAATTCATAAGTGTTGTGGGTAATTGTTGGTCCCAATTGATGCGTGATTGATTCACCTTAGGCAAGATGAAATATCCCTTTTCTAGTGGAGGTGCGAATTGCCTTAATTGCTTGAGGACAAGCAAAAGCTTAAGTTTGGGGGAGTTGATAAGTAGGGATTTTGACCGTTTATTTGCTCTCTTTAACTTGCGTTTTAGCTCAAAAATGCTTAAAGATATTCCCGAAAACTAATGAAATGTGCTTGCTTGCAGGAACATTGGGAAACGAGCCAAAGAAGACAAAATCAATTCATAAAGGAGTCAAAAGTGAACAAGAACCAAAACAGGGCAACAGTGCGGACCGCACAATTCTAGTGCGGCCGCAGAAAAGAGATTCAAGGAGTAGTCTTTGAGCCAGCTGAAGGAGTGCCGATCGCACCGAAATTGTGCATCCGCTGAATGTCAAGTGCAGCCGCACTCATTATTATGCGGACCACAGGAGTGAAGAATCAGAGAGCTGGGATCAAAAGGAGTACGGACCGCATCATTTTTGTGCGGTCGCACAATCAAGCCGCACTCATTTTTATGCGGAGCGCAGAAGCCCCAAAGTTTCAAGCCCATGTTCCAAAGAATGCGGACTGTACGATAATTGTGCGGCCGCAGAAGCTCAATGTGCGGACCGCAGCAGAATTAAGCGGCCGAACAACCTTCGCAGGGGCATTTTTTCAGATATTTTCAGCTTAGTATAAATAGAATTTTTTGTCATTTTTAGGTTAAGCTTGGTTTTCAGAAGAGCACCTGAGCCGTTTTCTTTACTGTTTTGAGTAATTTTGTGCTAGATTAACTTCTAAACATTAGATTTTCTTTCTCTAATCAATTATTATGCATTCTATCTTAATTTCTTCTTGTATTTCTTCATTTTTCATGAGTAGCTAAATGTCTAGCAAGGGTTGTGGCCCAACCCCAGTGTAGGTACTTAAAGGGTATTTGATTTAGGGCTTGTCTGTGATTGGGTTAGTGATATTTAGCCTTGTTCATGCTTAAATTCTATAATTAATGGTTGCAAACATTGATTCATGCCTATTTGACTTAGTCTCTATTGAGAAAGAGAGACTAAGTCTAGGAAAACTTGGCTAACAAGAAATTGGGGTGAACTCAAGAAATTAATAGCCCTAATTAAAGGGTCAAATCTAGAGATAGTAAGACCCGACTTGAGCATATATCACTTGTTTTGTGCAATACCTATTTGGACTTGAGAAAGCCAAATTGGGCAAAATCACTCGAACTACTGAGAGGTATTGAGTGGGTAATTGCATGTGATTGCTATATTACAATCCGACTAATCAAACTTGCTCTAGAGTTTACAACCCGTTAGGTAACCACCTAGGTGGAAGTCACGACCCTAGATCCTTTATCAATTGAAAAATAACAAAAACCAAAAATATTGTCTTCTAGTTTCATAATTACAATCAATAGCTTAGAGTAGAAGTAAAAACAATAACAAACAAGAATGTGGAAGAGTAAATTGAGCTGTAAATCATGTTAGATATCATGTTTAGGCTTTATGTCGGTATTGTTGGGACCCTTAGTGGTCATTTCTTGCTGTAATCTCACTATTTTCTTTGATATTCCGTGCTCAATCATGTTCATGCATTTTTATATCATATCTTAGTCTCGGTTATTTATTGATTCATCATATGATTGTTCCGGGTTTGTTTTCATGACATTGTGAGCCCGTGGGTGAGACTAGAGAGATTGATGACTGAGTTAGGCCGAGAGCATGATTATGAGTGACAGTTATGGGATCGGCCTGCACGCCGCAACAGTTATATTGATGATTATGATAGCGCTTGGGTTGTAGGAGCCCCTCCGGAGTCTGTAACACACCCCTAGTGAGCGCGGATGATACTATTAAGGGATGGACTTCCCTGGACATGGATTTGTCCGAAGTACTTGATACCTGGAGATGGATCTTCTCCACAGGGTTGGATTGCCCTTTTTCCTCGGTACTGGGTGACTTATAGTCAGTGTTGTATATGTTCCGGGATGGATCTTCCCTGGGCCGGATGGCCATATACAGTACCGAGTGGTTGAGCACTTGAGAGTGGGAGCACATGATGCGTTTCATATAGTCTGTGCATTGGCATGCAGAGATAGCTGAGTTGTATACCTTACACTGTTCAGATCTGTATTTACTTTATTGCTTTGAGCTGTCTATTTAACTTGAAAGCATGCCTACATTTCTGCACATTCATTTATGTTATATCTGTTGCGGTTGAGTTCGTCACTGCCTTTCAGTCCAAAGTCTGATTTGTTACTTACTAAGTTTGTGTACTCACGTTACTCCCTACACCTCGTGTGCAAATCCAGGTGACTCTGTCCGCGACGGCGATTGCTGATTGAGACCCCAGAGTTAGGAGACTATCAAGGTAGTTGCACACCGTTCGCGGGTATTGACTCTCCTTCTTTTTCATTTGATGTATTTCAATTGTTTTCTTTAGACCTTGTAGTGGATTGCAATCCGAATAGACGCTCATGTACTCAGTGACACCTCGGTTTTTAGGCTGGATTGTATGATTGTATCACACTTTGGAATTTATTATGTTTTCAAAAGAGTTTCTTTAATGTTAACTGCTTCCGTCATTATTTTAAAGTTATATTTACTGTGTTGGGTTGTTGAGTTGAGGCTGGCCTAGTTCCATGATAGGCGCCATCACGACAGTTAATTTTGGGTAGTGACATTTTATGAACAAGGTCACCCTCTAACCCATTTTTTTTATTATTTCTCTCCTTTATATTTTTCTTTAGTTTTTTCTTTCATTTGTGTAGTGGGTTTTCTACAAACAACTATGCTATTTACTTTTAACGTATGAAAATTTGTTAAGAACAATCGAACTGATGTTTTCTTGTGATAATAGTATTAATCATAGTTTGCTCAATAAGTTGTTGTCATGATAAAGTTTTGATGGAGTCAAACTAAACAATAGTATAGTGCACCCATACTTTTAATATCCTGGATAAGCCTCTGCCAATACGGTACAGAACACAGGGTGTGAGAAACCCAAAAAAAAAAAAAAAAAAGAGACCTTATTGTTTGCCAACACTCAAATATCGCATTGCAGTAAATTGAAGAAACAGCTACTTCATCCCACCACCACAAATGCACATTGACTATATATAACAAGTTGAGCCTTGACAGCCTGTTTCAATATTTCTTCTGACGACTCAATTGCGAGCTCAATACTCATACAACCATGCCTCCATGCATGCTTTACGATCAAGATTCAAAAGTCTATCGCACAAAAAGTAGTTAAACTTCTTGCACAAGGAAATTATTTTAAAATTCCATTTAAACTGCTCAAAGTTGAACGAACAATAAAGTATTACCACCACCATATCCAACAGGCACCAAGATCTATTGGTATATATCTTGCCGTTTTGTAGGACCTGTATAATTAATTGAATTTAACTTTTATCCACCGAAAGTGTAAAGAACTTTCATATTATTAAACCACAAAAAAGATAACACCAGCAACCGTTTATAATAAGTCAGATGACTAATAACTTGTTACAACATGTTAAAATATGTTGATAATATAATAGTTCTATATATTGTAAATATATCTAAGTTAAATTTATTTAATTCTGTTCAAGAATCAAACTCTAAAGGGTCAATCAGTTTACAAAAATATTATAATGAAAGCCATCGCAATGCTCAGCTGATGACGATGACCATGAAGAGAAGAAATAATCACGTGGACACAAAAACATAACAACTAGGTAGGTTTCTTATCAAACTTCTGCACATTCTGTTAAGATTGTTGAAATATTCATACTACTAGTTGTTTTTGCTACGCATATACGTAAAGTAGGCAGCACTTACATTAAAAAAGATAAAAGATGCCATTTTATTCCTTCTAACCGTCGAGAATATAATTATGAATATTGAAACCTTGGAACTCATCTTCTTCACTACTCTCCTCTCAGAAAATAGAAGAGATAGAATGGTTTTCCAAAAAGAGTACCTTGATTTGTTGTTGGTCCCAAGTGGGCTCTGTATCATGTTCATTTACCATCTCTACTTGCTCTATAGATACCTCAACATTCCTCATACCACAATCATGGGCTTTGAGAACAATGACAAGAGAGCTTGGATTGAAAGAATTATGCAGGTATTATAATCTCGTATATGTATATAGTGGTGGATTTTGTATTAGTGATGTTGATCTTTTGATACAATTTGACTTATTAAATGGTTTGTCATTTGGAACTTTGGTAATTCAAGGCTTTACTTCATGTTCCAATTGTATTTTACTTTGTATTACTTTCAAGCAAAGTCGACAAATTGTGTATATACATATTGATTTTTAGAAAGTTTTTAATTTATATAAGTACTTACTCCGGTCCACTTTAATTGATTTTTTAGTTTTTTTTTTTGTGGTTCACAATATTTGATTTTTTTAGAAATCAAGAAGGAATTAATCTCTTTTTTTCCAAAGTTGCCTTTGAAGTAAAGAGCCAACGAGTATTTGTTATATTTTCAATGAACAAATTAAGGTTAATATGGTCAATTTATTGTTAATTAATGCAAAAAGGTGAATTCCTTTATATGTGTTAAACCAACAAAAAAAAACAATTAAAGTGGACCGGGGGAGTATATAGAAAGAAAATGAGTCCATTACTCAAATGGTCGCTCAATTATCCGAAATTATCTATCAAAGTTATTTTTCTTTCGTTTGTAACAACAAAGTCACTTAACTATGCCAATAGCACTTAGAAGGTCACTCAATAAGATTTCTCAAATTTTTGATCGCCAAATACCTATTTTACCCTTTTTATTTTTTAGCTTTTTAATATAATTTTTTTTTCTCTTTTTAATTTATATTACGGATTTTCCCTTATAATAAATAAATTTTATCTATAAATTAAAATATTATTTAAGCATATATAATGTTGAAATAATAAAATATTGAGCATAATGGAAAGTTAATTAGAACAATTTGTTCGTAAAAATAATTTTGATATTAACAAATAAAACTCAAAACTTTATTTACACAATTGAGAATGAAAGAAAATAAAAGTTTTAAAATATATATTCCATGCACGTACTATAGAAAATAATTATTTAAAAGAAAAGTATTTTTGTAATATACATCACATAATCTTGAATATTATGCTCAATTATATTATTATTTCGACATTATAATGCTAGAAAAATATTTTATTTTATTTTTTAATAAAATATTTTTGTTCTATAGGTAAGTCCATAATGTTGATTAAAAGGAGAAAAAAATAATAATATTTAAAAAGAAAATAAAAACAGAAGATAAAAGTTGATAATTTAGAGGGTAAAATAGGTATTTGGCGATCAAAAGTTTGAAATCTGGTTGAATGACCTTCTGAATGCTATAGGCATAGTTAAGTGACTTTGTTGTTACAAACGAAAGAAAAATGACTTTGATAGATAATTTTGGAAAGTTGAGTGACCATCTGAGTAATAGACTCGGAAGAAAATGGGATCTTTACACAAATAGTCCGTCATATTCATTATTTATTTTGTTTAGCCATATACATAGTTTATACATTGATTATACATACACATATAATACATAAATTATGCATGAATTATACCTTCACGGGCTTTTTTTAATTTAAGCAGTTTGGTGGGGGCTATTTGGGTTAATTCTTCAAAGAAAATTTTGTGACAACCCTTGATAAATTTTGTAAGCAGTGTTACTCATTAGTACAATTCGACTTACAAATACTTTTGAATCTAGGATGTGGTAGTTTCAAGGCTTTATTTTCTGTTCTAAATTGCATTTTATAACTTTGTACTATTTTCTAATAGTATCCATAAATTGTATATATATACATATTGGTTTTAAAAAAATATTACAAACATTTATTTTTTTGCGAAGGGATGTCAGATAACACTCTTTTATAAGGGGTGTCATTATGTACCTATGTCGTGTGTGTCTATATGCCTCAATTTTCCACATTGTAAAAAAGAAACTTTAAGGAATTTTCTAATTTCTGCTGAATCTTGCAGGCTAGAGATAGCAACACTATAAATACAGCTCTAAATGTAATAGGATCCAATAACAATGGAGCAACATTCTTGGCATCAGTTTCATTAACATTGGCCTCTCTCATTGGAGCCTGGATGGCTAATAATAGTATTTTCAACAGTGAATTAATATATGGTGATACAAGGCCACAAACTATGTGCATTAAGTTCATAAGCCTATTAATTTTCTTTTTGTTGGCTTTTGCATGTTTTGTGCAATCATCCAGATGCTTCATTCATGCAAATTACTTAATAACCATACCAGATACTGATATACCAATAAGTTATGTTGAATTGGCTGTGATTAGAGGAGGTGAGTTTTGGTCACTTGGGCTTAGAGCTCTGTATTTTGCAACCACTTTACTTCTATGGTTTTTTGGTCCAATTCCCATGTTTATAACCTCAGTTGTTATGGTTTTCCTCCTCCATTCCCTTGACAAAAACACAAAGCAATTGCACAATCATCGATCTTATGCAAAAGGAAAAGGTACTAGCATTGCAACTCGTGACATCGATCATCTTTTTTAGGCTTGCTGAGGGAGTACAATGAGTTATATTCAATGGTCAATATATTAATGTTTATAATTTATTGTAAGTGAACTTTGGCACAAAAAAGAATTGTACAAAAATGGAAAAAGCTAATTTTGGCATTTCCTTGTAATTGTAAATAAGTTTACTTACAATCACATTTCAAGCCTCCAATATCAAGGACTGTAATTAAATCATCAAATTGTTATTGGTCAATGTTGTTATTTATGAATGTTGCTTGTAAGATTATCTAATTAACAAGTTTCCTTTACAATACGTTAAGTCAGAGGTTTGCTTCAATTGAACAAATAGCAAACTCTGATATAGTTCCTTTCAAGCAACATAAAATTTTGCTAATTTTAATATGCAAAAACCCATTCAACTTCTTCCACTCTCGCAATTTTACGAACAAAAAACAGATAGGAGGAAAAAAATGGTATTCCAGAAAGAGCACCTTGATCTATACTTGGTGCCTAGTGGATTGCTCATCATGATTGCTTATCATCTCTTTCTTCTCCAGAGATACGTTAAGAATCCTCATACCACAGTTCTTGGTTTTGAGAACAATGATAAAATAGCTTGGGTTCAAAAAATCATGCAGGTAAGTACCAAATCAGCTTCTATTGTCCCATCAAACATTTCTTGAAACTTTTCAAAGTTCTGGGTGTTATTTGGTATGAAAAATTATTGCTTTTTGAATTTCCTTAAAATATATTTTTCTTCCAAACGGGGGAAATGACTTTCCTCGGTTATGAATTGAATTTATTTTGCTAATACTCCCTCCGTTCACTTTTACTTGACAAATTTTGACTTTTCACGCCCCTTAAAAAATAATAAATGAAGTGCATAATTTACCATGATACCCATATTAATTGATACATATTTTATTGGATTTGAGAAAATAATTTGAAATGAGTAATAAATATTGTGGGTATAATAGGGAAAAAAATTTGTCTTCTCCTAATATGCGCAAAGTGTCAAGTAAAAATGAAAATCTATTTTTCATAAAAACCCGAAAAATCGAACCAAACCGACCAAAAAAACCGATACTTTTTTGTTTGGTTTGGTTTTGGTTTTGAATTTTAAAAACCGATCAAATTTGGTTTGGTTTTGGTTTTAGTCAGAAAAAAATCGAACCAAACTGACTATAGGAGTAGCTATTCAAATTTATTATTACACCTATATATATGTATATTGTTATACAAAGTTTCAAAAATTTTATGATAAATGTTAATAGTTTGCACTTTTAATGTAATTCTTTACCTTTACATTATAGTTTGATTGGTAGTTTTCTTTTGTTTAGTGTAAGAATCCATTTCGTGTTAAAAATAACATATTTTTAATTGAGTCCTTAAATTATTCATCACTATTTGATTCAATTATCATCAATATATCTTGGTAAATAATAGATTTCTCAAAGGGCAATTGATTTGATAGTGTAACATTGAAAAAGTGGTCGCCGGAATATGTGTTTGGTAGTGTATGTCTTATATTTAAGAAAAAAGCGACAAATAACCGAAAAAACCGAAAAACCGACATAAACCGAATCGAGAAAAACCGACTTAATTGGTTTGGTTTGGTTCTAATATTTGAAAAACCGACTTACTTGGTTTGGTTTCTTTTTAGGGAAAAACCGATCCAAACCGAACCATGAACACCCCTACATGCCAAGTAAAAGTGAACGGAGGGAGTAGTTATCTTGACCCCCTAGCTTTATATAACTTGTTCCAACTAACACTCGGATGATTTTTTTGAGCAAATAGGAAATAGATATATTAATAACTAAGGAACGTCTAGTACATGATTAACATAAGATGCATAACGAAGGACGCATTGGTTCCCTAAAAAGATTTCATATAAAATACTATCTAATTTGTTGGAATTTCGCTATAGTTACGGCCAGATCCATTTGACACATGCAATTTCTTTTGTCGATACTTTCCAATATTATCATTATGTTTATATAAATCTTTCAAAAGTAGTTTTCGACTCATCAGCCAATTAACAAAAAACACTTCATAGGAAAATATTTTTTGTGAAAATGACTTCGGTCACATCAAATACACTATGATCCATTGATAATTTTGTTTTCTTGGCAGACTGAAAATCGGGATGTTACAACCGCATTAGAAGTTCTAGCATCAAACAACTCAGGAGCAACATTCTTGGCAACTGTCTGTTTAACTCTGAGCTCTCTCATCGGAGCATGGATGGCAAATAGTTCAACTTTATTTAGGAGTGAATTAATATATGGTGATACAAGGCCAGTCACCATCTCCATTAAGTACATAAGCCTTATTATATTTTTCTTGTTGGCATTTTCTTGCTTTGTTCAATCATCAAGATGTTTCATCCATGCAAATTACCTAATTAGTATACCAAATAGTGAAGTTCCTGCGAGCTATGTGGAATTGGCTGTTATAAGGGGAGGTGATTTTTGGTCTATTGGGCTTAGAGCTCTATATTTTGCCATCACTTTGTTGCTATGGTTTTTTGGTCCAATTCCAATGTTTGCTACTTCAATTGGGATGGTTTTTCTTCTTTACTATCTTGACACCAACAAGAGTCCATTGCTGCAACATTATCATTCTTCCACCAACCACCCCCCGCTCAAAAGCTTAGAGGAAATGCTATAATTTCTTGTTAGTTATACAAAATTTGATCATTAGTTAAAATTTAAATTTTGTAAGTTTGATATGTAATATCAGCAACATTGGAAAAATATGATTTCTATCTTCTTTTAATAAGGAATTTTGCCCTATCTATGCAAAATTATAAACCTGATTACTACTCTTAAAGATGTTCTCATTTAATTACCTAACATAACCACATTTACCAATTGTATACAAAGTAAGGGATTAGGCTCCAACTTTTTCCATTTTAGGTTCCTCTCTCTCTTTCTCTGTCACGACCCAAAAACCACAAGTCGTGATGGTACCTAACTCAACGCACTAGGTAAGCCAACTAACAGAAAATACAACTCAACTGAGATTATTAGAGAATAGAGAATAGATAACTGAACATTTACAAATACCCAAGACCTGGTAGTACGAATCACGAGCTTCTATGATTTGGAATGTCAAAACTAATACAATTAAATACACGTTCTGTTTGAAGGTTACATAAACAGATTAGCAATAACCTAAGCCACCAAGGACAAGTGGCAGCTATATCCAAACGCACGAACATCTTCCGAATCAGCACCCGACGTCACCAGCAGCTCCGATCCAAAATCTGCACACAATGTACAGAAGTGCAGTATCAGTACAACCGACCACATGTACTGGTAAGTATTTTGTCAAACCTCGTCGAAGTGGTGAGGAGGTTTTTAGTTAAAAGATACTTATTGTTATAACCTGTATATTAGATTAGCAGTAAAGCAGTTTAAAGCATAACAGATAAAAGTATCATATACAACTCGGCGAGATAGTCAACAATTACTAAAAGGAACCAAGATTTACGATCTTTCCTAGTATGAGAAGTATATCCAAAATATCAAATCACATGGCACGGTAGCACCCTTCGTGCTTTTATCTCATCCTCACCATGTATAAATAAATTTATGTACAATTTAATTAGCACGGCAACACCCTTCGTGCGTTCAACTCATCCTTCCAAATGAACGTATAACAGAACCAACCATATGACAGAAACACAATAATAGGAATTACAAAGTAGGAAATACGCAAGTAATAACAATGGACCAGGATATACATGTGGACAACAGTAAAGGACTAAACGAAAAGCACGTGAGCAATAACAATAATTGGAAAGCAAGGGGTATCAACGTCAATTAACTAGTATATTGGAGGCCTAAGTACAAATATGACAAATAAGACGGAAACACATGATCTTTACAAGTTAACAAGCAAGGGCATGAATGACTGTCATGATGGAATGATTAAACTAGAGTGCGACAGAATAGGTATGACATGAGCATAATTTCAAAGCAGGAAATAGGCATGGCATATGCAAGTTAAGCAAGTAAAAGACATGGACAGCACAACAACAATTAAGATAGAGGTCAAGTACGGAAAAATAACAAGATATCACTCAGAATATTTAATTGCGACAATCACAGCTCAAGGTAAGGGTGGAAGTGTATACACGGAAAAATAGATATCACATCATAATGCATGTCCCTCATCCTCACCTGCACGGAAACACCCTTCGTGCCATGACCTCACAATATTAAAAAGCATAACAATATAAATAAAATGGCATGGCATCACCCTTCGTGCTTTACACTCTTCCTCACATGATAATGTATATGAAATGGCACGGCATCACCCTTCGTGCTTTACACTCTTCCTCACATGATAATATATATGAAATGGCACGGCATCACCCTTCGTGCTTTACACTCTTCCTTAACAAGCATATGATATCAATAAAGTGACAGGCAGGAAGTATAAATAACATCGAGGAGAGTGTTCAGACAAATATTCCAACAAATTCTAAATCACGAAATTTCTAAGCCAACAATGATTCAATAAGCCCTCAAGGGCAGTATAACTCAAGTACTGATCACAATTTGTCAGCAACACAAGTATAGAATCCAGCATCTCAAAATATCGACCATAGCAATGTAGTAATGATTACGCATAGAGATGACCAAACTAGACACATCAATGTATTCTCAGAATTCTATCAAATTCGATCAAGTTATATTAGGCTAAGTCTTGATTACTAACATTTTATACTACGTTCTTAATAACGGTAAATCAAGTGAAGCATGAAGCAAGGGAGTTACGTAATTCTACAAGACACAATTAGAGCACAATCTACCCCCGAGCATGATCAACCCCGGCACATACATATACGCTCGTCACCTCATATATGTATCACCTCTGCATGTAGCAAACAATGATAAATAGGAGGGAAAGTTCCCTCAACAAAGTTAGGCAAAACACTTACCTCGATTCGGCTAACTCAACACTCAACTTAGCCTTTTCCTCTACAAATTTGCCTCCGCTCGACTCAATCTAGCCAATGACGACTTGAATACACCACACAATGCAAGAGAAAATAACTTCAATTAATAAAGCTGTGATTTTTATTCAATTTCTAAAAAGTCAACAAACGTCAAACCCCGGGCCCACCCGGTGAAAACCTGGGTCCAAGGGTAGGTCTTGACTACCCATAACCTCACGAGTCCAAATATGTGTTTTGTTTTCAAATCCGAGTCCTATTCGACTCTCAAATCCTAAATTTTCATTTTTTAAAACTTTGACAAAATCCCCAAATTTTTTCATAGATTTCTCATGAATTTGATGTTAAATCTTGTATAAAATCATGAAATATAGTTGGAAATTGATTAAAGGTACTTACCCAATGTTTTGGTATGAAAATCCCCTCACAAAATCGCCTCACCTCGAAGCTAGGGTTCAAAAATATGAAAATGAAGCAAAAACTCAGAATTCTCAGCACTTAACAGGCTGCAGATGTCGCATTTGAAACTTCGCATTTGCGAATGAACAGTGTTTCCGCAATTGCCATAAAAAGGTTCGCAATTGCGAATGAACAGTGCCACACCAAAAACCAGCAAAACCCAAACTTCTCCGAAATGATCCAAAACCACCCAAAACTCATCCGGAACCTCCCGGACACAAACCATATATGAATTTCAATCATAAAACACGCTACGGACCTGCTCGCGTACTCAAAACACTGAAAAGAGATCGTCTTAACCCAATATTGACCATGGTCAAACTCCCAAATTTCTTAACTTTACTAGTCTGTCAATCAATGATCAAAAAATACACCCAAGCCCCTCGGGACTCCAAACCAAAAGTGCACACCAGTCTAAAAACATCATACGAACTAGCTCGCGCGACCAAATCGCCAAAATAACACCTAGAACTATGAATTGGACACCAAATCAAATGAAATTTTCAAGAAAGCTTTGAAATCTCTATTTTTACCACCGGACGTCTGAATCACTTCAACCGACTCCGTTTTCCACCAAATTTCACAGATAAGTCAAAAATATTATATTGGACCTATACCGGGGTCCGAAACCAAAATACGGATCCGGTATCAACAATGCCAAACATCAATCAATTCTTAAAAATATTAGATTTTTCAGACTTTTAATTTTCAATAAAAATTAATAACTCAAGCTAGGGACCTCAGAATTCAATTACGGGCATACGCCCAAATCCCATATTTCAATACGGACCTATCGAGACAGTCAAAATACGGGTCCGGGTCCATTTACTCAAAATGTTGACCGAAATCAACCAAAATTAACTTTCTAGGCAAAAATTCTTATTTTGATCAGTTTTTGTTAGCATATAAGCCTCCCAGGTCAATACCCGGACAGCGCACGCAAATCAAGGAAGGCTAGAATGAGGCTCTAATGGTTTCGAAACACAGAGTATGGTCCTAAATTTACCGAGCGAAGTGCAGATACTCAAAACGACCAGTCGGGTCGTTACATTCTCTCTCTCATACATGTCTCATTTAATTAATATTCCATTAATTAAAGCAACAAGAATGAAGTCGAAAAATAATATTCCGACAAATACTTTTTATTTATCAAATATTTTGAGACAAATTAATTTTTAAAAATTATCAATATTTGTAATTGAATAAGTATGTTTAACCAATTAATCAAAAGAAGAGATACAATTATATAATTATTGTCACGCCACTTATGATCACTCGACAATTTCGATGGCAAAAATTGCAACTAACTTTAACTAATTTCAACTTCCCAATACAAAGAAGCCAACTCAATTGATATTATCATAGAAAGCAGGACTAATAAGTAATAACGCTATCGGTTGTACAGCACTTAAGAAAACAATTGAAAAGTTACTTTCGTTTCAGCTCAGTGAGGAATACCATTAACATAAATCCACGCTGTAATTATTTTATCACTTCATCTTGCCCATTACTTTTAATCTTGTCAATTAATCAATCAAAAAATCTAATCTAAACTAAGTCATGTCAATTTTGCCTTCGTAACAAGAAAAAGAGGAAAATTTACGAGATCAATACCTGGGATTATTGAGAGTTAGTGGCAATTTCAATCCACCTTAGGAAGATGGGCAATTTTAGTCCACCCTAATTTCTTATAATGCCAATTAAGAGAAGCATTTTAGTTCCTAATCCAAAATTTAAAGTGATAATTGATTAAAGTCAATATACTATTCCGTTCTGGGACGCAGTAGATTACATTTTGCTGAGGCTGCCTTAGACTTAACTGCAACGCAATGAAAATCTAGAAACCTGCACCAGATCCTTCACAGTAGTTTCTGTCTTTACTCTTCTTTCCTGCATTCCCAATGACATTCATAAGTCGCATTAATTTGATTTATTCATACTCGTATTTGATGCGATGTATGAGTCGCATTTCGCAAACGCGATTTATAAGTCGCATTTTGCATTTATAAGTCGGATTTTGCAAACGCTGATTTCTAAGTCACATATCGCAAATGCGACTTATAACGCATTATGCAATTAGTCTTCAATTCAAGCTATGTTTCCGCATTTGATAAGTGCGATTTCTAAGTTAGAATTTGCCAGTTAGTTTTCAATCCAAGCTATGTTTCTATATGGGAGTATGCAAAATAAGTTTTAGATCAAACTATCCCTCATACATAAGACAGGGTTTTACAACGAAAGTAAACTCCTTCATTATCTTCACTCTGAATTCATTCTCTTACTCTCCTCGACTTTTAACTGCAAAGTTAAGACACTAAGGGGTCGTTCGGTACGTGGGATTATAAATAATAATTTCGAGATTAGCCGCGAGCTTATTTTATCCTGTATTTGGTTAAATTTTTGAATTCGAAATTAATTATCCCGAGATTAATTAATTTCACAATTCGATATTATTCTACCCACATTGACAGTGAGATGATAATTCGGGGACTAATTAATCTCGGGATAAATACTAAAATAATAAAAATGACATGCTCTAAGGCTCTTCCCCCAAAGTATTTTAAACAATCCAAGATTAAAATTGAAAATAAAAGTTATCCCAACTTGTCAAGTATACACCAAACACATATTTATATTATGCCCTATATATCTTATTTTTAGTCTAATAAACTAAACATCTTCCAATAAAAATATATTCATTAAATAGTCCCGTCAGTTTAATATCTTTTGGAGCTAATAGGTCAATTTTGTGGGAGTTTGGTAAAAATTAGAGTTGGTTTTGGCAAAAAAATTCAGAGTATGCAAGTTGTATAAAAGTTGTGTAGTCCATTACTAAAATGGTCACTCAACTATCCAAAATTATCTAGTAAAGTTATCTTGCATTCGTTTGTAATAGAAAATTCACGTAACTATGTGTACAGTACTCAGAAGGTCACTCAACTAGATTTCTCAAACTTGTAATTGTCAACTACCTATTTTACCCTCTAAATTATCATCTTTTATCTTTTATTTTTAATATTATAATTTTTTTCTCTTTTTAATCTACATTGTGGACTTACATATATAACAAATAAATTTTATTTATAGAATAAAAATAAAAAATTATCTTTCTAGCATATATTATGTCAGAATAATAATATAATTGGGCATAATTTTCAAAAATATATAATTTATATTATGAAAATACTTTTATATTAAATAACTTTTTACAATACGTGCATGAAATATATATTGGTTAAAATTTTATTTTCTTTCATCCTCAATTGTGTAAATAAATTTTTGAATTTTTTTGTTAATGTCAAAATTATTATTACGAACAAATTATTCTAATTATTTTTACTATGCTCAATCTTTTATTATTCTAACTTCATATATATATATAAAAATAATTTTTATTTTATTATTTTGTAAATAAAATTTATTTATTCTATAGGTAAGTCCATAATATAAAATAAAAAAATTATAATATTAAAAAAAAATTTAAAAAAAGGAAAGAAGATAAAAATTAATTATTTAGAGGGTAAAATAGATATTTGCAATTAAAATTTTGAAAATTTAGTTGAGTGAACTTCTGAGTGCTATAGGTGTAGTTAAGTGACTTTGCAGTTACAAACGAAAGAAAGATGACTTTAATAGGTAATTTCAGATAGTTTAGTGATCATTTGAGTAATGGACTCAAAAGTTGTATGTAAGTTATATGTTTTGATTGGATTTGTATGTAACAAAATTTTGTAGGCAAGATGTATCTTGTGGCCAATTCTATACAACAAAAAAATGTATATAAATTGTATATTTTGACCGAATTAGTATACATTTTGTATCTTGCTACTTTTTAAAACCCAAAAACCAAATCTAAAGCAAGTAAATATTATCATATTTTTGTAACTATAGGAAAAATTCATTTTAATAATAAAAGTACAGTGTTTGACTGAGACTCAAACCGGGTGGCTTTGGCATAGTAATCGTCCAAAAGCGGATTTCAGCCCATTGTTGTCTAAAAGATGTAACGACCCGGCCGATCGTTTCATTAGTTACCGCTCTGTTTCCCCCATTTATGCTTCTTTATGGTTTGATCATCTGTATTATGTGGTGTCGGGTTAATCGGTTCGAATGTTTTGGGAAAGGTTTGAGACACTTAGTCTCTAAAGTTGGTCTTTAGTTGGAAAAGTCAACCTGAAGTTGACTTGTGAGCAAACGATCCCGGAAATTGGGTTTTATGATTTGGATAGCTTCGGGAGGTGATTTGGGACTTAGGAGCGTGATCGGAATGTGTTTTGGAAGTCCGGAGTAGATTTAGGCTGGCGAAATTGGAATTTTGGAGTTTTCCGGTTGATAGGGGAGATTTTGATATAGGGGTCGGAATGGAATTTCGGAAGTTGGAGTAGGTCCGTTGTGTCATTTGCAACGTGTGTGCAAAATTTCAGGTCATTCGGACGAGGTTTGATAGACTTTTTGATCAAAGCGGAATTCGAAAGTTTTTGGAGTTCTTAGGCTTGAATCCATGGTTAATTTGATGTTCCGATGTTGTTTTAGGTGTTTCAAAGATTGATACAAGTTTGGATAGTGGTATATGACTTGTCCGTATTTTTGGTTGAGGTCCCGAGGGCCTCGGGGTGATTTCAGATGGTTATCGGAAAGTTTAGAACTTGAAAGTTGCAGCTGAAGCTGCTGAACCTGTCATAACCGTACCTGCGGCTTGGGGACCGCAGGTGCGAGCCCGTAGAAGCGGAAATGAAGTCGCAGATGCGACCAAGAGAGGGAAGGGCTGGAGCCACAGATGCGGAACTTTGGGCGCACCTGCGATTGCGTAGGTGCGAGAACTTTATCGCAGGTGCGGTGGCTGGGCGGATAAGTGGAATCCTCAGATGCGCACCTGGGACCGCAAGTGCGGGTTCGCAGGTGTGATAAATAGACCGGAGATGCGGTTTTCCTAGGTTAGAACATGTAAATTTCACCCTTCGCGAATTTGGGTTATTTTTCATAACATTTCAAACGAGAAGAAGCTTTGGAGAGCAAATCCAAGGGAGAATTCAAGAGGTTCCTTAGAGGTAAGGTCCTTCGTCCCTAAACTCGTTTTTATGATGATTTTTGAGGTTGTAAGCTTGAAATCTATGGGTAAATCAGTAGCAAATTAGGGATTAGGGCTTGAAAAATTGGAGACCTAAAATTAGGGATTTGAGGGGCCATTTGTGGTCGGATTTTGGTACTTTTGGTATGAATGAACTCGTGGGAGGATAAGGATTCCATTGATGTAAATTTTGTCGGATTCCGAGACGTGGGCCTGGGGGTCGGGTTTGGTCAATTTCGGGATTTGTGTTGTAATTTGATTAATTTCGTATGGGTTTCACTTCTTTAGCATATATTGATGGCCATGAACTGATTTTGGTTAGATTCGAGGCATTTGGAGGCCGAATCGAGAGGAAAGGGCATCGCGGGCTAGAGTTTGGCTTGGCTTGAGGTAAGTAACGCTTCCAGTCTTGGTTCTGCGGGTTCGAAACCCCGAACTATGTTTCATGATTATTATGAAGGTGGCGCCATGCCAAGTGATGGGCGTATGGGCGTGCACCGTGGGAAATGCGGCCTGGATCATTCCAGAACACCGCTTAGTGGTTCTTTCTTACCGATATCTGCTTTGTAATTATGTGATTTAGTTGTTCAGATGTAAATCATGTTGATTATCATTTTAAGGCTTCACGCCGATATTATTGAGACCCAAGAGGTCATTTCTTGCTATCACATCATTTATTTTATTGATATTCTGTACTCAGTCCTTTCCATGCATATTATATCCTGTCCCGGTCTCGATTATTACTATTTGCCACATTTTTATTGTTGACCAGGCTAGTATCATGGCATTTAGAGCCCGTATGTGAGATCGGTGAGTTATGACTGAGTGAGGCCGAGAGCCTTCTATTGAGTGACACATGAGATTGGGCTGCACACCGCATCGAGATACTGAACAAGCCTTCGTTGGCTTTGTTATAGCGCATGGGCTAATGAGAGAAGCCCCTCCGAAGTCTTTACACCCCCAGTGAGCACAGATGATGATATTGAGGGATGGATCTTCCCTGGACATAGATCTTGTCCAAAGTATTATACCGGGAGATGGATCTTCTCCGTGAGGCTGGATTGGCCTGTGTCCTCGGTATTGGATGACTGCGGTCAGTGATGTATATTCCGGGATGGATCTTCCCTGGGCCGGATGGCCATATACAGTACCGAGGGGTTGAATACTTGTGAGTGGAGGTTCATGGAACATTGATCATGCTAGTTGTGCATTAGTATATGTAAAATCTCTAAGTGTTGAACTTCGTACTGTTCAGTTGCATTTAAATACTATTGAACTTTACTTGAACTGTAAGCATGTCTACTTTTCCTGTTCAGATATATGTTATTACCTGTTGAAGTTTGGTCCGTCACTACCTGTCAGTCCATAGGTTGGACTTCTTACTTACTGAGTTGGTGTACTCAAGTTACCCCCTGCACCTTGTGTGCAGATCTAGGTGTCTCGGGTCACGGTAGCGGCTACTGATTATATTGTGTGGACTTTCACTTGGAGATTGCAAGGTAGCTTCTTGGCGATCGCAGTTTCGCCTTCTGCTTCCCTATCTTCCTCTAGTTTATATGTTGGATATTTTCAGAATGTACTAGTCTTGTTATTTCGAACAGTTGTAGTAGCTTTTGCTCATGACTACTGACACCCGAGGTCGGGCTTGTATTTTCTTTCCGCTGGTTTTGGAACTTCTATTTTTATATCGCTGGATTTCTGTAAAACATGATGTTTTCTTAAGCTTTTCAATTGGAAAATAGAGTAATTGGAAATAAGTGGATGGCCTAGTTCCACGATAGGCGCCATCACGACCGGGTCAGCTTTTGGGTCGTGACATGTTGGTATTAGAGCCTAGGTTACATAGGTCTCACGAGTCATGAGCAGGTTTAGTCGAGTCTCGCGGATCGGTACGGAGACGTCTGTATTTATCCTCGGGAGGCTGCAAAACCTTTAGGAAAACTTCATATTCTTGAAATCGTGCGAAACTGTTGATCCTAGCACTAAACTTCTGTTATTCTATTCTCTCACATATGGTGAGGACACGTGCTGCCGGCCAGGATGGACGACCACCGGTACCACCAGCTAGGGCCACTAAAGGTCGAGGACGCGGTCAAGGCCGTGGTAGGGGCAGGGGTGTGGCCCGCACAGCAGCTAGGGCAGCACCTGTAGATCCACCAGCCGCCCCAGTTCATGATCAGGCTCCAGGGGAGGATGCTCCAGCAGTACCGGCTCAGGCACCAGCTGTACCTATTGTTATTCCAGGTCTCCAGGAGACCTTGGCTCAGATTATAACAGTGTGCACCAGTCTCGCTCAGGTAGTCGCAGTCTCTACTACGGCAGCTACTTCCCAAGCCAGGGGAGGCACTCAGACTCCCGCCGCTCGCACAACTGAGCAGGTTGTGCAGGGACTTCAGACACCAAAGGCACCACCAGCCTAGCCGGTTGCCCCTGCTTAGGACTATATAGTTCCAGTTATGCCTGATGACGAGCAGCGTCGATTGGAGAGATTCGGTCGACTTCAGCCTCCGACTTTCAGCGGAGCAGAGGGCGAGGATGCCCAGGGTTTCTTAGACAAGTGCTAGAGGATTCTATGTACAGCAGGGATTCTGGAGACTAGCGGAGTTGCATTTACCACTTTTCAGTTTTGTGGGGCTGCCTTCACTTGGTGGGAGGCGTATGAGAGGCGTAGGCCTATTAGTGCACCACCCCTTACCTGGCATCAGTTCTCCATTCTCTTCCTAGAGAAGTATGTACCGCATTCCCGCAGGGAGGAGCTGCACAAGCAGTTCGAGCAGTTGCGTCAGGAGGGCATGTCCCTGATGCAGTATGAGATGAGGTTCTCCGAGTTGGCCCGTCATGCTATCTGGCTAGTTCCCACGGATAGGGAGAGGATCAGGAGGTTCGTTGATGGCCTCAACTATCAGCTACGGATTTTTCTGACCAGAGAGAGACTATCTGGCGCTTCTTATGAGGAGGTGGTTGATATTTCTAGAGAGATTGAGTCAGTTCATCGCCAGGAGCGAGAGGAGAGGGAGGCCAAGAGGCCTTGAGGATCTGGCAGCTTTGGTGATTCTTCTTCGGGAGGTCAGTTTCAGCACGGCAGAGGCCGTTCATTTAGGCATGCTCAGCCAGCCCGTTCAGGTCATCGTGGTGGGTCATCTGGCCATGGTTCTCACAGCTCACATCAGGGTCACTCGTCTCTCAATGCTCTCCAGCTCAGAGTTCAACTCAGGCACCATCAGTCCAGGGCTCATCTATGCCTGGTTCTTCTAGTGGGCATCCCGGTGCGCGAGGCTCCCTCCAATCCCCATCGCCATTTGCCGCGAGAGGTTGCTTCGGGTGTGGAGATTTGGGTTATTTCAAGAGGTTTTGTCCCCCTCTTAGGGAGGATCATCCCAGCAGAGGAGTCAGCCTTCAGCTTCAGCACCAGCTGCTTCCCCGCCCGCTCAGTCAGCTAGAGGTGGAGGTCAGTCAGCTAGGGGTCGCCCTAGAGAGGGAGGCCGATCAGGTGGTGGTCGGGCCCGTTTCTATGCTCTTCCAGCCAGACCGGATATTATTGCTTCAGATGCTGTGATCACAGGTATTATCTCAGTCGGCCGTAGAGATGCCTCTGTATTATTTGATCCCGGTTCTACTTTCTCTTATGTGTCATCATATTTTGCCCATTATTTGGATATGCCCTGCGAGTCTCTCATTTCTTCTGTTTATGTCTCTACTCCGGTGGGCGATACTGTTGTGGCAGACCGTGTATACCAGTCGTGCGTTGGGTCTATTGCGGGTCTTGAGACCCGAGTGGATCTTCTGTTAATTTGCATGGTAGACTTCAATGTGATATTGGGCATGGATTGGTTATCTCTGTGTTGGGCTATTTTGGATGGTCACGCCAAGACAGTGACATTGAGTGGCAAGGTTTGTCTGATTATGTGCCCAGCATGGTAATCTCATTCCTGAAGGCTCAGTGTATGGTTGGGAAATGTTGTCTTTCATACTTAGCATTTGTGAGGGATGTCAGGGCAGAGACTCCCAGCATTGATTTTGTTCCAGTTGTGAGGGATTTTCCCGATGTGTTTCCTACAGACCTGGCGGGCACGCCACCAGACAGGGATATTGATTTTGGTATTGACCTGGTGTCGGGCACTCAGCCCATTTCTATTCCACCGTATCGTATGGCACCAGCGGAGTTGAAGGAGTTGAAGGAGCAGCTTCAGGAACTCCTAGATAAGGGGTTTATTCGGCCTAGTGTTTCGCCGTAGGGTGCTCTGTCCTGTTTGTGAAGAAGAAGGATGGCACTATGAGGATGTGCATTGATTACAGGCAGTTGAACAAAGTTACAGTTAAGAACAAGTATCCCTTGCCTCGCATTGATGATTTGTTCGACCAGCTTCAGGGAGCGAGAGTGTTCTCCAAGATTGATCTCCGTTCAGGGTATCACCAGTTGAAGATCAGGGACTCGAATATTCATAAGATAGCTTTCAAGACCTGATATGAACACTAAGAGTTCCTTGTGATGTCTTTTGGGCTGACCAATGCCCCAGTAGAGTTCATGCATTTGATGAACAGTGTGTTTCGGCCGTATCTCGACTCGTTTGTCATTGTTTTCATTGATGATATTTCGGTATACTCGCGTAGTCAGGAGGAGCACGCGGAGCATTTGAGAGTGGTATTGCAGAGATTGAGGGAGGAGAAGCTTTATGCAAAGTTCTCCAAATGGGAGTTTTGGCTCAGTTCAGTGGCTTTCTTGGGGCACGTGGTGTCCAGCGAGGGTATTCAGGTTGATCCGAAGAAGATAGAGGCGGTTCAGAGTTGGCTGACCGTCCTCTGCTATAGAGATTCGCAGTTTTCTTGGATTGGCGGGTTATTACTATCGGTTCGTTCAGGTATTTTCATCCATTGCATCACCCTTGACCAAGTTGACTCAGAAGGGTGCTCCATTCCAGTGGTCGGGTGAGCGTGAGGTGAGCTTTCAAAAGCTCAAGACTGCCTTGACCACGGCTCCAGTTTTAGTTTTGCCATCAGCTTCAGGTTCATATAAGGTGTATTGTGATGCATCGAGAGTGGGTATTGGATGTGTGTTGATGCAGGAGGGTAGGGTTATTGCTTATGCTTCTCGTCAGTTGAAGCCCCATGAGAAGAACTACCCCGTTCATGATTTAGAGTTGGCTGCGATTGTTCACGCATTGAAGATTTGGAGGCATTGCTTGTATGGTGTGTCTTGTGAGGTGTTTACTGATCATCATAGCCTCCAGCACTTGTTCAAACAGAAAGATCTCAATTTGAGGCAGCGGAGATGGTTAGAGCTCTTGAAGGATTATGACATCACTATCTTATATCATCCGGGAAAGGCCAATGTAGTGGCTGAAGCCTTGAGCAGAAAGGCAGAGACTATTGGCAGTTTGGCATATATTCCTGTTAGGGAGAGACCTCTTGCAGTTGATGTTCAGGCTTTGGCCAATCGGTTCGTGAGGTTGGATATTTCGGAGCCCAATCGGGCATTAGCTTGTGTGATTTCTCGGTCTTCCTTATTTGATCGCATCAAAGAGCGCCAGTATGATGATCCTCACTTGCTTGTCCTTAAGGACAGAGTTCAGCATGACGATGCCAGAGATGTGACTATTGGGGATGATGGTGTACTGAGGATGTAGGGCCGGATATGCGTGCCCAACGTTGATGGGCTTCGGGAGTTGATTCTGGAGAAGGCCCATAGCTCGCGGTATTCCATCCATCCGGGTGCCGCGAAGATGTATCAGGATTTGAGACAGCATTACTGGTGGAGAAGAATGAAGAAGGACATTGTGGGATTTGTAGCTCAGTGCCTCAATTGTCAGCAGGTGAAATATGAGCGTCAAAGACCGCGTGGCTTGCTTCAGCAGATAGAGATTCCAGAGTGGAAATGGGAGCGGATTACCATGGACTTTGTAGTTAGGCTCCCACAGACTTTGAAGAAGTTCGATGCTATTTGGGTGATTGTGGATCGGCCGACCAAGTCCGCGCACTTCATTCCTATTTGTACTACCTATTCTTCGTAGCGGTTGGCGGGGATCTATATCCGGGAGATTGTTCGCTTGCATGGTGTCCTAGTTTCCATCATTTCTGATAGGGGCACTTAGTTTACTTTGCAGTTTTGGAGGGCCATGCAGAGAGAGTTGGGTACTCAGGTCGAGTTGAGCACAGCTTTTCACCCTCAGACGGATGGGCAGTCCGAGCGCACTATTCAGATATTGGAGGACATGTTGCACGCCTGTATGATTGACTTTGGTGGTTCATGGGATCAGTTTCTACCGCTCGCGGAGTTTGAGGCTTTGTATGGGAGACGGTTTAGATCTCCAGTTGGTTGGTTTGAGCCAGGTGAGGCTAGACTTTTGGGCACAGACTTAGTGCAGGATGCTTTGGACAAGGTGAAGGTGATTCAGGAGCGGCTTCGTACAGCGCAGTCGAGACAGAAGAGTTATGCCGATAGGAAGGTCCGTGATGTGTACTATATGGTTTGGGAGAAAGTTCTACTGAAGGTATCGCCCATGAAGGGTGTTGTGAGATTTGGGAAGAAAGGTAAACTGAGTCCTCGGTTCATTGGGCCTTTTGAGGTGCTTCGGAGGATTGGAGAGGTGGCTTATGAGCTTGCTTTGCCACCCAGCTTGTCGAGTGTGCATCCGGTGTTTCATGTTTCTATGCTCCGAAAGTATGTTAGGGATCCGTCTCATGTTGTGGATTTCAGCACGGTTCAGTTATAGGGAGATTTCACGTATGATGTGGAGCCAGCAGCCATTCAGGAGCGTCAGGTTCGAAAATTAAGGTCGAAGGATATAGCTTCAGTGAAAGTGCAGTGGAGAGGTCGGCCCGTGGAGGAGGCTACCTGGGAGACCGAGCGGGAGATGCAGAGCAGATATCCTCACCTATTTGAGGCTCCAGGTATGTTTCTTGACTCGTTCGAGGACGAACATTTGTTTAAGAGGGGGAGGATGTAACGACCCGGCCGGTCGTTTCATGAGTTACCGCTTTGTTTCCCCCATTTCTGCTTCTTTATGCTATGATCATCTGTATTATGTGGTGTCGGGTTAATCGGTTTGAATCCGGAATGGTTTTGGAAAAGGTTTGAGACACTTAGTCTCTTAAGTTGGTCTTTAGTTGGAAAAGTCAACCGAAAGTTGACTTGTGAGCAAATGATCCGGGAATTTGGGTTTTATGACTCGGATAACTTCGGGAGGTGATATGGGATTTAGGAGCATGATCAGAATGTTTTTTGGAAGTCCAGAGTAGATTTAGGCTTGAATTGGCGAAATTGGAATTTTGGAGTTTTCCGGTTGATAGGGGAGATTTTGATATAGGGGTCGGAATGGAATTTCGGAAGTTGGAGTAGGTCCTTGGTGTCATTTGCGACGTGCGTGCAAAATTTCAGGTCATTCGGACGAGGTTTGATAGACGTTTTGTTCAAAAGCGGAATTCGGAAGTTTTTGGAGTTCTTAGGCTTGAATCCATGGTTAATTTGATGTTCCGATGTTGTTTTAGGTGTTTCGAAGATTGGTACAAGTGTGGATAGTGGTATATGACTTGTCCGTATTTTTGGTTGAGGTCCCGGGGGCCTCGGGGTAATTTTGGATGGTTATCGGAAAGTTTTGAACTTGAAAGTTGCAGCTGAAGCTGCTGAACCTGTCATAACCGCATCTGCGGTTTGGGGACCGCAGGTGCGAGCCCATAGAAGCAGAAATGAAGTCGCAAATGCGACCAAGAGAGGGAAGGGCTGGAGCCGCAGATGCGGAACATTGATCATGCTAGTTGTGCATTGGTATATGTAAAATCTCTGAGTGTTGAACTTCGTACTGTTCAATTGCATTTAAATACTATTGGACTTTACTTGAACTGTAAGCATGTCTACTTTTCCTGTTCAGATATATGTTATTACCTGTTGAGGTTTGGTCCGTCACTACCTGTCAGTCCATAGGTTGGACTTGTTACTTACTGAGTTGGTGTACTCACGTTACCCCATGCATCTTATGCGCAGATCCAGGTGTCTCGGGTCACGCTAGCGTCTGCTGATTATATTGTGTGGACTTTCACTTGGAGATTGCGAGGTAGATGCTTGGCGACCGCAGTTACGCCTTCTCCTTCCCTATCTTCCTCTAGTTTATATGTTGGATATTTTCAGACTGTACTAGTCTTGTTATTTCGAACAGTTGTAGTAGTTTTTGCTCATGACTAGTGACATCCGAGGTCGGGCTTGTATTTCTTTCCGCTGGTTTTGGAACTTCTATTTTCATATCACTGGATTTCTGTTAAAACATGATGTTTTCTTAAGCTTTTCAATTGGAAAATAGAGTAATTGGAAATAAGTGGCTGGACTAGTTCCACAATAGGCGCTATCACGACCGGGTCGGTTTTTGGGGCGTGACAAAAGAAAAGGCAACGGAAAAGTTTGAAGGAACCTAGGAAAAGAAAAGGAAATTGATTTGTCTTATCCAATAATAATGGAGTAATTACTTTTGTAATGAAAACTGAAATGGGATTAACCCTAATCTATTCAATTTTTTATGTTGTACGAGAAGTTGACCAGTTACTCCCCTCTAGGGATGTTCATGGTTGAGTTTATTGCTTTTTCTCTAAAAGGAAACTAAACCCAATTAAGTGTGATGACCCAAAAGGTCATCTCGTGTTTTAGAACCCAATCCGGGGTTCCGAGGCCATCAAGACCTCATTTTCTTTCTCCTCGATTTGTGTGCGCAGTCCGGGCGTACTTCCGGAAAGCCTATATGTGAAAAATTGAGAAAACGCTAAACTTTGCCTTTAAAATTGAATTAAGTCGACTTCGGTCAACATTTTGGGTAGACGGACCCGGACCCGTGATTTGACGGTCCCGGAGGGTCCGGAGAAAAATATGGGAATGGGCGTGTTCCCGGAATCGAATTCCGAGGTCCCTAGCCCGAGAAAAGAATTTTTAAAGAAAATTATTTGCTGGAAAATATAAAGACTTTTGGAAATGAAATGGTGTGTGCTATTGATGGTATTGGGCCCGTATATTGGTTCCGGAGTCCGGTAGTGTTTTAAAATAATGTTTAAGTAGAATCTGTACAATTTGGTAAGAATCGGAGTTGATTTGATATAAATCGGACCCTCGGTTGTGAAAATAGTAACTTTAAGAGTTCTTGAGCTTTTCATTGATTTTGATGCTAAATTCGTTGTTTAAGATGTTATTTGGGCAATTTGATTGCACGAGCAAGTCCATATGATATTTTTAGACTTGTGTGCATGTTTGGTTTGGAGCTCCGAGGGCTCGGGTGAGTTTTGGATAGGCCACGGAGTGTATTGAGACTCAAGGAATTAGTTGTTGTGTTGCAGATCTGCAGGCTCCGCATTTGCGAAGTTCAATGTCGCAATTGCGAATCCAGCAGTCATCGCATTTGCGAACAATAGTTCGCATTGCAGGCCAGGCCAAGCTTCACATTTGCGAACCTGTTATCGCAAATGCGATATCCGCGACTGTGTAAATTATAACTTAGACGGGATTTCAAGTCATTATTTATAAATTTTAAACCTTAAGCTCTCTTAGGCGATTTTCCAAAGAAAAGTTCTTCCCCAAATCATAGGTAAACAACTTCTAACTCATTTCTTTAAATTTACTTCATCTTTTTACGAGATTTCATCACAAAATCTAGAGATTTTCATGAAAAATTGGGTGTTTTCGGGTGAAATTTGGGGATCTAGACCTCAAATTGAGGTCGGATTCCAATACCAATTGCATATCCGAGCTCGGGTGTGAATGGGTAATCAGGTTTTGGTCCGAACCTCGAGTTTTGACCAAGCGGGCCCGGGGTCGATTTTGACTTTTTTGGGGGAAAATGATAGAAAACCTATAATTAATCATTAGAGTGAAATTCTTTAGCATTTATTGATGTTGTTAAGTTAATTATGGCTAGATACAAGTGAATTGGAGATGAAATCTAAGGGGAAAGCGGTATTTTAGGCTTGAGTTTGGCCATGGAATTCGAGGTACGTGTTTGGCCTAACCTTAGCTTGAGGGAATAGGTGTTGTGTCTTATTTGCTACGTGTTTGTGTTGTGTTCGACGTATAGGTGTGGTGACGAGTATCTATACGTTGGTGTCGAGCATGCTCATGAATCTTAAACTGTGACCGTTGTGATTCTTATTATGTACTATTCATGCTTAAATTGATGATTATTCATGTTGAACAAGACTAGTGATATTTTCTTGGTAGTTGACCATTGTTGAGTATTGTCTCAAGTTGAGATTTATTTTGTGAAGTTAACTGTTGAAACGATATTGCTTATAGTTGATTCCCTTGCCGGGATGTATTTGTTTCTATTGTTGATTCCTTTGCCGGGATGTTATTGTTTCTACTGTTTGGGTGAGGATAGAGTGATAAAGCACGAAGGTGATGCCGTGCACATTCATTCTTATTCATATGGTGAGGAAAGAGTGATAAAGCACGAAGGGTGATGTCGTGCATATTTACATTTATATTGATGCATATGGTGAGGAAGAGAGATAAAGCACGAAGGGTGATGCCGTGCACATTCCTATTATTCACACGGTGAGGAAGAGTGATAAAGCACGAAGGGTGATGCCGTGCACATTTCCATTATTGATTGCATGGTGAGGATTGAGAGTAAAAGCACGAAGGGTGATGCCATGCATTTGTTTTTCTGTTTGCTGTGATTATTTGTTGTTATCGGTTCAAGTGCCTTAATTGTTTCGTTTCCGTTAATTCTGTGTTTCCTTATTCTAGTATTCCCCATAGCATGTTGCCCCTTCCCGTAAATTTTTGATAGCTTCTATTGTTGTTATTCTGTTAGATATTGTTTAACTGCACAGGTTTACGATGTTGGTCGTTTCCTAGCCTCGTCACTACTTCGCCGAGGTTTGGCTCGACACTTACCAGTACATGGATTCGGTTGTACTGATGCTACACTCTGCACTTTTGTGCAGATCCCGATATTGGACCATACGGACCGTAGTTCGAGGTTGCTGCCTTCAATCCAGTGGAGACCCGAGGTAGTCCTGCAGGCGTCCGCAGGCCTTGGCGTCCCCTTCTATCCTGCTTCTTTTCTATTTTATCTATTTCTGAGACAGATTTGTATTTCTTTGTTCAGACCACTATTTGTAGTATTCGTAGACAGTCCAATAAATTGTGACACCAGTTATGGGTGGAGTTTTATTATGGATTTCGTATTTGTATTAAGATAATCTGTTAAATTCTATTTTTCCGCATTTATTCTGTTGGTTTTCATATGATAACTCGTAAATTGTTAAAGGATAAAGTAAAAAGATAAAATGATAAGTAACGTTGGCTTGCCTAGCGGGTTCAATGTTAGGCGCCATCACGATCCCGGCGGTGGGAAATTCTGGTCGTGACAAGTTGGTATCAGAGCTCTAGGTTGCTTAGGTCTCACAATTCATGGACAAGCTTAGTAGAGTCTGAGGGATCGGTGCGGAGACGTCTGTGCTTATTCCCAGAGGCTACAGAGTTAGGAACAGTTTCACTTCTATTCATCTCTGTCATGTGGTTTGATTCCTCAATGCCGATTGAACTTCTACTCTGTTCTTTCGCAGATGGCGAGAATACATGCCGCTTCAGCAGCTGATCGGCAGCCCGAGCCCCCAGCGGTAGCTCCTACGAGGGGCAGAGGACGAGGCTGAGGCTGTGCTAGAGGCCGAGGCAGGCGCAGAGCTCAACCTAGAGCAACAGCACCAGCGGCGGAGCCTCAGGTAGAGTTTGATGATGAGGTTCCGGCCCAGACTGTTCCAGCGGGCCCAGCTCAGGTTCCAGAGGGGTTCATCGCTACCCCGGTACTCCAGGATGCTCTGGTCCATCTAGTGGGCCTTATGGAGAGTGTCGCTCAGGCATGCATACTTCCTGTAGCACCAGCCGTCTCTCAGGCTGGGGGAGGAACACAGACTCCCGCTACTCGCACTCCGGAGCAGATGGCTCCCCAGTTTCAGACTCCAACAGCTCAGCCAGTTGGGGTAGTTCCACCGGGTGTTGTAGCTCAGACCGGTGATGGATCGGCTACGTCTTCAGATGCCTTATGGAGATTGGACAGGTTCACCAAGCTCTTCACTACTACCTATGGCGGTACATCTTTAGAGGATCCCCAGGATTATTTAGACAACTGTCATGAGGTTCTTCGGAACATGGGGATAGTGGAGACCAATAGGACCGACTTTGTTGCTTTCTGTCTGTCAGGTTCCGCCAAGAAATGGTGGAGAGATTATTGTTTGGCCAGACCAGCTGGGTCACCAGCTCTCACTTGGGACCAGCTCTCGCAGCTATTTCTCGAGAAGTTCCTTCCCGTCACTCAGAGAGAGGAGTACCGCAGGCGGTTCGATCATCTTCAGCAGGGTTCTATGACTGTCACCCAGTACGAGACAAGGTTTCTTGATTTGGCTCGACATGTTCTTCTTATACTCCCTACCGAGAGAGATAGAGGGTGAGGAGGTTTATTGAGGGACTCGCTCAGCCTATTAGATTGCAGATGGCTAAAGAGACAGGGAGCGAGATTTCTTTTCAGGATGCGGTCAATGTGGTCAGGCTGGTTGAGATGATTCTAGCTCAAGGGAGCGGTCAGGGGTCTGACAAGAGTCCCCGTCATTATGGCAGATTTAGTGGTGCCTCGTCTGGAGGCAGGGATTCTTTTTGCATGGGCCATCCTCCCAGGCCATTCCATTTAGCCCTTCAGGCTTCTCATGGTGCTCCAGGTGGCCGTGGTTCTCACATGCAGTATTCTGAGTAGTTTCCCTACAGTGCACCACCCGCTCCTATTAGTGCACCTCCGCTCCAGAGTTTTCAGGGTGGTTACTCAGGCCGTTAGGGTCAGTTTCAGGGTCAGCAGTCGAAGTCTTGTTATACTTGTGGTGATCCGAGGCACATTGCTAGATTCTGCCCTCGAGCGTCGAGCAGTTCTCAGTATCAGGGTTCTCGTGAATGGTTCGGGCACTGAGTGTTCCACTGCTCGCTCAGCCAGCTAAGGGCAGGAGTCAGACAACTAGAGGGGGAGGTAGAGGTGTTAGAGGTGGAGATCGGGCCATTAGAGGTGGAGGTTAGGCCGCTAGAGGTGGAGGCCAGCCAGCCGGAGACCGTCCCAGGGATGTGGTTCAGAGTGGTGGGGCCCATCCCCGATGTTATGCTTTCCCAGCCAGACCTGAGGCTGAGGCATCCGATGTCGTTATCATAGGTACAGTTTCAGTTTGCAGTAGAGATGCATCAGTCCTATTTGATCCAGGGTCTACATACTCCTATGTGTCATCTTATTTTGCTACTTAGTTGGTTGTGCCTCGTAATTCTTTGAGTGCTCCGGTATATGTGTCTATACCGGTGGGTGATTCTATTATGGTAGATCGTGTCTATCGTTCGTGCGTGGTTGTTGTGGGGGGTGTCGAGACTAGTGTAGATCTCCTACTTCTCGATATGGTGGATTTCGATGTCATTTTGGGGATGGATTGGTTATCCCATTATCATGCAATATTGGACTATCATGCCAAAACTGTGACCTTGGCATTGCCGGGGTTGCCTCGTTTGGAGTAGAAAGGGACTCCTGGTCATTCTACCAGCAAGGTTATCTCATATATGAAGGCTCGGTGCATGGTTGATAAGGGATGTTTGGCCTATTTGGCGTATGTTCGTGATTTTAGTGTTGAGGTTCCTTCTATTGATTCTGTGCCCGTTGTTCGTGAGTTTCCAGATGTATTTCCTGCAGACTTGCCGGGTATGCCACCCGATAGGGATATTGACTTTTGCATTGATTTGGCTCCGGGCACTCAGCCCATTTCTATTCCGCCATATCGCATGGCTCCGCCAGAGTTGAAGGAATTGAAAGAACAGTTGCAAGACTTGCTTGATAAAGGCTTTATTAGGCCTAGTGTCTCGCCTTGGGGTGCGCCGGTGTTGTTTGTTAAGACAAAGGATGGATCGATGAGGATGTGCATAGATTATCGGTAGTTGAACAAAGTCACCATCAAGAACAAGTATCCATTGCCAAGAATTGATGACTTGTTTGATCAGCTTCCTTCAGGGTGCCAAGGTATTTTCGAAGATTGATCTGAGATCTGGCTACCATCAATTAAGGATTAGGGCATCTGATGTCCCTAAGACAGCTTTCCGCACTCGGTACGGGCATTATGAGTTCTTAGTGATGTCATTTGGGTTGACAAATGTCCCAGCATCTTTTATGGATTTGATGAACCGAGTGTTCAAGCCTTATTTGGATTCCTTCGTGATTGTCTTCATTGATGATATTTTGATCTACTCCCGCAGCCAAGAGGAGCATGAGCAGCATCTTCGAGTCGTTCTTCAGACTTTGAGGGACAGTCAGTTGTATGCGAAGTTTTCGAAATGTGAGTTTTGGTTGAGTTCAGTTGCCTTCTTGGGTCATTTTGTATCAGCAGAGGGTATTCAGGTGGATCCAAAGAAGATAGAGGCAGTCAAGGACTGTCCTAGACCCACATCAGCTACAGAGATCCGGAGTTTCTTAGGTTTGGCGGGTTATTACCGTCAGTTCATGGAGGGGTTTACATCTATATCATCCCCGATGACCAGGTTGACCCAGAAGGGTGCCCAATTCAGGTGGTTGGACGAGTGTGGGGCGAGCTTCCAGAAGCTCAAGACAGCCTTGACTACGGTACCGGTGTTGGTTTTACCCATAGGTTCAGGGCCATTTATAGTATATTGTGACGCATCTCGTATTGGACTTGGTGCGGTGTTGATGCAGAATGGCAAGGTTATTGCATATGCTTCGCAGCAGTTGAAGATTCACGAGAAGAATTATCCAGTTCATGATTTAGAGCTAGCAGCCATTGTTCATGCGCTGAAGATTTGGAGGCATTATTTATATGGCGTGTCATGTGAGGTGTTCATAAATCACAAGAGTTTGCAATATTTGTTCAAGCAAAAGGAGCTAAATTTGAGGTAGAGGAGGTGGTTGGAGCTGTTGAAAGACTATGATATTACCATCCTGTATCATCCTGGGAAGGCCAATGTAGTGGCCGATGCTTTGAGTAGGAAGTCAGCCAGTATGGGTAGCGTTGCGTATATTCGGGTCGGTGAGAGACCTCTTGCTTTGGATGTTCAGGCTTTAGCCAATCAGTTCGTGAGGTTGGATGTTTCTGAGCCCAGTCGTGTTCTGGCTTGCACAGTCGCTTGATGTTTATTATTTGAGCGTATCAGGGATCGACAGTATGATGACCCTCATTTGCTTGTCCTCAGGGACACAGTGCGGCACGGTGGTGCCAAGCAGGTTACAGTCAGAGATGATGGAATTTTGAGGATGCAGAACCGTGTTTGTGTGCCTAATGTTGATGGACTTCGTGAGTTGATTCTAGAGGAGGCCCATAGTTCCCGGTACTCTATTCATCCGGGCGCCGCCAAGATGTATTAGGACTTGCGGCAGCATTATTGGTGGAAGAGGATGAAGAAGGATATTGTTGCATATGTAGCTCGGTGTTTGAATTGTCAGCAGGTAAAGTACGAGTATCAGAGACCTGGTGGTTTGCTTCAGAAGATTGAGATTGCCGAGTGGAAATGGGAGCATGTCACTATGGACTTCGTTGTTTGACTCCCGTGGACTCAGAGGAAGTTCGACGCGGTATGGGTTATTGTTGGTAGGCTGACTAAGTCAGCGCATTTCATTCATGTGGCAGTTTCCTATTCTTCAAAGAGGTTAACTGAGATCTATATCTGGGAGATTGTTCGGCTTCATGGTGTGCCTGTGTCTATTATTTCCGACCGAGGTATGCAGTTTACCTCGTATTTCTGGAGGGCAGTTCAACGTGAGTTGGGTACACGGGTCGAGTTGAGCACAACATTTCATCCCCAGATGGACGGACAGTCCGAGCGTACTATTCAGATTTTGGAGGATATGCTCCGAGCATGTGTCATTGACTTTGGAGGGTCTTGGGATTAGTTCTTGCCATTAGCGGAGTTTGCCTACAACAACAGCTACCAGTCGAGCATCTAAATGGCTCCCTATGAGGCATTATATGGTAGGAGGTGTCGGTCGCCGGTTGGGTGGTTTGAGCCAGGAGAGGCTCGGTTGTTGGGTACGGATCTGGTGCAAGATGCCTTGGACAAGGTCAAGATCATTCAAGATAGGCTTCGTACAGCTTAACCTAGGCAAAAGAGTTATGCCGACCGTAAGGTTCGTGACGTGGCATACATGGTCGGAGAGTGAGTGTTGCTTCGGTGTCGCCCATGAAGGGCGTGATGAGAATTGGAAAGAAGGGCAAGCTAAGCCCTAGGTTCATCGGGAATTTTGAGATCCTTGATCGAGTGGGAGAGGTGGCTTACAGACTTGCGTTGCCGCCGAGTTTATCAGTTGTGCATCCAGTGTTTCATGTGTCCATGCTTCGGAAGTATCACGGCAATCCATCCCACGTGTTAGACTTCAGCACTGTCCAGTTGGACAAGGAGTTGACCTATGAGGAGGAGCCGGTGGCTATTCTAGACCGGCAGGTTCGTCAGTTGAGATCAAAGAGTTGTCCTTCGGTTCGTGTTCAATGGAGAGGTTATCCTGTTGAGGCAGCTACCTGGGAGTCCGAGACCAATATGCGGAGTCGATATCCCCATATTTTCACCGATTCAGGTACTTTTCTATGTCCGTTCGAGGACGAACGGTTGTTTTAGAGGTGGAGAATGTGATAACCCAAAAGGTCATCTCGTGTTTTTGAACCCAATCCGGGGTTCTGAGGCCTTCAGGATCTCATTTTATTTCTCCTCGATTTGCATGCGTAGTCCGGGCGCGCTTCCGGAAAGCCTATATGTGAAAATTTGGGAAAATGCTAAATTTTGCCTTTAAAACTGAATTAAGTTGACTTCGGTCAACATTTTGGGTAAACGGACCGGGACCCGTGATTTGACGGTCCCGGAGGGTCCGTAGGAAAATATGGGACTCGGGCGTATGCCCGGAATCGAATTCCGAGGTCCCTAGCCCGAGAAAAGAATTTTTAAAGAAAATTGTTTGCTGGAAAATATAAAGACTTTTGGAAATGAAATGGTGTATGTTCTTGATGGTATTGGGCTCGTATTTTGGTTCCGAAGCCTGGTACAGGTTTAAAATAATGTTTAAGTCGAATCTGTGAAATTTGGTAAGAATCGGAGTTGATTTGATATAAATCGACCCTCGGTTGTGAAAATAGTAACCTTAAGACTTCTTGATATTTTCATTGATTTTGATGCTAAATTCGTTGTTTAAGATGTTATTTGGGCAATTTGATCGCACGAGCAAGTCCATATGATGTTTTTAGACTTGTGTGCATGTTTGATTTGGAGCCTTGAGGGCTCGGGTGAGTTTTGGATAAGCCACGGAGTGTTTTGAGACTCAAGGAATTAGCTGTTGTGTTGCAGATCTGCAGGCTTCGCATTTGCGAAGTCTGGCTCGCAAATGCGAGCATCGCATTTGGGAAGATTCATCGCAATTGCGATTAGAGGGCAGGGAGGGGGACCTTCGCCATTTGCGAAGTTCAATGTCGCAATTGCGACTCCAGCAGTCACCGCATTTGCGAAGTCAGCAGCCCAGGCCAAGCTTCGCATTTGCGATGCTTTGGTCGCATTTGCGAGTTCCCATTTGCGAACCTGTTATCGCAAATGCGATATCTACGACTGTGTAAATTATAACTTAGACGGGATTTCAACTCATTCTTTCAAATTTTCAAACCCTAAGCTCCTTTAGGCGATTTTCCAAAGAAAAGTTCTTCCCCAAATCATAGGTAAACAACTTCTAACTCATATCTACTTCATCTTTTTACGAGATCTCATCACAAAATCTAGGGATTTTCATGGGAAATTGGGTGTTTTTGGGTGAAATTTGAGAATTTCAAAATTTGGGGATTTAGACCTCAAATTGAGGTCGGATTCCAAAACCAATTGCATATCCGGGCTCGGGGGTGAATTGGTCCGAACCTCGAGTTTTGACCTAGCGGGCCCGGGGTCGAATTTGACTTTTTTTGGGGAAATTCATAGAAGACCTATAATTAAGCAATGGAGTGGAATTCTTTAGCATTTATGGATGTTGTTAAGTTAATTATGGCTAGATACAAGTGAATTGGAGACGAGATTTAAAGGGAAAGTGGTATTTGAGGCTTGGGTTTGGCCGTGAAATTCGAGGTAAGTGTTTGGCCTATCCTTAGCTTGAGGGAATAGGTGTTGTGTCTTATTTGATACATGTTAGTGTTGTGTACGACGCATAGCTGTGGTGACGAGTATCTATACATTGGTGTCGAGCATGCCTGTGAGTCTTAAACTGTGACCGTTGTGATTCTTATTATGTACTATTCATGCTTAAATTGATGATTATTCATGTTGAACAAGACTTATGATATTTTCTTGGTAATTGACCATTGTTGAGTATTGGCTCAAGTTGAGATTTACTTTGTGAAGTTAACTGTTGAAACGAGATTGGTTATAGTTGATTCCCTTGCCGGAATGTATTTGTTTCTATTGTTGATTCTCTTGCCGGGATGTTATTGTTTCTACTTTTTGGGTGAGGAAAGAGTGATAAAGCACGAAGGGTGATGCCGTGCATATTTACATTTATATTGATGCATATGGTGAGGAAGAGAGATAAAGCACGAAGGGTGATGCCGTGCACATTCCTATTATTCACATGGTGATGAAGAGTGATAAAGCACGAAGGGTGATGCCGTGCACATTTTCATTATTAATTGCATGGTGAGGATTAAGAGTAAAAGCACGAAGGGTGATGCTGTGCATTTGTTTTTCTGTTGCTGTGATTATTTTCTATTATCGGTTCAAGTGCCTTAATTGTTTCGTTTCCGTTATTTCTGTGTTTCCTTATTCTGATATTCCGCATAGCATGTTGCCCCTTCCCGTAAATTTCTGATAGCTTCTATTATTGTTATTCTGTTAGATATTGTTTAACTGCACAGGTTTATGATGTTGGTCGTGTCCTAGCCTCGTCACTACTTCGCCGAGGTTAGGCTCGACACTTACCAGTACATGGGGTCGGTTGTACTGATGCTACACTATGCACTTTTGTGCAGATCCCGATATTGGACCATACGGACCGTAGTTCGAGGCTGCTGCCTTCAGTCCAGTGTAGACCCGAGGTAGTCCTGCAGGCGTCCCCTTCTATCCTGCTTCTTTTCTGTTTTATCTATTTTTGAGACAGATTTGTATTTCTTTGTTCAGACCACTATTTGTAGTATTCGTAGACAGTCCGTGAAATTGTGACACCAATTCTGGGTGGAGTTTTATTATGGATTTCGTATTTGTATTAAGATAATCTGTTAAATTCTGTTTTTCCGCATTCATTCCGCTGGTTTTCTTATGATAACCCGTAAATTGTAAAAGGATAAAGTAAAAAGGTAAAATGATCAGTAACGTTGGCTTGCCTAGCGGGTTCAATGTTAGGCGACAGCACGATCCCGGCGGTGGGAAATTCGGGTCATGACATAAAGTCGGTTTTTTATCAATTCGATTTATGTCATTTTTTCGGTCATTTATCAATTTTTTCTTAAAAATGATAAATACACTATCAAACACATATTCCGACGACTATATTTTTAACGTAACACAGTCAAACCAATTGCTCTTTGTTAAATCTATTATTTACCAAGATATATAGATGGTAATTGAATCAAATAGTGATGAATAATTTAAGGAATTGAAAATAGATTATTTTTAACATGAAATAAATTTTGTATTTAGAAAAAAAAAACTGCCAATCAAACTAGAATATAAATGCAAAGAACTAGACTGTTATAACAGTAAGTGCAAACGATTCATATGTGCCATAAAATTTTAGAAACTTTGCATAAGAATAGACATATATATAGGTATTGTGAGCACGTGATTTTTGCCCTATATGAATTACTCCCATAAATTCAAAACAAGATAAATTTTTTTTTCATTGTTTGCAATTAAGTGGATTTTTTGTGCCATTTTCTGTTAATTGTTTGCATTTGTCTGTGCATGTTTATTTTGTTAAATTAATGAAAAAAATACGTTGCATTTGCATATAGGATTTGAATTTGCATTTTTAAGAATGAATTAGTAATTAAGTTGTTTTATAAAAGGAAAATCACAAAATAGTTTATTTTACATTTTTAGCTTTAATTTTGAATTTTGGGTAGTTTCTCCTTTAATTTGGTTTAGTTAATAATGGTAATTTAGAATTAACTAGTTTTTTTTAAGTTAATTTGGTTTTATATTAGGATTTTAGTTCAATTTTTGGAAAAAAAAAAGAGAAAAAAAAAAGAAACAAAAGAATTTAGAAAAATGAAAGAAAAAGACAAAGGAAGAAGAAATCTCAATTTTGGGCCAATCTTACACAAGTCGTCCAGGCCCAGTTCTAAATCCATCCAAAACCCGCCCCAAATTAATCCCAAACCCGGTCCAGAACCCCCATTTACCCAAAACGACCCCGTTTTTAAAGATGCAATCCCAACCATTCATTTCGTCTTATCCAACGGACGAGAACTGAAGACCATTTTGATATATAAGTGTCGGAAAACCCCCACCCCCCCGCAAACCGTCTCTCACACGCACCCCTTTGAAGACCAGTGTAACGCCGCCCCACGCCGCCCATCGGAAATCGCTTACGGCGGCGGCCAGAGTCCAATCGCCGCCAAAATTACACCAGATCACCGCCTCACCCTCCTCTTTCCAGACCTCCACTCTATCTCCTTCAAAAACACCTGGAACCTCTCGAATTTTCGATTGAAAAGTCAAAACCCTAGCGCCGCCACAATTTCTCCGGTGGCGGCGCCACCTCTATTCAACCCCAGCTTTCTTCCATGCAACCATTAACCTTTCCTTAACCCTAATCCACTACCATATCTCTTCAAATCATCACCAAGCGAGGCCAGTTTCAGATCTAAGAAAAAAGCAAAAGTAAAGTCTCCCAATTCTTCGACTGTCCAAGAGTGATTCGGCCTGAAACTTGTATTAATCGTTTGTTCTCAACAAGAACATTCGATTAATACCAATTTTGCTTCAAATCGAAGAATACCGGAAACCTGTTCAAGCCAGTCATCAAACTGTTTTGCTTAGGGGTATTTCCTTTCCTTTTCTTCCATTTCTTTATCTTTGTTTTCTTTTCCTCGTCTCCTTCATGCTTTCTCTCATTCTTCTTAGTCTTATTTCATTTGTCCAGTAGTGAAATTGGATAGCATGACCTTGTTTGTGTTTCAAACGGACTCAAGGTCAATTCTGCTTTGTTTAATTTTATTTTTTTGGTTTTTATTTTTATTCATAAGAGTCGAGTTAGCAGTCAGCAAGGATCGAATGGGTTGCATTTTTTACTATAATTAATTTTGGTAAGGCCTGGGTCCGAAATTGAGTTTTGAATGCTCATTTGGAATGGTCTAACATCAGCTTTGGGCTCTTTGAGTCATTTATGACCCAATTCAAAGAAGAACGACTGTTTTGGATCAGGTTGGGGAGGGTAATTGATAGGGGTTTAAAGGATAATTTGGGGATTGTTGTTAGGGAATCCTTAGTGTAACAGATTTAGAAGCTTCTAGGGAGTTTGGGTAGGGGTCTTTTATTGAATTTTTGCCTTACTTGGTTAGCAAGTAAGAAAATAAAGGGCTAACTAGCAAAAAGGAAAACTAAGGAAGGACTAAAATGAAAAAAAACTAAACCCCTAGGGCTGCCCTAGTAACTTGCCTATAAAGACATTGTTACTTGAGGCTCAATTCAGATTTTGGAGAGCTAGAAATCAGAAAACGGCTGATAATTTAGGGGAGAATACTATTCCATTAGAATTCTGCCCTGAATCCTAAAGTTTTTCTTTGGTTATAAAATAATTTCTGAATCCTTTTGAGTGAAAAATGGCTTGAGCTTGTGTTGGAAAAGCTTTGGGTTCAGTTGTGTTGAAGTTCACTGTTCCATTGATCTTTGTTTAGATTCCTGAAATTTTCAAAGTTTTGAAGCATTTCTGGTTCACTTGAGGTTAGTATGACTTGATTTGGGGTGGAAATTAGTTCGAAATTAGGTCCCTAGGCCTGCTGGTATGTCACTTGTTGTGAGTTGGGTTGTTGCTGATTTTTGCTTGAACCTGTTGCTGTGTTGTTAGCTGCTAGCTTCTGATCTTGCTTGGTTTTGGTTTTTATCTCATTTCCAGGTACACAACTCTGTAACCTTGCTGATTATGTAATGGAAACTTGAAGAGTGAAATGGAAAATAGAAGCTTGAATCCTATGCCTCAACTTTTAATTCGTAGTTTTATTTCTGTTGTCCTTCTGAATTTTGTTGTTTTGATTTGTTAGATACATTGTGTGACCAAGTCTGACTTTGAATTGCTGTGTAAATTTGATGTATAACTGGTGTAACAGAGCCAGTAGATATATCATGCATTCTATTATGTTAAATGGTGTTAATTGCGTTAGACTTCTCCTAGTCGTGTAATTGATTTGGACTGTCATAACATTTTTTCATTGCTGCAATTAAATGGCTACTGATGGTTCATTAAGTATTAAAGAGGTCCAGGTTATTTTGAAGTTGAACTATGCACTGACCTTAATCACTTGCCTGTAAGCACATCTTGGTTTTGTATCTGTTTGTTTGGAAATTATGCAGCACTTTACTTTGTAAAAAACCATGGATGATTTTTAGGTTATTAGTTAGTATACAGGTAATTGGGTTTTAAAATGGTTTGGGCAATGACTTAAGGGTCAAGATATGTACGGAATTACTATGGTGTAGTTGAGAGTATGTTTAAATTATTAAGTCTGTGTTTTCGCTGATTGTGGGCAATGAAAAGGGGATTTAATTAAAGTCAGAATTTGTATGCAAATGTCCACTAACTTAGCCTGAATTGCTTCAAATCTGCAAGTTGTATTGTCAAAAATATTGGAGTACACAGTCGCCTAAAAATGTGCTTTAAATGTTCATGATCACAGTTGCCCTTTCGTTTGATTGTTTTAAAGAAAAATGAAATGCAAGAGGTCAACCTCTTGTGCTGATCTACAGATTCGAACTAGGGACCTCATCCCCCTTGCTGGAGGCTGCTCTGTTTCGACTTGGGCTCACTTTTGGGCCCAAATGAGATTGTCCTGTATAAATGAGACCTGGGTTGCCCCTTTCTCGTTGAGCCGTTGACCCGTTTGTGCTGGGTTAAACCCCTCTACTTAAATTAATTAATTCTTTCCCATGAAAACCTTTAGTTAGTTTAAACAAAACTTTTAACTTGTTTAGTGTTAATTAAGTAAGTCCATTAATTAGACTCGAGGTGAGCCTTATTAGATAAAACAAATAGTCTATGGCCCTCCGAATTCTAGTCTGAATATCCTTTTAAAATGGCATTGAGGTGCGCCGCGCCAAATAAAACCTCAAATGCGTGGCCCTCATTTAATTATTTTTTTAACATACTTATAATTCAAGGCGTGCCATTTAGCAAATTTCCATGGCCCTCGCAAAGTTAAAAACCCGTAGTTGCATTAGGTGCACTGTTTAATAATTTACGTTCCTAAACTCAGGTGCACATTTATGTGACCCAAATCCAAATCTCAACAATGTTATATAAAATGTGCTGCGGACTGCGGGTGCATTTATGTGACGTGGTCCCAGACATATTTTAGATCACGTTGCAATTTTTTTTTAAAAATGAATAAAAATGGTTAAAGGTTTGAAATTGCACCATAGGTTAAAACATGTATTAAAATCAGATAATGGGCTAATTATGATAGTTTAAGCAACCGAGCTAGAACCACGGAATCCGGGGGTGCCTAACACCTTCCCTCGGGTTAACAAAATTCCTTATTCAGAATTTCTGGTTCGCAGATTTCAAAAGGAAAGTCGAAGTTTTTCTCGATTTGGGATTCAAAATAAACTGGTGACTTTGGACACCAAATAAACTATCCCAAGTGGCGACTATGAAATAAATAAAATAATCCCATTTCAAATTATGTCACTTAAATTGGAAAAACTCCCTTATATACTATCCTTCGAGGCAGTGTGTAAAAAAGAGGTGTGACAGCTCTGGCGACTCCGCTGGGGACCGAAACCCAGAACTTCGGTTCAGGGTTCAAGAATTCGAGCTTAGAATAACTTTTATATTTGGCTTTATTTATTATCTTATTTTATTTATATGTTTGGGCCTAATGTGCTATGCTAAATGGTGCTTTTACCGCTTTGATATTATCTGAACTTGTATATATAAACTGCTACGAAACCCCTCTCTTCTCTCTCCTGAGGAGTGCACGATGGTCGTGACTTCTTTCTGTTAGTGTCATATCCCAAATAGAACGAGGTTCGGACAAGTTGCAAAGCCGGATGATCTTTTGGTTACCGGTACGTATCCCCCCCCCCTCCGCCTCGAGTTGTCCGCTCGGGTAAGCCAGGTCTAGAACAAATAAACCCAGGTTTTAAACCTAGTATAACAAGACCTCATGCCGAATCCCTAGCAGAAACGTTTGTTTGCATCATGTGCATTTTGACTTAGGAGGCTCAACACAGGGGTTGGGCCTGTCTAAGACAGGTGTACCCGGAATGAAAAGACCATCCTGATGCATCCTACTTGCTACTTGTGCATTCATTTGCTTCGGATTTGCATGTTGACCGGCTTATTGAATAAAAGGAGAGAGTTTGGAAAAGAAATAGCAGTGTGGGGGCTAAGGGAGGTAATTACCTATTTGAAAACCAATGTCCCAAAATGTACTGAAACTCTGCCGAAATTTTGAAAAAAAAACGAAAAAAACAAAAGAGAATTTTATGTTTTCAAGGACAAAGAAATATTGGTTTTAGTCAAATCCGCCGAACTATGCCAGTTTGATTCCCACAGGGTCGTGAGATACGTAGGCAACCCCCCCATCGGGTCCAACTTCCTTTTTTGCACAATTATCCCAAAAAGGACAAAAAATTTATTTTTATTGTAAATAAGTAAGGTGATGCACTCTTGTCAAAATAGCCGAATGTCCCCAAAAGGGTGCCGGAGGGCTATTTTTGCAAGAACAGCCGCCTTTGGCATTTTCAAGACTTTCGCGGTTAGTGAACACAGCCTTAAAATCTTCTTCCTCGAAGTGCTGAAAGGCCGTATTGGCAAAGCCGGATATTTTTATAAAAATTTTCAAAAAAAAAAATAAAAAAAATAGTGATAGCCTTTTGAGTCAAAGTGTGTCTTGAGTCAAAATAAGTTATTAAATCACCTTAATAACTGTGCAGGATGAGCACAAATGAAATTGAACCCTTCACAGTCCGTAAAAAGATCCCCTTACAGCTCCACATGTGGTGGAATGATCTAGGAAAAGGCTGTAGGGAAACTGTGGTAAAAGTTCTGGGAGGCCTCGTCGGACTATTGAACGTCAAGCCAAGTTGGACATAATTGAAGCTTTAATTACCTTTTTGGACCCGACTCGCAATGTGTTCCGTTTCTCTGACTTTGAGCTCACACCTACATTGGAGAAGTGTGGGTTATGCGGGCCTTAATGGAAACGTTAGAAGTTGATTTCCATTGTCCAAGACCGGTATCTCCCCACAGATTTCTGGATCTGCTGACTATTAGTCGGGATATTCAGGATGGAAATTTATCTGAAGGGTATTGCACTCTCCTGTTCTTGTATCAACGTTATGGTGACCCCCGAGTTTTGAAGAGCCGAACACTGGTCTGACCCATGCCGGAAATAAAGACAAATGGAGGCAAGGCGGGGTTTGGTCTTTATAGTAGCGTTCTTGGGTTGTAGTCTGTCCGCGAAAAGATGGTAATATAGAGCGGGTCTCGTCGGAATGATCGATGTGCAATCAAGAAAGCCAACAGCACTCGTGGTCCCCCTGATCGTATCTAAAATCTACCGAGCCTTGACTATCTGTCGGGGAGGGGGAAAGTTCTTCCAAGGCTGCAATCTGTTACTACAACTATGGATGCAGGAACATCTCTGCCACCGGGTTGGGTATATGAATTACGGTATGACCGGTTTGAGTTGTATTGAAGAATTTGAAAGCCGAGTAATAGGTATTGAATTCCCCGAGGGTACTAAAGCTTGGCTTGCACATTTGAGCTCCCTGAATGCCGATAAAATTGAGTGGGCATTCGGATGGCTTCCTGTCACCGAAGCAATATACATGTCAGCTGAAGTGTGTTATCTCCTCCTGATGGGCATCCGGAGCATCCAGCCATATGTTCCCCACAGGGTTTTGCGCCAATTAGGAAAATTTCAAACCGTCCCCCACGACAAAGATTTGAGCAAACATGTCATTGAATTGGGCCCAAAAGCCGGATTTCCAGAAGGAAGAATTCGCCAGGTGTGGAATGAATGTAGATTTCTTGAACCTAAGACTAGGGTGCGATATCTAGCTAGAGGTGAAGTGGAACCTAAGTACATTGTTTGGTTCGGTAAAAGATTTCAGATCCCTAAGAGACCTGCTAAGAGAGCCCACGTTCAACAATTTACTAACGACTCGCGAGGGAAGTGGGGCGGGTTGGCAAAAGAAGAAAGCCACAGGGCCAAAATAGGTGAGTTGGAAAGGCAAATCAGAAAGAATATCCAAGTTGCCGCAGATGAAGGGGAAAAGAAAAAGCTAACTCAAGAAAATGAAGCCCTCAAAGCTCAAATCCGGAAGATGAAAATGGCTGCTAGAAACCCGGAATGAAGCCGAGCGGATGAAAGGCTTATAAGCAGTCTGAAAAAGAAAGCCCTTGAATGTCAAGATGACCTAGAAAAGTCTGAGGCCAGTCTAGCAAAAGCCCGGGCTCAATTAGCGGAAAATGCAAAAGGTCAGACACAACTTGTGCAGCAAATGAAGAGAAAGTATGAGGGGACAATCACCAGCCTGAGAAGAAAGGTAATTACTCTTGAAAACGAGGCAGCCAAGCAGGTTAAAGATTTCAAAGTTCATAGGGAACACTGTTATGACTTGATGGCCCAGATGGAGTGTCACGACCCCAATCCTGGTCGTGATGGCGCCCAACACTGATGCTAGGCAAGCCCGACCAATTAAATACTCTCAACCCAAATACGTAATCCATTAACAAATAATACGATTAAGATAGCAAATGTCAAGGTTCCAATCCGAATCTAAATAAAATAGTACAAAAAATAATAACGAATATTCCAAACATTCCCCAATAGATCTGGAGTCACGAGTCTAGAGCCTCTAGATGTAATAGAGTAATATATATCCATAATGATAAAGAAGTCTAGAATATGAAAGAAATAAATGAAATAAAGGGGAGGAGTCGGGTCCTGCGGACGTCAGGCAGCTACCTCGACAACTCCTGAAGATAAAATCCAAGAAGACAGCAAACCGCTCCACTAATTCTCCGGAGCACCTGAATTTGCACACATGGTGCAGGGAGTAAAGTGAGTACTTCCAACTCGGTGAGTAATAAACATATATAATGTCTGAAAGTAAGAAATTCCGAAATATTACAATATAAAGCTATAATCAGCGATTCAGCACATAAAACGGTGGAACAACAACAATACCAGGACAAGTAAGACAAATAGGTATAAATGCATGAATGCAATGTAATGCACATGACCGCTGCGGCGCGCAGCCCGATCCATTTGGGTACCCGCGCTCACTGTGGGGGTTCAGACTCCGGAGGGGCTCCTACAGCCCAAGCGCAATATCATCGTAGCATTCGCTGCGGCGTGCAGCCCGATCCACACTCAGTCCAGATATATATATATATATATATATATGCATGGAAGTCACTCGGGCACAGTCAAATTGTTCATTTTTAGTTTCAATTATTAGGAATTATAGAGCTAAGTGTTTAACCCTTTATTTATTTACTAGACATTTCGAGGCAGTGTCTAACTCAGGACTGATATCATGAAATATGCTAAGCATCATGGAAGCAGTGATAAGGATCCCTGAAGGATGCACATGATAGGCACAAAGCCCAAAACATATTCATAAAATCCAAGTAGGATGATTACCAAACAACTTCTAGTCAAGAACACAATACGAACATCAATCGGAACGGACTAGGTCACAATCCTCAGTCACAATCGACCCCGCACTCGTCATATGAGTACGTGTCTCGCCTCAATATAGCGTCACAATGTGATATACCGGGGTTTCAAACCCTCAGGTCATCATCTACATCTATTACTCACCTCAAGCCGGCCACAAGTCTAGCTCGCTATTCCTTTGCCTTTCGAATCAACCTCTTCGCACGCCGAATCTGATTAAAACCACAACGAATACATTAGAATAGGCTAAAGAAACATAACCCAATCGAAAAGACTCGAAAAACACCAAAATTCACTAAGTTGGCAAAACCCGAGCCCCGGGCCCACTTCTCGAAAGTCAGAAATTTTTACACCAAAATGTACCTTATCTCGCCACGAGTCTATACATGTAAAAATCACAAGAATCGGAGCTCATATGCTCCCTCAAATCCCAAAATCTCATTCAAAAACCCAAGCCCTAGTTCTTCCCTTTTTAACCCAATTTCCATGAATTTAAGTGTTGAAATCACAATAAAAATGACGTTTCTAGGCCGTAGGACTTACCTCCAATCGATTCCCAGTCAAAACCCTCTTAATTGCTCGCCAAATACTCCCAAGGTCGCTTAACAATGGTGGAAAATAACCCCAACTCGCGGATGAAATGTTTTTTAAACATTCTGCCCCAGCTACAGTGTTTTCGCAATTCCCAGCCAATCCTTCGCAATTCCCAGCAAATACTTTGCAATTCCCAAGCTACAGTGTTTTCGCAATTCCCAGCAAATCCTTCGCTATTCCCAAGCTACAGTGTTTTCGCAATTCCCAGCAAATCCTTCGCAATTCCCAAGCTACAGTGTTACACCAGAACCAGCAATATCAAACTTCTCCAAAATGATCCGAAACCACCCCGAAACTCACTCGAGGCCCCCGGGACCTCAACCAAAAACACCAACACATCCTAAAACATCATCCAAACTTGTTCCAATTATCAAAACACTTCAAACAACACCAAAATCATCAATTTACATCGAATTCAAGCCTAAGTTCTTCTAAATATTTCAAAACACGCATCCGATCAAAAACCCAACCAAACCACGTCCGAATGACCTGACATTTTGCACACACATCCCAATTCACCTAATGAAGCTACAGCAACTCTCGGAATTCCATTCCGACTTCCGGATCAAAATATCACCTATCAACCGGAAATCGCAAAAATACTAACTTCGCCAATTCAAGCCTAAATCTACACCGGACCTCCAAAATCACTTCCGATCACACTCCTAAGTCATAAATCACTTCTCGGAGCTAACCGAACCATCAGAATTCACATCCGATCCCTCTAACTCAAAAGTCAACATCCGGTTGACTTTTTCCAACTTAAGTCTTCTTAAAAGAGACTAAATGTCTCATTTCTTATCAAAATCGCTCCAAATAAATTCTAATGCACCCAATACCGATAATGAAACATGAGGAAGCAGAAAATGGGAAGAACAGGGCAATAACTCACGAGACGACGCATCGGCTCGTCACATTCTCCCCAACTTAAACAAACGCTCGTCCTCGAGCGTCCCCAGAGTTGTCCTCGAAGCCAACCAAAAGCTGAATGACGACCTTATCAAGCATAAACGCGGGGATGATCCCATGTCACCCTATCTCACATGGGTCCGATAACGCGTTGTAACTAAGATCACACAATCTAGTCTAGCCCATAAATCATAGAGCCACATTTTACCTTTTCGGAATCATACACAAGATCAAAACCTCACACCTATATTCAGAATAAGGTCGAAACAGCTGTAATAACTGATACCTGCAACCTCTGGTGCAATTACATGATAGACCACATAACTCAAACGCTTGTAGGGATAGCTTCTATTCACAGCAATTGCACACAACACCCGAATAACGATAGAAAAACTCTTATTAACTAAAGTCTCATCTCAACACTTTTATATACTGCCAATGATAACTAAATCACGCGGTAAGCCATAACCATTTCCCATATCAACCATTCATGAAGCCACTTCTCCTTTGGCAAATGCTACATCAAATTTCTGAGTCGAAGCTCGATATTATCCTTCCAACATGCTAAAGTCGAATCTGTTTCTATTTATTAATGATCCCTCTGATCTCTTCTAATCCAACACACTACTCTAGTGACATGACACACCATTACATGCCTAAGCCACAACTCGCACAGTACGCGCGCCAATAAGCAACAGTCCGAGTATACTAAATTTATGAAAATGACTCAAATGAAAGAGCTGTACCACAAGCTCACTAGTACCGCCACAACACAAGGCTGAGAACTCGCCTCACATCATAGAAACAGAACACCCGAATCTAACCGCGAGGTCATACCTCCACATAACTTAGCTGTCATGTGCGACCCTATTCAGACACTAGTTCACCTGAGACACCTCAAGTCACCATGCTCAAAACCATCAACCAAGCGTAATTTGATGTCTAGTACCACAAGCGAATCATCATGCCCATGTAGAAGTACGTAATACAGTGCCATACCAGTAAACCTCACTATTGCTCCATCCGACTACACCAGAAAAAGAAAATACCTCAAAGAAGAGAGCCGCTTTGCAAGTTCCACAAGTACCATCCCAACGATATGCTATGAGCTCATCAATCACAGTGGAACCAAGATACATGAATAGAATAATAATAACCAGCTCTTCTATAACTCACATTGACATCAACTTCACGAGCAACTTAGTTGCCAATAACATAATCCACCTGGCACGGTCACAGACCTCCAGTCCAAGCATATCATATAGGAGCAATCCAACAAGTACACATGTGTATGCTAACTGAAATAAGATTCTCATGCTCCTGAACTGGCATAAATAACACTCTATATCGTAGGCATGAGCAAACTGCGCGGTCACAGCTCAAATCAGCAAGTTAACACAGAATTAGTAATTACCAAATTTGTTCTGGAATCTAGCATCTTGGAATTCTCAAGTATAGTCCCTATAGTTCTTAACAAAGTTACGAATACGAGAAATATTATACCTTTAAGCTCAATATCCCACTCTAGGCATATCGTAGCCTACGCACCTTCCGAGCATGAATATTGGCTCGGTGCTTGCACACAGGTTCAAACCTCACATATATTCGCGCTCATAGCGCATATTTATCACCATCAATTAGCTCGACTAGTGCATCCAAAGAGTTTAGATAAGACACTCACCTCAAACATGCCACAATCCCGAAACAGTATATTTTGAGAATTTCTCGTCTCCAAATTCATAGATCACATAAATCACTGTACTGATCACAACGTCAGCACTCAAATGACTAACACATCCCTCAAGTACGATCATCCCATGATAATTATTTTCAATTTGTTTCTTCTAGGCTACATAGCAAAATCGGAATATTGGTAGTCGATCAACCAAGTGAGTATTGTAATACCAATAGACATTTGTTGGTTAAAATATAGTGCGCACCCTTCTCAGGTCTTACCGAGCAGTTATAACATTCATCTAAATACCTGAAACTAACTATTCCATCCAGAACCCGTGACCTTCGCTTTAAAAATGAACTGCCACCTTGCACATGAAAATATTAAGCATGTACCATACACCACGTCTATCATGCCATCTTGTTGCAAACACAAAATCTCATTAGAATTTCTGGGCTATAGGAAAATTTCCTTCCGTGAAGTTAGAAATCTTCTATTTACTCCCATCTAGAAGGAGTTCACAATATACAATATGTTCCTCACACCGGTAGAAGATATCCGTTCGAACTATGGTAACAACTATCAAGAAAACTTTCAATTCTGCTTACACATACCCAAGTTATCAAAATGGAATTCCTCTGGCTTGACCAGGCCATGTAGGTCACCAACCCAAAAATATTGCCACAAAACATCTGTAAAGCATCACAATATACGGTATATAAATCTGAAGCTAATGGCAAAACCAACACTGGAGTTGTGGTCAAAGCTGTCTTGAGCTTCTGAAAGCTCTTCTCACACTCGCCCGACCATACAAACGGTGCACCCTTCTGAGTCAACTTGGTCAAGGGCGATGCAATGGATGAAAAATCACTCACAAATGGGATAGAAACAATACTAGGAGTCTCAGCTCCAACATCTCGCACAAAAGCTAGATATGACAGACAACCCTTCCCAACCATACGCTGGGCTTTCAAGAAAGAAATTACTCTGCTAGGAACATAATCAGTCATACCACGGCACTCAATCCTCAAAACTCCCGGAATAGCCAAAGTGACTGTCTTAGCATGACACGGAGATAACAAATCTGTGCCCAATATAACATCAAGTCCACCATGCTCAATAGCAATAAATTAACTCGGGTCTCCAGACCCCAAATAATCACAACACATGACCGGTACACACGGTCCATAACAACAGTATCGCCCACCGAGGTAGATACATGAACAGGTAAAGAAAGAAACTCTCGGGCCGTACCCAAATAATGAGCAAAATATGAGGACACATAAGAATAGGTGGAACCGGGATCGAATAATACTGAGGCATCGCTGTGGCAGACTAGAACAATATAGCTCTTAACCGTGCAATCAACTTATTTAATAGCAAACTCCCCAACTTGGCTCAAAGCCATAGATCAAAACACGCATCAATAAATCATAACGCATACACTCTATTGCTGCCGTAATACCATAGTGAGATTGGACTCACTCCTTCATAAGCTTGTGGAAACACAAATCATCTGGAATTTTAACTCTCCTGCAATTCTTGTATTCACTCACACCACAGTTAAGTCCACTCTCTAGGCGACCAATTTTTACTAAGTCCCAAA
>NC_031995.1:97910515-97928386 GCF_001879085.1 Nicotiana attenuata | reverse complement strand
GAACGATTACATCTCGACCCTCGATCGGGAATCACAACCATCAAGGCACATATAATACTGGGCGCTCACGTGCACATACAGACGTGTGGAAGGAATTTCAAGAGTTACATCTCAAGCTGAATCAAGTACGCACGATAAGAATTCCAAGAATGGGAAGTTTTCCTAAAGGTTCTGCAGCCTCTCGAGGAGAAGTACAAGCGTCCCCGTACCGTTCCACGAGACTCTACTAAACCGGCTCATGACTCGCGAGGCCTAGTAACCTAGGCTCTGATACCAACTTGTCACGACCCCAATCCCGGTCGTGATGGCGCCCAATACTGATGCTAGGCAAGCCCGACCAATTAAATACTCTCAACCCAAATACGTAATCCGTTAACAAATAATACGATTAAGATAGCCAATGTCAAGGTTCCAATCCGAATCTAAATAAAATAGTACGAAAAATAATAACGAATATTCCAAACATTCCCCAATAGATCTGGAGTCACGAGTCTAGAGCCTCTAGATGTAATAGAGTAATATATATCCATAGTGATAAAGAAGTCTAGAATATGAAAGAAATAAATGAAATAAAGGGGAGGAGTCGGGTCCTGCGGACGTCAGGCAGCTACCTCGACAACTCCTGAAGATAAAATCCAAGAAGACAGCAAACAGCTCCACTAAGTCTCCGGAGCACCTGAATCTGCACACATGGTGCAGGGAGTAAAGTGAGTACTTCCAACTCAGTGAGTAATAAACATATATAATGGCTGAAAGTAAGAAATTCCGAAATATTACAATATAAAGCTATGATCAGCGATTCAGCACATAAAACGGTGGAACAACAATAATATCAGGACAAGTAAGACAAATAGGTATAAATGCATGAATGCAATGCAATGCACATGACCGCTGCGGTGCGCAGCCCGATCCATTTGGGTACCCGCGCTCAGTGTGGGGGTTTAGACTCCGGAGGGGCTCCTACAGCCCAAGCGTAATAACATCGTAGCATTCGCTGCGGCGTGCAACCCGATCCATACTCAGTCCATATATATATATGCATGCAAGCCACTCGGGCACAGTCAAATTGTTCATTTTTAGTTTCAATTATTAGGAATTATAGAGCTAAGTGTTTAAACCTTTATTTATTTACTAGACATTTCGAGGCAGTGTCTAACTCAGGACTGATATCATGAAATATGCTAAGCATCATGGAAGCAGTGATAAGGATCCCTGAATGATGCACATGATAGGCACAAATCCCCAAACATATTCATAAAATCCAAGTAGGATGACTACCAAGCAACTTCTAGTCAAGAACACAGTACGAACATCAATCGGAACGGACTAGGTCACAATCCCCAGTCACAATCGACCCCGCACTCGTCATATGAGTACGTGTCTCGCCTCAATATAGCGTCACAATGTGATATACCAGGGTTTCAAACCCTCAGGTCATCATCTACATCTATTACTCACCTCAAGCCGGCCACAAGTCTAGCTCGATATGCCTTTGCCTTTCGAATCAACCTCTTCGCACGCCGAATCTGATTAAAACCACAACGAATACATTACAATAGGCTAAAGAAACATAACCCAATCGAAAAGACTCGAAAAATACCAAAATTCACTAAGTTGGCAAAACCCGAGCCCCGGGCCCACTTCTCAAAAGTCAGAAATTTTTACACCAAAATGTTCCTTATCTCGCCACGAGTCTATACATGTAAAAATCACAATAATCGGAGCTCATTTGCTCCCTCAAATCCCAAAATCTCATTCAAAAACCCAAGCCCTAGTTCTTCCCTTTTTAACCCAATTTCCATGAATTTAAGTGTTGAAATCACAATAAAAATGACGTTTCTAGGCCATAGGACTTACCTCCAATCGATTCCCAGTCAAAACCCTCTTAATTGCTCGCCAAATACTCCCAAGGTCGCTTAACAATGGTGAAAAATAACCCCAACTCGCGGATGAAATGTTTTTTAAATTTCTGCCCCAGCTACAGTGTTTTCGCAATTCCCAGCAAATCCTTCGCAATTCCCAAGTTGCAGTGTTTTCGCAATTCCCAGCAAATACTTCGCAATTCCCAAGCTACAGTGTTTTCGCAATTCCCAGCAAATCCTTCGCAATTCCCATCCCAGCAAATCCTTCGCAATTCCCAAGCTACAGTGTTACACCAGAACCAGCAATATCAAATTTCTCCAAAATGATCCGAAACCACCCCGAAACTCACCCGAGGCCCCCGGGACCTCAACCAAAAATAACAACAAATCCTAAAACATCATCCAAACTTGTTCCAATTATCAAAACACTTCAAAAACCACCAAAACCATCAATTTACATCGAATCCAAGCCTAAGTTCTTCTAAATTTTTCAAAACACGCATTCGATCAAAAACCCGACCAAACCACGTCCGAATGACCTGACATTTTGCACACACATCCAAATTCACCTAATGAAGCTACAGCAACTCTCGGAATTTCATTCCACTTCCGGATCAAAATATCACCTATCAACCGGAAATCGCCAAAATACTAACTTCGCCAATTCAAGCCTAAATCTACACCGGACCTCCAAAATCACTTCCGATCACACTCCTAAGTCACAAATCACTTCTCGGAGCTAACCGAACCATCGGAATTCACATCCGAGCCTCTAACTCATAAGTCAATATCCGGTTGACTTTTTCCAACTTAAGTCTTCTTAAAAGAGACTAAATGTCTCATTTCTTATCAAAATCGCTCCAAATAAATTCTAATGCACCCAATACCAATAATGAAACATGAGGAAGCAGAAAATGGGAAGAACGGGGCAATAACTCACGAGACGACACATCGGGTCGTCACATTATCCAGATACGATTAATCCTTATTTGTGAATCACACAGTATTTTCATGCATGTTTTTCCTCATATGACCATTCCCCATTCATGTGGGGGATTGTTGTATTTTTATTAAGGAGTGTGAATGGGAAATGGAAGAGGCACCTTTTAGATTGCACCTCTCCATATCACCCTTCCTTTGTCTATAAATTTAGAGGCTTGGCCTCATTTTTCAGACATGAAAATCAGACATGTAAAATCTGAAATCTTCTCCCCTCTTTCTACATAGATGAATTATTTTCTAAATAAACATAAGTGTCAAGTGTGATTTGCTCCGTTTGTTGAGTTCGCTGAAGTTCTGTGATTTGAAGTGCCGCTATCACAAATTTGTTATTCCGTTCTATCCTGGGAGGAATTAATCTGTATACCTTGGACAACAGTGAGGGGATTAAATTCCTTAAGGACACACTGTGCATTCAATGGGCTCGGAATTATTTTACGTTTGTTTATTGAACTAACGTTTGTTTACTTTTCTGATTTTGAACACAGTAATACCAACAGGTGGTGGTTGGTTATAGTTAATAATGGCGGGTTGTGGTAGTAGTTGTGACCGAGGAAGGTGGTGGATGGGTGGTGGTAGGTTATAATGATGGGCAGTGCCGTCTGTGGCTGTTGATAGTGATGGGCTGGCCAGTTATGGTAGATGAGGTGGATGAGTGTTGATTGTGGGTGAGAATAATGGTGGTCGTAGTGGTGGGGATAGTGGGTGGTGATGGTCGATAATGGTGGAGGCTATGATTGAGGATGATGGTGGCGTAGTGGTGGTGGAGGTTGAGCATGGTGGTGGTGGTGGTGGCATGGTGGTAGTTCATAATGGTAGGCGGTGGAGGCAGTTAATAATGAATATGTGATAGCATCTTAATGAAATTAAGTCTCTGTTATAGATCTTAATCATACAGACCTATTCAGACTCATTAAGTGGTTGTGAAGTAAAAAAAACACACTTAATGATTAAGATCTGAATAATTAAGATTCAAATTTTAAAAACAAACGCCTCAATGTCTGAGATCTGAATGATTAAGATTCAGACCTCCAATAAGTGCAAACAAATAAAGCCTAATACTACTACCTACTAGTACAACATAGAAATACGCCCTACTACCCACTAACCTTCTATCCTAATTCGCAACCTTCATACCCTCACTTCTAGGTCATGTCCCCAGTAAGCTTAAGCCGCACCATATTCAATATTTTATTATAACTACAAAAATGGTCAACAATTGAACTCTGCGGATAGTCTATACTTCACCTTTAGATGCTACTAGGGGTATCAAATGGGTGGGTTGGGCGATTTTAGGTGGGTCTAAAGGGTTGAATCAATAATTGGGCGGGTCAAATGACCCGCCCAAAAGTTACTTGGGCTAAGATGGGTTTGGTCAAGATGGGCTAAAATTTGGGTCATAGCCCAACCCGCCCAACTCTTATCAATCTTTAGTTAATATATGTTATTTTCTTTTGAATTGTATAATTACTAAATAAGACTTTTTTTTCTTTTGTTATGGTCATATATAACTATATCAAACAAAAAAAATAAATTTATTTCTAAGATATTTTGGCAAAGTTACTCATGGATCAAATTGGGCTAAAAATCAACCCAACTTTAAATGGGTTGAGATGGATTGGATCAAGATGGCTTGAGTTCAATAAATGGGTGGGTCAATAACCAGCCCAACTTTGGGCAGGTTGGAAGGTTCATTTGGGCTTGGACCAAATTTGACAGCTCTAACTGCTACCGTTAGCCCACAAGGATAAAACCAATCCACTTAGTTAACGGCAAGGGTAAGAACGAGACACCTTTTTAACGGAGGGCAAAATTATCAATTTCGCATAGTATGGGTGCAGTTTTGACTCTTTTCCGTTTTAACTACCAACTATCAATATACATGTGGATAGTTATTTAATAGCATAATCATAAATAATTAAAGAACTAATTAAACATATATCTTCTTGTTATATGTACTAATATATATAAACTCAAACCCATAACGTAGTAGCTGCTGACATAATTTCAATATTAGTTTATATTGGCATTTGGTGGTTTGTCAAATTGCCCTTTGCTCAACTTGTGTTTTAAATAAAGTGGAAACAGCCTAGATTAGGATGAACTATTTGACTAAAATAGTTATAAATCCCTTGTATCCATGTGTTAGTTCAAGTTAACCAATAATGAAATTGATGGCTCCAAATAGGATATTTTACATGGTCATAACTTATATGTGTATTATTATTTAGAAAAACTGATATTGTATAGTCGCTCTCAAAATAATAGTCGATATACAGTAAAGCATATATATATATATATATATATATATATATATATATATATATGTGTGTGTGTGTGTGTGTGTGTGTGTGTGTGTGAATGCTATATACAACAATTATACAAATTTTATATATTTTTCCGGTTATCGATGTAAATAGTTTCTGGCGCGCGCTAAAAGTGAAAAAAGCCATATTATTTAAACTTGAGACTGAATAACAAGGTACAAATTTACCTAGGTAATAGAGAAATTCTTGTTTTAGTGTAATTTTTCTACTGTGCTGTTATTATTATTATTATTATTATTATTATTAAGGTAACAATAAATTCCAATGATGAGGTGAAGAAATACCGAGGGAACAAAACCCCAGTTCATTTAATTTGTAAAGTTGATAAATGATCATCTTTTGTTGGGACAATCCCAACTTCCCTTCAATCATTGGAGAGAAGGAATGTGGGTGGCAAGTGCAAAATTTATTACATAGTGGTCCAAGGTATGAACATAAAAAAGAAAATGATAAAAAACAGAAAGAAAATGTCTAAATATTTATATAATTGTTTCAATAATATTTTTAAGTTGTACTTTCATGTTTCTTGTCACAACTTCTCTATCAACTGTCCATCCAGAAATTTTGGTTCGAACTATGAGAACGAAAAATCTTTAAAAGGGAAAAATGGCAAAGCCAAAAATCTTACCAAGAGGGTCAAAATATAAAAAAAATAAAAAAATAAGAGAAGTTAAAATATAGTAAATGTATACGTAAAAATATATCTTTTACGTATTTACGCAGTGTAAATTTCTAGCGAAAGAGTGTCCATTACACCCCTTGGCAAAGAGTGGTTCCGCCACTGACACGGAGTGTTTTCCCCTTTAACAAGATCAGAGGCGGTGCAAATAATTTAAATTCAAAAAAAAGAAATAATAATAAATAAATAAATAAATAAATAAATAAGAGAAGATAAAGTTCTCATATTTATATAATTGTCTAAACAATAATTTTAAGTTGTACTTCCTATATTGCTTGTCACAAGTCACAACTTCTAATAAGCTACAATTCTCAACTGTAGTCCCTATACAAAGTATTCAATTCTAGCATATAAAATATTTTAATAGATTATTTTGTACTTTGGGTTGAATTTGATGAATTGTTATCTTATGCTTTTTTTTTTTCTTGGATGAAGATTTTTGAAATTAATTGGAGTAGTACAATATGCTAGCTGAATTTTAAACTATGCTATGTTTCTTTTGCTGTTAAAAAAGGTCACGAGCAGCTAGTGATTTAAATGCTACTCTAATGTATATATCAACAAATATTTAATGAACTTAGTTTTTTTTCTTCTAATAAGTAAACATTTCATTATTTGAGCCGTAATGTAAGTTAATAATATTTTTATTTTTCGATAATGGATTTTCAAGGATAAAAAAAAATTATAATGGAGAAATATTCAGTTCGAAAATATATAAATAATTAACAAGCTCCTTTATTGAATTCATAACAGGAATTAAACTCGTGGTGTATGCCTAATCTCACACATTTTATATGCGCTTTTACCACTGAATTAAAGGCGTTTGGTTGGGAAACAAGTTATCCATGAGTAATTATTCCGGGATTAATTATTCTAGAATTAGTTATCCACCCTCCCATAGGAATAAAAAAATACTACAATCTCTGGATAACTAATCCCAAAATTAATTATCCTTTATTCCTCGTACCAAACGAGCCCTGAAGGCTAGACTAAAAATTTGAAAAAGAGAAAAAAAAATTCTTAAGACTTATCTGATTCGGTCATTCTGAGGAGCAAAGCACAAGTTTAATGTTCGTTTAAAGGCTAAATTAATGACAGGTAGTAGTAATCAATAGGGATTTAAGCCATGGATTGCTGACAGTAAAAGAATTTTATATTGTCAGGATAATTTAGTGGTTATAGCAAGTTATGATTTTATTTTTAAGTTACTAGTATATTAGATATTGCGATACAGAATTACTTGTTGTATTAAATCAACTTGATGGTGTAATAAATCTCGTAAGTCGTTGCTAAAAGAATTGTAATCCGAGTTGTTGGAATTATTATTAGCAGTTGAAGAAGTGTTGTTGAACGGATTGATTTTCCGGCAAAGTTCGTTCTTTCTTCTGGAGATTTATCGGTTTTTCGATTGAAAGTTCGCCGGAGCACCAGACTTTTCGGCATCCATCGGAGCAGCAGCAGCCAGCGAATTTGGAAGCGCGTCCAGACATTCCCGACTGTGATCCAGGTTCCATCTTTCTTGAATTGTATTTACACATATATATTTACTGTTGCCTTGCCGGCAATTTTGATTGGATTAATTGTTTTTTCTATCTTTTCTATTAGTGTTTTAAGCTTAAGGTTTCATCTATTCATTTTAGTTCTGCGTTTGCATAGGGGTAGTTTCGTAGACGTGGTAGATTCATTGTTCTAGTGCCTGCTCGTGTTTCTGTTCTCGTAGTCTCTCCTTTGAGTTGTTTTTAGCTCTCGGGTTCGTAGCTTGTAATCCTTCGTTCCCGTTTTTGTTTCTTAGTGGTGTTTACCTAATACCTTTTGCTTATAGTGGCGGTAGTGAACGATGTAAGAGTAAGGTCATGTCCTCAGGGGGGAGGGGGGAGAGGGGGGCTGGGGTGGGTCCAAGGGTGGAAGGGGGGTAAGAAAGTCTCTAGGTTGAGAATTGGGTCTTGGAACATTGGGACGTTGACGGGGAAGTCTATAGAGTTAGCTAAGATTCTTCAGAGGAGGAAGATCAACATAGCGTGTGTTCACGAGACTAGATGGAAGGGTACCAGGGCACGGAATGTAGACGGGTTTAAACTATGGTACTCAGGGAGCGCAGGGGGCAAGAATGGGGTAGGTATTCTAGTAGACAGGGACCTTAGGGAGCTCGTGGTTGAGGTTAGGAGGGTAAATGATAGGTTGATGAGTATTAAGTTGGTAGTTGGTGGGACTGTAAACGTGATTAGTGCATACACTCCTCAGGTAGGTTTGAACCAGGAGGTCAAGAAGAAATTTTGGGATGATTTGGACGAGATGGTGCGTAGTATCCCGCACACAGAGAAGTTGTTCATTGGCGGAGATTTCAATGGTCATATTGGGGCTAGTTCTAGGGGTTATGATGATGTGCATGGCGGGTACGGTTTTGGGGATAGGAAAGAGGGAGGTAATTCACTGTTGGAGTTTGCTGGAGCTTTTGATTTGGTTATAGCTAACTCGAGTTTCCCGAAGAGGGAAAAGCACCTGGTCACTTTCCGAAATTCAATGGGCAAGACTCAGATTGATAACCTTCTCTGCAGGAAATGCGATAAAGGTCTGTGCACTGACTGCAAGGTCATCCCGAGTGAGCACCTCACTACTCTGCATAGGCTCCTAATTATGGACCTGGAGATCAAGAGGAGTAGGAGGAAGAGGGCGGGGTGCAGTCAACCTAAGATCAAGTGAGGTAACTTGATCAAGGACAAAGCTCAGGAGTTAGGGGAGAAGTTGTTAGATATGAGAGCCTGGATGAGTATGGGGGACGCGTCTAGTATGTGGTCCATAACTGCGGATTGCATTAGGGTAGCTGCTAGAGAGGTCTTAGGGGTCACGAAGGGTTCTCCTGGGGGTCATAAAGGGGACTGGTGGTAGAATGGAGAGGTTCAAGGTAAAGTAGAAGCTAAGAAAGCTGCTTATTTGAAGCTAGTAGAGAGTACAAACGAGGAGGAAAAAAGGAGTTATCGGGAGTGTTACATAAAGGCAAAGAAGGAGGCAAAGTTAACAGTTACGACGACTAAAAATGCAGCATTTGCTCATTTGTACGAGGAGCTCGAGGGCAAAGGTGGGGACAAGAGGTTGTATCGGTTGGCCAAGGTGAGGCAGAGGAAAGCCCGTGACTTGGACTAAGTCAAGTGCATCAAGGACGAGGATGGTAAAGTGTTGATGGACGAGGCACTCATTAGGAGAAGATGGCAGACATACTTCCATAAACTGTTGAATGAGGAGGGGGATAGATGCATTGTGTTGGGTGAGTTGGAGCACTCCGAGAGTCAACAGGATTTTGGGTACTGTATGCGGATTACAGTAGAGGAGGTGGAAGGAGCGATGCGTAAGATGTGCAGGGGAAGAGCAGCGGGGCCAGACGAAATCCCGATGGAATTCTGGAAGAGCGCGGGGCGGACAGGTTTGGAGTGGCTCACTAGGCTGTTTAATGTTATTTTTAAGGTAAAGAAGATGCCCGAAGAATGGAGGTGGAATACAATGGTTCCGCTTTACAAGAACAAGGGTGATATCCAAAATTGTAACAATTATAGAGGTATCAAGTTATTGAGTCACACTATGAAGGTTTGGGAGAGAGTGGTGGAGGCCAGGGTGAGGAGGTACGTGTCTATTTCCGAGAATCAGTTTGAATTCATGCCGGGGCATTTCACTACGGAAGCGATTCATCTGGTAAGGAGATTAGTGGAGCAGTACAAGGAAAGGAAGAAGGATTTACATATGGTGTTTATTGACCTTGAGAAGGCATACGATAAAGTTTCGAGGGAGGTCCTGTGGAGGTGTTTGGAGGTTAGCAGCATTCCGGTAGCGTACATTAGGGTGATTAAGGATATGTATGATGATGTTAAGATTCGGGTGAGGACTGTGGGTGGTGACTCCGACTATTTCCCTGTGGTGATGGGGTTGCACCAGGGATCGGCTCTTAGCCCATTTTTATTTGCCTTGGCGATGGATGTACTGCCGCGTCACATCCAAGGGGAGGTGCCTTGGTGCATGCTATTTGCTGGTGATATAGTGTTGATAGACGAGACGTGTAGCAGAGTTAATGCGAGGTTGGAGGTTTGGAGACAGACCTTGGAGTCTAAAGGTTTCAAACTGAGTAGAACCAAGTCAGAATACTTGGAGTGCAAATTCAGTGAGACCCATGATGCAGACATAGAGGTTAAGCTTGATGCTCAAGTTATCTCCAAGAGAGCGAATTTTAAGTATCTCGGGTCTATTATCCAAGGTAACGGGGAGATTAACGAAGATGTCACACATCGCATCGGAGCGGGGTGGATGAAGTGGAGGCTCGCTTCCGGTGTTCTATGTGATAAGAATGTGCCGTTAAGACTTAAGGGTAAGGTTTATCAAGTGGTGGTTCGACCCGCTATGCTGTATGAAGCTGAGTGTTGGCCAGTCAAGAACTCCTACGTGCAGAAGATGAGAGTAGCAGAGATGAAGATGTTGAGATGGATGTGTGGGTGTACCAGGCGAGATAGAATTAGGAATGAAGCTATCCGGGACAGAGAGGGAGTAGCCTCCGTGGAGGACAAGATGCGGGAGGCGCGGCTGAGATGGTTCGGACATGTTAGGAGAAGAAGCATTGATGCCCCTGTCAGGAGGTGTGAGAGGTTGGCCATGGAGAGTTTGAGGAGGGGTCGAGGTAGGCCTAAGAAGTACTGGAGAGAAGTGATTAGGCAGGACATGGCGCTGCTTCAGCTCACTGAGGACATGATACTTGATAGGAGGGTGTGGAGGTCGAGGATTAAGGTAGAAGGTTAGTATGTAGTCTATAGTGTTTACCGATAGGCTTAATAGCATGCATTTCCCTTCATAGTCTTTGATTTTTATTACGGTATGTGATTTTGTTCGCCTCAGGTATTGTATTCCGTGTTGCTATTATTGGATATTGTTTTCCTTCCTTGCTTCCCTCTTCTTCTTCTTGCCCTTCCTAAGCCGAGGGTCTATTGGAAACAGCTGCTCTACCTGCATTAGGTAGGGATAAGGTCTGCGTACAGACTACCCTCCCCAGACCCCACATATTGGGATCAAACTGGGTTAGTTGTTCTTGTCGATTTAAAAAAATCAAACCCCACTAGAAGAGTTTTGGGCAGACTTTTTATTACAAAGTTCTTGATCCTCTTTGCTCTTTGTCATATTTATTAGCATTAAGTTTTTCTTTCAATTTCAGCAAAAAATCACAAATAATCTCTATGGTGTCTATTCCATTGTCCCCAAGTCCCTTACATCCAAAGACACACATTCATAATTAGTTCTAACTAAAATTTAATTACTTCATTTGCAAATTAAATTATAATTCTAACATAGTTTCTTGAAGATATACAAGTGATAACAAATTATTAAAAAATTAATAAAAAATATAAATCTAATGACTATAATAAATATTAACATAGAGTATATAAATTCAAGAGTGTGACCCAGTTGTCAATAAAGTGAATTGAGAATCATAAAGTGTTATGTTTAAATTCCAATAAAGGCAACAATATTACTCCTAAGTGATTTTTTTTCATTTATCTAAGTTTTGGTGGACCAAATTAATTGTAACTTGTGCTGGTGTGAATACCGGTGAAAGGTAACAAGTACTCCATAGAATTAGTCGAGGTGCATGGAAGTTAACTGGTTATTATTGTTATTAAAATTCCTATATTGTACCTCTACTTTGAGAGAAAAATGAAACTTAAAATGACGTTTAGAGTCATGGCCTGACACTTGCAGCAACCTAGTTGACAATATATGTCCTTTTTGGAAATAAATTCAGAAAATGTTTGTAGAGATGACATTACAAAAATGTCTATGTCCTGTCTTGTTTAATGTCACATTGGTCAGGAGAATGGGTCAAAAGAATAAAGTTGGGACTACTTTAATCAATTGGTGTATAGTTATTGACCTAAACTAAGTTAATTCTACCCTAGTACCTCACTTTAAAACAGGATAGAGACAAAACACTCATATTACTTTTAAAAAAAAAAAATAGGATTAAAAATCACGAGGTTTCGGGTTAAATTCCAGCGGTGGCAAAGATATTAGGTAATTTATTATCATTTGTTAAAGTCTTGACGGATGTTATTCGGTACATGTGTTGGTGGGAGGTAACAGTTACCTCGTGTAATTAGTAGAGATACTCACAAGTTGATCCGAACACTGTGATTATAAGAAGATGAGATGAGATTGTGTTACTTAACTAATGCTTAGAGCGTACTTAAGTTTAATTAATCCCAGTAGGCATTATAAGCAATTTCTATAATATTATTAGAGTTAATTAGTTGCTTTGAGTTGACAACTCTGCAATCATGGAGTTCAATGATTTGAAATTTCTAAAATTTTGAGCCTACTATTTAATACAATCTTATTATCTCTCTTAATTTTCAAATGAGATATATTAGCAATAATTTGAAGTATAAAAGATACGTGTATTTTCTTTTGCTTATTATTGTTTCTTGACTTAACATGTAATATCCTTTTTAATTAAGGACAGTTCCCTGTTATTTTTTTTTCTTTTTTTCATTTTAAGCTAAAACGTAAGCTGAAAGAAAATAGGCAGTTTGAGATATAATATTTTATTAAGAGAACTTGTATTGCGTTTAGCTATACCATTAATTATGAATTATGATTAGGATTAATCTGCCCAATTAGTGTTGATTATGATTATTAAAAGGGGAAATGGATGTGTGTATGCTAATCTCTCTCTCTACAAAATATATTATCAAGGACAGCGGGTATGTACTTTATAAAAATTTATTTTCATAAAAAATGTCAAATGAAATTTACTAATTAAAGAAAAAAAAACTTCCTATGTATTTGTTATTTTGTCAAATTACATGTACTGAAGTCGCACTTTTATTACCTTTAAATTTTAGAAGCACCTATAATTATTAATTATGTTGAACTTCAAATTAACATGTGATTGTCTCAAGAGAAATTTATCTCTTAGGGTGTGTTTGGTATGAAGGAAAATGTTTTCCAAGAAAATGTTTTCTTGGAAAACAAGTAGTAATTTTATTCATTTTTCCGGTTTTTGATACGCAAATTAAGGAAAATGACTTCTCAAGAGTATTCATAAATAATTTAGATATAATACACATGAAGCCATAAACTTTCAAACCAACAACCTTCCGAACCCACAAATTTCATAAACTTTCGAACCGCTAAACTTTAAAAACCGCGAAATTTCGAACCCGTAAACTTTATAATTTCTAAACTCGTAAACTTCCAAACACATAAACCTCTGAACTCATAATTTTGGAACTTGTAAAATTTTGAACCTTTAAACAGATAAAGGGGGGAGGGGGGGCAGGTGAGGGGGGTTGGGGTGGGTGGTGGGTGGGGCAGAAAAATGAAAAAACAGCAATTTGAAATTGCAAAAAAAAAAAAAATAATAAAAAAAAAGGTAAAAAAAATAATTTTTTTAGGGAGGGGGTGGGGTGGGGTGGGGGTGGGGTAGGGTGGAGGGGTAGTAGGGTGGGTGGTAACGAAAAAATTGAAATTTGCACAAAAAAAACCTTTTGGAGAGAGGGGGTGAGGTGGGTTGGCGAGGGTGGGGAAGGTTGAGAAGAATTTTGGAAAATGTTTTCCCTTCTCTTCATAAGGATGAGTTCATAAGGAAAATATTTTCCATTGGAAAATATTTTCCGGAAAATATTTTTCTTCATACCAAACACACCCTTAATAATGCTTTTCTCAATATTTTGGCTAACAAGATTAAGTGTATCTGTATCAGTTTAATATTAGTTAGGAAGCACTTTAGTCTCGGTATGAAAATTTTCGGTGCGAATCTAACTTTAGTTGAACACAAATATAAATATCAAATACCAAGCCAGAATTAAAAAAAAAACAATAGGGTCGCAAACATGATACAAAATCTCCATTTATTACCAAAAGGAGTAATATAAAAACAAGAAATGCCACCCATACACACGTTGCTCCGTCTATTTTGCCTCCTCTGTTACCTACATAATGGCTATATATATAGTTTGCGCTCTTTCCCGAAATAAATTGTTACGACCCAAGTTCTTCCTCCGTAAACTGTCGTGACGGCACGTAGTCTCTACGACTAGATAAGTCTAACAATTTGCGGAAAAAGGAAATAAAGATACGAAACTAGCAAAATTACGAGTAACATAATATAGAAGGTTATAATGCTATAGAAGGTTATAATGCCGCTCGCCATATACAATAACACTCTCTCAAACTAAACAAAACACTCCCAAAACCCGAAATCTCATGAACCACAAGCTAAAGAAAATACATAGTGTTCTAAATCCAGAAATCTAGACAAAAGGAAATACAAGAAGTCTATAGCTAAAGGGAGAATAAAGAGGGTCTTCTAGGTCTGCGGACGTGACAGATATACCTCGAAGTCTCTGAAATCGCTTCGCCTCACTGATAGTATTGCTGAGCAGAGGAACCTGGATCTGCACACTAAAAACATGTGCAGGAAGGATATGAGTACACCACAGTGGTACCCAATAAGTGTCAAGCCTAACCTCGGTCGAGTAGTGACGAGGAAGGTCAGGGCCCTATTGGTTATAAAAATATATAATAAGGTAAAACAGTATAGAACGTGACAGTATAATTAAAGATGCTAACAGTCAAATAAAGGTGAAATCTCATAAAGGAAATAACTCGGTAAGCAGTAATAACAACAGGGGATCTCCCAGGATAACGTCCCGTAGTCCCAAACGTAAATGTGCCAAGGATCTCCCGGGATACAGTCCCGCAGTCCAAAAGTAAATAACTAGTACAGGGGATCTCCCGGGATACCGTCCTGTAGTCCCAAATATAAAGGTGCAGGGGATCTCCCGGAATACCGATCCGTAGTCCCAAAGTAAACAAGCAAGGGGGATCTCCCGGGATACCATCCCGTAGTCCCAAAGTAAAAACACAACAGTCTCAAGAAAGAAATCTACAGTTCTATTCAAGAAAAAAAACAGGAATTTCTACTCTAAACATGCTACACTCAATCCAAGTAAGCAGTTAAAGCAGATACGGCAGTTAAGTCACATAGTCATGCTTTCCTAAGCTAAACAGGAAACTTCAAATACAAGTATTGCTCAATTAAAAGAAAATAGAGATATTTACTTGATGAAAATGGGGTTTTTCAATAATTAGCACGTGTATGTTCTCGTCACCACACGTACACGACATTCATATAACAACAGTACCAAAATCCTAAGGGGAGTTCCCCCACACAAGGTTAGGCAAGCCACTTACCTCGAACCAAGCTCAATCAATCCGAAATCACGCTCTTGCCACGAGTATGCAATTCCGAGTGGCCCAAATCTAATCAAATCAATTTCATAATGTAAATATAACTACAAGAAACGAGTTTAGCTAAAGGTATTGAAGCTAAGGCAAGAAAATAGCAAAACGCCCAAAAATCCTCCTCGGGCCCACATCTCGGAATCGGGTAAAAGTCAAAAATTATGAACACCCATTCACTCACGAGTCTAATCATACCAAAATCACTCAAATCCGATACCAAAATCTCAATCAAAATCCCAAAATTCGGCTTAAGAACTTTTCTCAAATTTTAGCAATTTTCACCCCAAATCCGAAATTAAATGATGAAATTAAGCTTAGATTAATGGGATATAATCAAAAAGGAGTTAGGAATCATTACCCACTGATTTTCTCTTCAAAATCCTCACAAAATTGCCTTGTCCCGAGCTCAAAATCGAATTTAATGCTATGAGCTTCAAACCCTCGATATTTCATATTTCTGCCCAGCGATTTTCGCTTCTGCGGTCATGGGCCGCATCTGCGGTCCCGCACCTGCGGGAAAAGCATCACAGGTGCGAATCCACTTATCCGGGCTGGGGCTGGGCCTCATTTGCAGTCCCGCATCTACGGTTTTCCACCCGCATTTGCGGTCCCTGGAGCACAAGGCCAAACTCGCTTCTGCGGTTACGAAGCCGCTTTTGCGGCGCCGCAACTGCGGTCCTACATACGCAGGTGTGGTCATAGCAGGTTCAGCAATATCAGCAAATGCCTAAGTCCAATTCAACTTCCGTTAAGCATTCGAAACTCACCCGAGGCCTCCGGGACCTCAACCAAACATGCCAACCAATCCTAAAACATCATACGAACTTAGTCCAACCCTCAAATCACACCAAACAACGCTAAAATCACGAATCACCCTCCAATCCAAGCCTAATGAACTTGAAATCTCAATAATTCTACAACCGATGCCGAAACCAACCAAACCATGTCCGATTGACCCCAAATTTTGTACACAAGTCACATTCAACACTATAGAACTATTCCAACTTTCGGAATCGGATTCCGACTCCGAAATTAAAATTTCACTATCGATTCGGAAACTTCAAAAATTTAACTTTCGGCATTTCAAGCCTAAATAAGCTACGGACTTCCAAAACACAATCCGAACATGACCCTAAGCCCGAAATCACCCAACAGAGCTAACGGAATCGATGGAATTCCATTCCGAATCCGTCTTCACACTGTTCCGACTACGGTCCAAATTCTAAAGCTTAAGCTGTCATTTAGGGACTAAGAGTCCCAAAATACTCCGAGACTCAAAACAAATCTTCCCGGCAAGACACAATAGCAGAAATAAACACGGGGAAAACAGTTAATAAGGGATCGGGGCGTTAATTCTAAAATGACCGGCCCGGTCGTTACATAAATCAAGAAAAAGTATAATACAAGAATAATTTTATTCGATGAAAGATAATATACTACTAGTTGTTATACAATATAGCATAATATCGCGATATGCATAAATACTCACTTTAAAAGTATTTTGTATTTATATATTTCTTTCACGGGCTATTTTATATGTGTCATCGATTTAATTAGTTATTTGAGTTATTGAGTTCGAAATTTAACAATTATATATATTTAATAAAATTTGAACCAAAGTTATTGAATTCAACCGAACCTACTTGGTTATTTGTACATTCGCCGCGGCTGGTAAGCCAAACGATTTAGTATTATGTATGTGAAATTTTATATTAATAATTCTAAACTCTATTAGTTATACAAAAACTTGAAGTAAACATTGCATTCGTTGTGAAATTTTATGTCAATACTATTTTTTTTTTATGTGAACCAACTAAATGATCGTTGGACAAAGAAAAAGAAAGAACCACAAGGTAGTTGCAGTAGCCATACACTTCCACCTTTATTATTCCAAGTTACGTGGCACATTTTCGTTTTTAATGTAAAATATAATATTACTTTATTATATTTAAATATATTAGTACTAAGTTTGGCCCCTCTCTCCTTTAGAGTAGAGTTAAGGTTCGCGTGCATGTGCATTGTACCCTCCCTAGACTCTATTTGTAAAAACTCATTGACTCTGCTGTTGTTGCTGCAGTAAATATATTACTATTTACACAAATATCCAAAGCATATTTCATACCACAAATTTTAAAAATCTTTTTGTATATTTTTTTTTAGTTTCGTGCTCAATCAAATAATACCGGAGGAAGTTTAAAACTCACAACTACCACCAAAAATTGTGGTAAAATGTTAAGTCCTACTTTATTTTTAACTAAATATCTCAATTTGCACTTTGGGTATAAAATCGCTTTTGGTAAGTAGTGTTTGGAATTAGTCGAACCCCAAAATTAATTTCGAGCACAAGATAAAAAATGAGCAGCCTAGTACACTAAGCTCTCGCTATGCACATGGTCTGAAAAAAGGTATAATTACAAGAGTCTGTCGTATGAAGTCTTATCTCACATTTCTGCAAGTGACTATTTCCACGGGTCGAACCCTATAACTATTTTTTTTTTTTGATTTTCTATATCGCACACAAGATAGAAAATTAAAAAAAAAAAAAAAAAAAACCTCAACACCCACACCAAGCTGCCCCACCCCACATACTACTTAAACTCTGCACACAAAGAGAGAAAGACAGAGAGGAAAACAGAGAGACAGAGACAGCAAAAAGAGACAAGAGAAGGACAGTACATAACAAGACAACTCTGTCTTGTTTGTCCTTCCCCCACAACACCCCATCACC
>NC_031995.1:97880491-97910495 GCF_001879085.1 Nicotiana attenuata | reverse complement strand
AACCCCAAATCCCTCCATTGTTCTCCCCCCAAAATTTTCACATTTCTCTCATTTTTCCCCCACCACATAGTTCTTAACATCAAGATTCAATATTTTTCCTCATTTTCAAGATTGTGGTTTTTTTTTTATCTAGAAAAGAATGTACTCAACATTGCCTATAAGAAATTTAGGAGGAAGTGGTGATTATTTTAATAATATTCATAATTCAGTTTCAATAGATGGTACAAATTTACCAGGAGATGCTTGTTTAGTATTAACAACTGATCCTAAGCCTCGTCTTAGGTGGACTACTGAACTCCATGAACGCTTTGTTGATGCTGTTACTCAACTTGGTGGCCCGGATAGTAAGTCCCTCATTTTCCTCTTCTTCTCTTTTTTTCCTTCTGATTTATCTGCATTTTCTTTTTCTTTTTTTAGGGGAAAAAGGTGAAAATTATCTTAATTTTACTCTGTTAGAAATGGTAGCTTTGGCGTAACCGGTAAAGTTGTTGCCAGGTGATCATTAGTTTACGGGTTCAAGCCTTGGAAATAGACTTGCAGAAATGTAGGGTAATGCTGTGTATAGAGTCCGGCCCTTCCCCGGACCTCAACGCATAGCAAGAGCTTAGTGTATGGAGCTGCCCATTTTTTTACTCTCTGTTAGAAAATCTGGTATGTGTCTTGAGGTACGCCCTGAAGGGGAGCTTTGGAGTAATGGTAAAATTGTCTCTGTGTGACTTATATGTCACATGTTCGAGCCACGAAAGTAGCCACTAATACTTGAATTAGGTTAGGTAATCTACATCACATACCTCGGTGTGTGGCCCTTTCTCGGACCACATGAACACCTAATGCCTTGTGTACCGAGCTGCCCTGAGCTACAACCTGAAATATAGTGGAGGGTAATTTTAAACCTTAGTGAAAAAAAAGTAGAGATAAATTTGGACTTTTTTGAAGTATTTTGGCACATGAAATGGAAGTGTCTTAATACTTTTTATTAATCTGCATTTTCTTTTTTTAAGAAGGAGAAGGGTAAAAATTACCAAAATATCTTAATTTTACCATCGGTTATATTTTGGGTTGTTGACATTATGAGGTTCTTAACCCTAAGAATGGTAGTTTTAGACCATAGTCAAAAGTTGAGGCATAAAATTTGGACTTTTACCTTTTACCGCGCAATATTTTGACACTAGGAATTCAGTAGCTACAACCTAAAGTATAATGGAGGGTAATTTTAAACCTTACTAATAAAATAGGGGTAAATTTGGATTTTTTTCACAAAGTGTTTTGACTAGTGGAATTGACTTTAGCTCTGATAAAGTCAAGTACAAATGGGAAATGCAACATAGAATGAATGACCTTAAAGTATAACGGAGGGTTAAGTTAAATTAAGATATTTCGTATAATAGAGGGGGTATTTTGATAATTTTTCTTTCTTAATATTTTATTGCATGGTTACATTTTGATTTTGATTTTTTCCAGAAATATAATAATTTATTACACTGTATTGTATCTTTTTGAATTTATTGTGTACTTTATGCATTTATATGCTGTGCATGAATTCTATATTGTGAATCTATATGTTGTACATTAGGCTTCAATAGTTGTTCCTTTTTTCATGGTCATAATTTTTGTATATTATGTAGTTGTTCTTTATAATGTTTTGATCTTTTCTTTTCTTTTAGACATTTGGACTAGTAAAAGCAAGCCATTTGATTTGCTGCTCTTTCCTTTTTTTTTTTTGGCTTAACAAAAAAAGAAAGGGTCATAGTCCTATTATATTATTTTAAGGAACTTTTGTTTTTATTAAATGTATTCTTTATCAAAAGTGCATTCTTTTTCATGACAAAGCTTTTATGTTCTTAATTACCTAATTATTAAGAAGTATCATGATTATTGTGGGTCATGTTGATAGAGATGTATGTATGTAGCTTTTGACCCTCTCACTTGGGAAAAGTAGAAACTAGGCAATTAGGGAATCTGTTTATATGATGGCCTCTACTTATTTTCTTGTGAAAAGGTCAATATAATGACCTCTACATTTTTTTTTTTTTGTGAAAAGGTCAATATAATGGCCTCTATGCCTAGTTTTTTGTATCTTTTTATAGTGCTATTTTTCGGCACTATTTACTTGTACATGATTTCTACCTTCACTAGGTAGGGGTAACGACTGCGTACACACTACCCTCCCGAGACCCCACCTATTGGGAACTATATGGGGTCTGTTGTTGTTGTTTACTTGTACAGGATGTAAATTGTATGATATGTAAGCATATCGTCATGAGAAGTAAATGGTGAAGAAACATTTGGTTGTTGCTAATATTTTCTGGAGATAAACTTGCACTTGGTACAATACAATATTCCGAGGGGATACAACATCTCTCTGAACCCTGGAGGTGAAAACTTAGTGATATCCTCGGGATAGTTAATGAAGAGGGATAAAAAATTTAGACTTGAAAATTTGATAAAAACCATCAGAAGTCGAAGGAGGGAATCTTGAAAAGGTTACTTGGTTAAAAGTCGTTCTCTGTATATTCTTAATCTAGTTCCCCAATCACCACATTTGCCAATCTTTACTCTCGAGGCTCTTGTTTTGTTATGCCAATCTGAATTTTCTCTCTTGTCTTCAATAAATCATGTCGGTAACTGGTAAAGTTGCTGCCATGTGACCAGGAGGTCACGGGTTCGAGCCGTGGAAACAACCTCTTGCAGAAATGCAGGGTAAGGCTGCGTACAATAGACCCTTGTGGTCCGGCTCTTCCCCGGACCTCACGCATTGCGGGAGCTTTGTGCACCGGGCTGCCCTTTATTATATAGCAAATATGCTTCTTAAGATTGTTAGGCACTAAAGAAGTGACCTCAAAGTTTGATGTTCGATGTGAAAATGAATTAGCAAGTTTAAGCACGCTTGTAGAGGTATACGTTCTTATGTGGGAGATCAAACCTTGTGCGTGTTAGTAGGACTGTGTCATTAGTAGTCGGAACGTGGCATATATCAGCCAGTGATAGAATGTTAAGTGTTATTAGGATTCTAGCAGTGCTGTGAGTACTTGGTGCTCATCCATGTAGCCATGATACAGAACAGGAGCTCGTCTTTGCTCTTACAATCGCAACTTGATTGACCCTGTCGCTCTGGTTCCTTTTCGAAGGATTTCACTGTACTATAAATTAGGTTTTCTTTTACTTATTGTATAGCTGTATTTTCCTACAGTTTTCTTTTTGTTTTTGCATCTGCCTTCTTTGGTAAAATAAGCTGAGTTTCTGCTGTCATTTGTTGAACTTCACCTCTTCTCAACAGGGTTCGTGTTGTCAGTATATGTGGTAGTAGTATTTTAAATTAGAAATACTATCCTTCTTCTGAGCTGCTCCTTTGAGGAAACATCACTCGTTATGGAAAAAGAAATTAAGAAGAACCATCCCGACTTCGAACTGTATGCTAATTTAACTGTCTGAAGGCTCTAAGGGTCAAATAAAAGAATCGTGGTAGATTTGGAATGAGGGAACTATTAAATTGATCAATAAAAGAAATGTTCCATTTATTAGTATCTCATTGCATGATATTTTTTTAAATTAGCTGCTTGTATACTGGTAGAATTATGCCGTTGTGATAAAAAAAATTCCCCTAATAGTTGTGTTTCCAGGAAATCTTTCTTTGTGCGAATCTTAAGAAATACTTTTTATTTTCATTTGCGCATTGCCTCTCTTTACAGTTTACATGTACTCCTGTGCATAATTTTAATTATGGGATTATTGCTTCATTTTGCAGAAGCAACACCAAAAACAATTATGAGAACAATGGGGGTGAAAGGTCTGACCTTATACCATTTGAAGTCACATCTCCAGGTATGTTTTCTGATCGCAATCTGTTTTTGCTTCTTCCCTATGTTTCATGGACATCGAAGCACGATCTAAAGGGTAACAATATGCTCCAATCGCACAAGTTTACGACTTCTCAAAATCAAGTAGGACCAGCTTCATGCCAGTTTCGATAGTATAGTTTTTTTAACAATTTGATTTATTGCTCGTGTCGTTTCAAAGCTTAGTGCAAGTGAAAGACGACTCAAACGATTCTAGGTTTTACTTATCCTACTTGAACTTAGACGGTTTAGTGATTATTTTGATTTTACATTCTGCATTCGATGTTAGCCAAATGAGGATGGTGTAAAAGTTGATTAAGCTCTCAGTTTTATCCAAAGAAGAATAAATAAGGTCCTTTAATAAAGGGATCACAAGTAATTGATTCGGAGAGTTGGATAAAACCTAGTAAGGTGCCGTTTTTTTAAGTTTTCAGGCAGATGCTAAAGTCTGTATCTTTATATTTCCTTTGCAGAAATACCGCCTGGGAAAGCAATCTTCCAAAGAGGCAACTGAGAATTCTAAAGATGGTAATGAAGAACTTTTCATTAAATACTCCAGTTTCTTGCAAATTACTTTATTTTATTTAGTTCAGTGTCCTTGTAATTTGCGTTGTTACTGTTCTATTATCCCATTTCATCTTCTTGTGCCGAGGGTCTATCGGGTAATATCTGCGTACACACTACCCTCCACAGACCTCACTTGTGAGATTATACCGGGTTGTTGTTGTTGTGTTGTCCTTGTAATCCGCCCATGTTTTTTTAAAATCTGAATAGTATATATATAAGTGTAACTTCAAATTCAAGGAAAAGATTAGAGCTGCTGATAAGGTACTTCATCTATGTAAAACTTAAATGTCAACCCCATTGAGTAACTTCCACATTTCCCATAAATACGACAATCATCACTATTGGTTTAAGGTCAGAATTGCCCCCATTTTCCTATTATTACCCCGTCAAGGATAGGTTAGATTGGTTTTTTTTGATCCCCTTCCTAACTCCTTAATCAAAATCAACCTATTACAACAAGTAGGTTGCACGTTTTCCATTTCTTGATACATCCTTTGTAATTTTAGATGACTGATAAAAGTATGTACTACAACAACAACCCTGTAAAATCCCACAAGTAGGATCTGGGGAGGGTAGAGTGTACGCAGACTTTACCCCTATCTCGGAGGATTAGACAGGTTTTTTCCGATAGACCCTTGGCTCACGAAGACGAAAAGGGACAATAGATCAGTAACATCAACAGAAGCCAAAAAGATAAAATAAAAGAATGGGATAACACCTTTGAAGGGATATAAATGTTAGAATTGTACATATAATATAAAGAAAGAGAAGAATAGTCTGTCGGAGCAAAAAAAGGCTAAAATGGATGTGCTTCTCAGCTCTTTGGAAAACTTGAAACCGCAATCCCTTTATAGTTACTGTCCTGTGTTTGCAGTGTCATGTCCAGCAGAGAGTCCAGATACAGGTTCCTCTACATCAGGTTCATCAAGAGTTATTGCGCAAGATATAAATGAGTATGTTATGTCTTTTAGAAATTTTCTGGTAAAAATGGTTCTGTCTGCTTTGCATCAACTTTGAACTCTTAAATTTATTTAACAGCGGTTTCCAAGTAACTGAGGCTTTGCGAGTACAGATGGAAGTCCAGCGAAGACTACATGAGCAGCTAGAGGTTTGTCTCGCCCCTCTTCTTGCTCAACTGATAGTGTTACTCTACTCAGTGTCACAGCTTCCCATGTTGCAGTTCCTATATATTAGCACGCCTTTTTTTTTTTTTTTGCAAAACTTGAGACTGATAGCTTCACCTTCCATGAGCATATTATAGTCAGCTTTGCATTATGTGTTTTTTGTCTGATATTCCCTTTTCTATCTTTTTTGTTTTCTTTCTCTACAACGGATTAGAGTGGTGAACGATAGGAGAGTAGGTTGCTCTAATGAGTGAATACTTTGATAAGTAGCTAATGGCAATTTCCAGACCAGGTTGAGGTCAGTGACTTTTGGCCATTTCTAGTGTAGTATGTGCTAGGGCTAACTTGCTTCCTCAACTCGGACCAACTGCAACTTTAGTCTTATCAAAGGTTCTTCGTTGAAGTTCTGCTAACGGTCATTGTTTTATCATTGTCAATGACTTTTGGCTGTTTCTCATGTGTCGTATGCGTAAGTGCAACTTGCTTTCTTAGGTCGGACAAAATGCAACATCAGCTTCTTATCAAGTTGTTATACATCAGTAACTTAGTGTCACATTCTTTATTTTCTAACAAAAATCTTTGTGATTTACCAAAGTAGGTACAACGCCGTCTACAGCTTCGTATTGAAGCACAAGGAAAATATTTGCAATCAATTCTTGAAAAAGCTTGTAAAGCTTTTAGTAGCCAGTCCATCGAACCGAATGGCCTAGAAGTGAACAGGGAAGAACTTTCTGAATTAGCAATGAAGGTTGCAAACGATTGTGAAGGGATCGTTAATGTCCCTTCGTTACATGAGAATGCTCCAAGTATCGAAAACAAAAATGCTTGTCACGTGCCAGCCAGACTTGGCGACTGTTTGCTTGATGACTGCTTTCCATCAAATGGAAATGGTGATCTAAAGAAGAGACCGCGGGCTTTTACTATCGTGAATGGATCGCCTATCGAAAGCAATACAAGGCAGGTGGAATGGATGATGAGTAATACATGAACAAAATCAGGAAAAATTCTCTCTGGAAACAAATCGGTGTATTTTTTACCACATTTCCTGTGATGTTTCCCCCTTTCTACATCTGTTTGATCCAAGATTAAACAATGTTGCAAATGTATGTTATCTAAGTTATATCACCTTTTAAGTATCCGGTGCTCTAAGCTCCCGCTATGCGCGGGGTCCGGGGAAGAGCCGGACCACAAGGGTCTATTGTATGCAGTTTTACCTTGCATTTCATCACCTTTTAAGTAACCTTTATCAGAAATGAAGATCCTTGTGTACTAACAGCATAGTTTGACTCTAATCACTACTGTTTTCTGATACATTTTAGTGCATTCCTGCTTGTTGTGGGCATTTCACAATGTTGCAAATGAAGGTTTACTGTCTCTTTCTTCCATTATAACAATTGCGTCTCAGTTCCAAGCAAGTTGAGGCTATATTTTGTTTTGTGTTGTTTCATGTCAGATTGACTAGTTTTACATTTGTTGTTAACCTTTGCAACCCTCTTCTTTTATTTGTGCTTGTGATTCGCAATGTGAGCAAGCACACACAGGATTCATCACAAATTGACTAGTTTTACCTTGGTTACCTATCACAATATTCGTTCTTTATCCATGCTTGGAATTGGTAATGTATAGTTGGTATATGGGATAAAGATAATAATCCCAAGTAAAATTTGGGATTGTATTTATTTCATGTTTAGTTATTGGCATTAGCGAATTCTGGGATAAATTTTACACTAAAATGATTGGAATATTATTGAAATATAACTTGTTTTATGTTGTCTTCTCTACGAATAGGGATTTGTGGAGAAAGAAAACAACTCTGCCTATATTACAGCAAAGCCTCCCTATAGCTAGTTTCCAAACTAGAAGCTCATATTTGTGTTGTCAGGGAATTAGCACAGAAGGTTGTGTATATTGGTCTATGAATCAGAAACTTGACCAATATATAGGTGAAACATCTACATTATATACTTTGACGAGAAGTCAGATGAACTGAAGGAACTTCCAACAGTCGTCCTCTATAACAACACTTCCCTATAACGGCCAAGTTTTCTTTGGAACTATTATTATGTTATTTAATAATATATGTTCTCTATAACAGCACTTCACTATAGCAGCTAAGAAATATCGGAACAAACGAGACTACTATTGAGAGGTTTGACTGTGTAGGTGTCTTGTTTAATTTGTGGCTCTCTGGTGTTAACTTCAGGCTGTAAATTAAATGAAGAGAATAAGTTGATAGATTTTATCAATTCCATACATGAACAGCCCTTACTGTACCGAGGTGACCCGTTCTGTTTTGTTTTGGTCATAAGGGAAATTCCAGCCATGTATTTTTCACAAACACAAAATCAGTGTTTGGTGTTTTTCTTTCCGTCAATAATATCCTTATTTGAGAGAAAGCACCAGTCAGACCTGTAGTATGCAGCGGCAGTTTTCAATCATACAATGTGTACTCTTAGTCTGACTTTTAGCGGTAGTTAGCTGTCCTCGTTCTCCTCTTTGTCTATCATCTATCTCAACGCTTCCATAACCAAGGAGATATAGCTGGAAATTGGAGTAAATACTCCATAGACGAATTGAAGGAGCTTCTAGCACCGGATTTTGTAGGTGAAAATGAGTTGTTTCGTTTGTCTATATTTAAAAGATTGCCTTAGTTTATATGGTGGCAAAGGAAATGGTATCGAATTGGACATTTGGATCATGGAATATGATATGCTGGAAATGGTTGATGAAACTTAGTAATGCATTAATCAGCTAACAGTATGTCGCATGATATGCATTCATTGAATTGGTGTAAAAACAAAGGTAGATAACATTTTTAGTTGAGATTACGCGTGATCCTCTCCTTCTTCTCTACTATTTTCTTTTTTGGAGACCATCCCTTTTTTGTTGAACTTTTTCTTTATTTTTCTTCCCTATATTATTGAAAAACCAAATATTTTAACCAACACAAAGAGGAGGGAAAACTAATGCATAAAGAAGCACAATGACTATCTTGAAGTAGAGTGAAAAACAAGTTTGTCTAAATTAGTTTTACTCAACAATTCAACTTATTCTTGATTGAGGTTACAGATGTTAATTATTAGATGAATTTGCGCTGCATGGTCATACCACCAACAACAACAACAACAACAATGGAGGGTAGTGTGTACGCACTACTCCTACCCTGAGAGGACAGAGAGGTTGTTTACGATAAAACCAAAGCTAAATACAAAATGAAAAGAAGCAGTGGCAATATTTTTGATGTAATAACTAAACAACGGATTTCAGTTGTACCCCTATAAGAGAAAGCCACTGCGCGCTAGCCTAGCTATAGCTAATATTTTTCGGCTGGCTGTTATGTTAGTTGTAGCGCGCCTTCTTTCCCTCCTTCTCTTACACTGGAAAATGTATAGGAGGGGAATAGATTAATGGAAGCTTATAGTCAAAGTAATGATTGTATTTTCTGCTAGTGGAAGAGAAAGAAAGAAGGAAAGAAAGTTCCATTCTATTACATTCTATTGAAAAAGCATAATGGGATTTCTACTTAACTTTTCTAGTACTCTTTTCCTCATTGCCTCCTCTCCACTTCACCCCTTTTCTATTCTGTTGCATTCCCTTTTTAACACTCTACCTATATATATATATATATTTGTGAAATTTACTCCTTGTCAAAGGAATCAGGAGCAGACCCTTATGGTGTGTTGAGCTCTTTTCCATCAACAAAACCATGAAAGATTCAGTAGGTATGTTTCTTGGTTTTTGTCAGAATTCATTTTTTGCCTTTATCCCTTTACACCTTTTCTTCTGTTGTAATTTCTTTTTGGGGTACACTTATTATTTCATTTTGTAATGCTAATTTCTTGGATTGTGTATTTAGGGGTTTCAGAAAAGAACTATTCAGCATGTAATTTTGCTAATGTGGCTTATTTTGAAACCTGGAATTGGAATAAAGTGGAAAATATGATTTAGAATTTTATGTTCTAATGTTAATACTTTAAGGCTTTTGCAGTTGATGTTATATAAGAATTTACTTGCCTGCAAAATCTTCTGTATTTGGAACCTTGAAGAGGAGCCTCGGAGCAACGGTAAATTTTGTTTCCGTATAATCTATAGGTCATGGGTTTCGAGCCGTGTAAGTAGCCACTAATGCTTGCATTAAAGTAGGTTGTCGACATTGCATCCCTTGGTGCGGCCCTCTCCGGACCCAGCGTAAATACGGGATACTTTGTGCAGCGGGCTGCCCTTTTTTTTTTGGAACTTTGATTGAGACAATTTATATGTGGTTGAACATGTGATATATTTGAGGAAGGTAAAAGATTTGGAAAACTATCATCTTGTTTCTAGGAGTAGGCGGTAGTCAATAGCCGTATGATCAATGCATCAAAATTTATCGAGGAAAACGATTAAAAGACTCAGAAATCAACGATATGCAGAACTTAAGATAGTCCGAGACTCGTACATTTTGTTGAGTGATTGTGAACTAAGGTGGCTTCAATATAGAGAGACTTTAAGTTCTTTACCTTGAAAACTTAATCAGTTTGTTATACAGCTTTTGACAGTTATCAAACATTCTTGACTTCCCTTTTTGTCACAAATACTATCACAGGTTGTGAATCTGCCTTGTGCTGTACTTACAGCTACATATCGATGTTTAGGATATAGAACAAACCGAAAAGCTGATTGGTCTTTGATCATGTCCGCCATTAACTTGAACTACAACGACAACAACCCAGGGAAATCCCACGAGTGGGGACTAGGAAGGGTAGTGTGTACGTTGACCTTACCCCTACTCCGGAGGCGTAGAGAGGCTGTTTCCGATAGCCTCGTCTCAAGAAGACGGAAAGAGACATTAGATCAGTAACAACAACAGAAGCCAGAAAGATAATACTAGCATCACAAGAACCAGAAAATAGATAGAAAAGCAACCGCCATTAACTTGAACTCTTTCTTTGTATTAGGCTCAGCTCAGTCATGTCCAGTACTCAAGTTATTGTCCAACAAGGTTGGAAACATACTGTGTTTTTGGAATGCACCAAAGAAGTACAGAAGAATAGATGCTAAGCTTGAAACAAAATTGATGGAGCTTAAGAGAAGTTCATCAGGGCAAACCAACTTCAGGTCAATCAATAGCATAATCTTGAAATTTCCTCAGTACAAAGAGGGGTTGAAGGAGATAAAAGGCGTCTTTGAACAGTGCGGTTAGTACCTTCTGCATATGCTGTGTTTTGAGTGTTTACTACATTTTATTAACCAGAATTTCTGCTTTTTCTATCTTGTTCTATTTCCTAAGATGAAGATTCAAATGGGACTATTGACCGCAGAGAACTAAAGAAATGCGTAAAGAAGCTGCAATTTCATGTTAAAGATGAGGAAATTGATGATCTTTTCGACTCGTGTGATGTGGATGAAAAGGACGGGATTCAATTCAATGAGTTCATTGTTCTTCTATGCCTTGTTTATCTCTTGATGGATTCATCCTCCTCCTCTCGCAATGTACGTGAAAAAAGGGCTCCTCTCTATTCTTTTTTTGAGTATTTTAAAAGATATTTATTTGCAGTGGCGGAGCCACATAGCTCCAAGGGGTGTCAAATTGACACCCTTTTGCCGAAAAATTAGGTAAAAGTTATTTTATGTATATATATACTCTGTATTGAACCCCCACTTATTCGTGTATTTACTTCTTTAAATTTTGACACCCCAAATTCCTGGCTCCGTTGCTGTTTGCTTATCATGTGAAGTCATATTCAATAGGATCATATTTATTTCAGATGTCGAAGATTGGCACACCAGAGCTAGAAGCAACATTCAATACAATAGTTGAGGCATTCTTGTTTCTTGATAAAAATGGTGATGGGAAACTGCACAAGAAAGAAGTCGTCAAGGCATTAAACGACGATTGTCCTTCCGAGAAATCCCCTTCTCATGTCACTCGGATTCGATTCAGTACTGTCATTCACCTTCTAAAGTGTTTAAAATCAAATTAACTTGATGTCATCACTTCTAACATGATGATCTGGTTAATAATTGCAGAAGAAATGGACTGGGACAGGAGTGGCAAGGTCAGCTTCCGGCAATTTCTTTTTGCATTTCTTGATTGGGTTGGTGTAAACACAGACGATGAGAATCACACAACTGAAAGGTAGACCGATTGCTCAAGGCCAAAGACAAGCAAGGAAAGAATGTGAAGCGAGGTCAGACTAGCATCTGTACATATACAATAGTTAACTGTACACGTTCAAGTTCCGATATTGTTGCATTTCTGAACATATGTTACAAATAAGCTTTCATATTAAAGTTATATTCTGCTATTGTACACAATGCATTCAAAGTCGTCGACATTAAATTACAGAATGTTCTGTTGAAGCAACATAATCACACAACTCAAAACTTGATACATGTAATAGACATTCATGAATAAATAGAAGAACAGAGGGATAAGATATAAAGCTTAATCATATCTATCTACATGTAAACTATTTCACATCTTAAGAGAGTGATCATTGTATACCAAGAGCTTGAATTCTCCTTACAAGGGAAAGAGCAGAAGCATTTCTTGTTCTCCATTCTTCTGGTCTCTCCTTCCTTCGTCCGTTTTCCATTAAACATTTATCATGTCCGTCGAGAATGTTCACTATCTGCCTCATGCTCGGTCTTGATTCGGGGTCGGACCTTGTACAAGCCATTCCTAATTTGACTAGCCTCACCAGTTCCCTTGAGTTAAAGTTTCCATTTAACCTCCAATCTGCCAATTGTTCATATGGCCTTTTCTGGACCTCGAATTCGTGTACTCTATTCACCAATAGAGCCTCAGGCCGGCGGAAATCTACTGCCATCTGACCACTAACCACCTCAAGAAGCACTACACCAAAGCTATAAACATCAGCCATTGTTGTTGCCTCACCAGAATCCATATGCTCTGGTGACATGTAACCGAATATACCTCTAACCGATGTTTTTTTATCAACAACAACATGATGGCCATTCTCATTCCGAGTCAAGAACTCAGCAAGAGCAAAACAGCCAAGCCTTGGGTTCATATCTGGATCAAGAATGATGGCAGATGATGTTATGCATCTGTGTATGACCTGTTCATCCCATTCCTCATGCAGATATCGAATCGCTGAGGCAAGTGATTTAACAATGTTATACCGATGACGCCATCTTATGATGGAGGCATTGTTCCTCGGATTCTGATGGAAAAGGAGGTGACTTAAAAGACTACTTTGAGAGTAATCATAAACAACAAGCATTTCACCTTGCTCAGTGCACCATCCGCGGAGTTGCACCAGGTTTCTGTGGCGTAGTCGTCCCAAATTCTGAAGCTCATTCGAGAACCTCACTCTTAAAGCAGGACATGTTTTCATTCCTAGCCTTTTCACTAGGATATGCTGGTTGTTGTCAAGAAAACCATGGTAAGCAGTTCCAAAATCAATCTCAGCAACTCTTCTTGAATCCGAAAAGTTATTCGTCGCAGCCACAATTTCCTTAAATGCGATCTCCCTTGGAGTTTCAACCATCAAGAAGTTACTCGATTGGCGTCTGCTGCTACTATTTCCAGACTCATTTTGACTGCTTCCACTCTCAGCACTTAGATACATAGTTTCTCCTGTAGCTGTAATGAAGACAGTGGAGTTGAAACCGGGCGTCGTGCTGCTACTGGTTGTAGCAGTAGACCTTGTAGTGATTGTGTTGCTAGTTGTACTATTACTTGGAGATGACAATGAGATATAAAGAGGATGTGACTTAAAACAAGGAAGATCAGGCAATTTACCATAAATATGACCAGAAAGAGCTTCAACAATCCACTTCATATTAGGCCTTGATTGAGGTTCTTGTAATGTACAAAGAAGACCAATATGTATTAGTCTCTCCATATCAGAAAGCTTATAAGAACCATCAATAAGTCTACTATCTCCAGCTTGTAAAGCCATTTTTTCATCAGATAGTCTCCTGATATAATCAAGAAGAATGATTTGATCATCCGGGGACGCGAGATCGACAGCGCGCCTACCCGAAACAATCTCAAGAACAACAATCCCAAAGCTAAAAACATCAGATTTTGCAGTAGCAAAACCTTTTTTCTGAAAACTTTCAGGAGGTAAGTACCCTATAGTTCCACCAATTCTTGTTGTCTCAGCCAATCTAAACTGCTGGTTTTTCATAGAAGGCGTCCTCGTTTGATACTCGAGTTCATGCTCGAGCCACCTAGCTAAGCCAAAATCGCCAAGACGCGCGTTGAAATGGGAATCAAGCATCACATTACTTGTCTTAACATCTCTATGAATGATTTGAGTCTCCAATTGTTCATGGAGATAAAACAATGCAGCTGCTAAACCATTAACAATCTTTTTTCGACGTTCAAAATCAAGAACAGGGGACCCTGTATTATCCTGTTTTCGGAACAAAATCCGATCAAGGCTTCTATTAGGCATATAATCATACACAAGAAACAGTTGATCATCATATACACACCATCCTCTTAGCCTCACAAGATTCCGATGGCGAAGATGAGCAACGGCTACTAATTCAGCAGCAAATGTTTTCTCAAATTTCTCACCTTTTTCAGCTAAACATTTCACAGCAACAACTGTTCCATCACTAGGTAAAACAGCTCTAAAAACCTTCCCAAATCCACCACTACCTAAAACTTCATCTTCACTAAATCCATTGGATCCTATAAACAGCTCAGAATAGCTGAAAATCCTTGGATTATGATTATGATTATGGTTATAATCACCACCACCTTTTTCACCTAGCTGCATACCTTCTGTATCATGAAAAACACCAGAAAATTGTTTTTTTTCAAAATCTTGATGACAACAAGTTGTCCATTTGGAATCAGCTAATTTCGACAAAGATTCTTGAAAAAAATCAAGAACTCGACCCCCACAACTTCTTTTAGAGAAAGATTCATTTTTTTTCTTTGGTTTGTCTACAACTTGTTGTTTTTGATCAATTTTGTCAATTTCATCAGTATCTGCAGGCAAAACAAAGCAAAGACGTTTGAGTTCCATAGTTAGGATAAGAATAGCATTTAGTTGGGAAGATGGAAGAGTAATAGTTGTTGAAATTGAATGCCAAAAAAAAAGAGGTGTTTATAATAGTTTTTTGTTTGGTTTTTTTTTGTGAATGGAGTGGTTTTATTCAAACAAAATTAGGTTGCATGGTTTGAAATATATGCACACCTAGAACATGAACTGGCCAACAACAAAAACCCAAAAACACAACCATTTTTGTACTTTTCATTATTAAAAATAAATGGAGTATAACAAATAAAGACAGATTTGGTTTCTGGAAAGAAATTACACATATAATTTCGTCAGCAGATGTTCACACTTGGTGTAGAATTGTTCTCATTAAAACCGTGTTCACAATTTTGAGAAGTCTTTGGCTTTATCTGTGAATAGTCCACTGTGACAACCCGACCCGTCGTCTCATAAGTTACACTCCGTTTTTCCCATTTCCAACTTCTTTAGGCTTCATTATCCGTATCTTATGTGATCGAGTTGGTTTGGAGTGGTTTTGATAAGAAATGGGACACTTAGTCTCTTTTAAGAAGGCTTAAGTTAGAAAAGTCAACCGGAAGTTGACTTATGAGTTAGAGGGCTCGGATGTGAATTACGGTGGTTGGGTTAGCTCCGGAAGGTGATTTGTGACTTAGGAGTGTGATCGAAATTTATTTTGGAGGTCCCATGTAGAAATAGGCTTGATTTGGCGAAGTTAGTATTTTGGCAAAATTCCGGTTGATAGGTGAGATTTTGATCCGAGGGACAGAATTGAATTCCGACAATTTTTGTAGCTTCGTTAGGAGATTTTGGATGTGTGTGCAAAATTTCAGATCATTCGGAGGTGTTTTGGTTGGGTTTTTGATCGAATGCGTGTCTCGGAAGATTTGGATGAACTTAGGCTTGAATTTGGTGTAATTTGATGGTTTAGGTGTTAATTGTGGTGTTTTGATAATTGGAACAAGTTTGAATAACGTTATAAGATATGTTAGTGCTTTCGGTTGAGGTCCCGGGGGGCCTCGGGGTGATTTCGGATGATTAACGGGAACTTTTGAAGTTGGAAAATTTCATGATAGACGAAAGTTGTAAATGAGTGCGCACAAGACCTCACTTTAAACGATCATATCTCCAGTTATATAAGGAGTTGGGTGATGCACCACCTATCAAATTAAAGCTCTTTGAGTCTAGTTTCCAACGCAACAAACCGTTCATCATTTGGAGGTGTATATAGAAAGTTGTGGCCATTTTCGTGTCGTCAGCGCCTTGTGTAGCGCCGGGCGCTAGCCGTGGCGCCCAAAATTTTGAGCTAGTGGATCCAGCGCCACAGGCAGCGCCCGAAACAGCCTATAATACTCATTTCGGGGTTCATTCTTACCCATTTATTTTGGACGAACTTTGAGGTTTTCTTCCACCCTCTCGAGACCTTCAACTCCCCCAATCTTCAAGGTAAGCAGTTCCATTATCTTGGTGTGAAATTCCATCATTCATATACTATTATTGATGAAATCCTCTCATAAAAATACTTAGATTTTCAAAAAATTTCTTCAAGAACTCAAAGGAGGGTTTTGCAAGATTTCTTCCAAAAGGTAAATCCTACGCCTCAAACTTACATATATGGATATATTATGGGAATATGAGTATGAATCAAGTATTACAACTTATGTTATGGTGATTGGAAGTCATAGATTCGCAATATAAATACATAGTTATTATAGAGATTGAAAGGTGGATATTTGATAGGATTTGTTGGTTGGGTGTGAATGGATGGTCATACATGTGTAGTTGGAAGTTATAAATTGGTTAGGAATGATGATGAGATGAATTGTTGGTTAATGGTGATAGTTGGAGGAACCAATACTATAGTTATGAGGTGTAAATATCTATGCCTACAAGCTGTTTGATAATATGCCTAAATGGCATAAGTTATGGAATTTATTACTAATATTGGCCCTATTGAATGTTGTATTGTAGATTGAAGTCACATAACTATATTGGATCATTGTAGTATCATTTAAGTTGTGAATTTCAGATATGTATGGCTAAAACCCCGTCTTTTAGAAATCGAGCTTCATCGATGTTTGTGTGATTTTGATAGATTTGACGCACGTGGAGATCAATTTGAAGGGCAAAGGCGTCGCGAGCCAGAGATTTCACCGGTTCGAGGTGAGTAATACTTGTAAATGATATCCTGAGGGTTTGAAACCCCGGATTTGCACATCATAGTGCTGTATTGTGGTGACTTGCACGCCAGGTATGAGCGTGGGGTAGAGCACCGTTGGGGATGGTGACTTGGTCCGTCCCGGTTGTTGATTTTACTGCATAATTGACTAAAACCTGCTTGATGCTATCGTGATTTGGGCTGATTGCCATGTTTTGGGCTTCGTGCCGATTATTTGAATCCTTTAGGGATTATTATTGCTGTTTTCATGACACTTAGCATGTTAAATGACTTCAGTCCTGAGTTAAACACAGTTTTGAAATGTGCAGTCATAGTGCTAAAGTTTAAAGACTTAAATTGCATTTTCTGATGTTTTGAGTTAAAAGCTATTACTTGACATTGCCCGAGTGGCTCATTTGCATTGATCTGGACTGAATATGGATCGGGCTGCACGCCGCAACGATACTATGATGATATTGCGCTTGGGCTGTAGGAGCCCCTCCGGAGTCTGAACCCCCACAGTGAGCGCGGGTACCCAAATGGATCGGGCTGCACGCCGCAACAGTCATGTGCATTGCATTGCATTCATGCATTGTTTCCTGTTTGTACTACGTGGCATGACATTCAGCACTCTCATATCATTGGCATCCATGCTACTTCTTCCACTGTTTACCAGATACCCTGGTGTTATTTGTTGATGGAGTGCTGTGCCCGAGGAGCTGACTTATGTGCGGGCTTGCACTATCTGATTACGCATTCATTTGCTTGACTGTTGGAAAAGGATATTTTCAAAAGAGGTTTTTAAACTGAGCCAGATATTTTCTAAAGAATTTTTCACGGTCTTACTGTTTTCTAAAAAGGGTTGTACTGTCCTATATAGCATGATGGAGTGCTCTTACGTGATTTCTTGCCTCTCAGTTATTATTTACTCTTATTACCACTGAGTTGGAAGTACTCACTTTACTCCCTGCACCTCGCGTGCAGTTGCAGGTATTGTTCACCCGGTAGCGGGTGATTAGCTGTAACGACCCGGCCGGTTGTTTTTGGAATTTACGCCCCGATCCCCCATTAACTGCTTCCCCTAAGTTCATTTCTGTTATTTTGGTTTGCCGGGACGTTCGGTGTTGGGATTCGGAGTGTTTTGCGACAACTTAGTCCCTAAATGAGAGCTTAAGAATTGAAAAATGGTCCGTAATCGGAACAGTATGAAGAAGACCTCGGAATGGAAATCTGATGGTTCTGTTAGCTCCGTTAGGTGATTTCGGGGTTGGGAGCGTGTTCGGGATGTATTTTGGAGGCTCGTAGCTCATTTAGGCTTGAAATGCCGAAGTTTGAATTTTTGAAGTTTCCGGTCCGATAGTAAGTTTTTGATCCGAGGGTCGGATTGGAATTCCGGAAGTTGCAGTAGCTCCTTCATATCATTTGGGATGTGTGCGCAAAATTTCAGATTAATCGGACGAGGTTTGGTTAGGTTTTTGATCGAAAGCGTGTTTTGTTGGAATTTGAAGTTCTTAGGCTTGAATCTTTGATTAATTCGTGTTTCCGGCGTTGTTTTAGGTGGTTTAAGGATTGGTACAAGTTTGAATGATGTTATGGGATATGTCCGTAGGCTTGGTTGAGGTCCCGGGGGCCTCGGGTGTGTTTCGGATGCTCATCCGAGCAATTTGAAGTTTGGAAATGTTGCAGAAAGTTGCAGGTCTGAATTCCTTCTTCGCGTTCGCGAAGAAGGCACCACGTTCGCGTAGTAGTAGCCATCCTCTCTTCGCGTTCACGGCCACTCTCCCGCGTTCGCGTAGTGTAATCCTGGAGAGGGGGGCCCGTTCCTCTTCGCGTTCGCATAAGATCACCCGCGTCCGTGTAGCTTCACTATTTCCTCCATTGCGTTCGCGTAAGCCTTGTCGCGTTCGCGTAGTTCTTGATCCCCTGGCCTTCGCGTTCGCGCTCCTCCCTTCGCGATCGCGAAGGGCATTTTTGGGCCCTGATATTTTCCTTCTTCGCGAACGCGTGCTTCCTACCGCGTTCGCGATGCTTTAGACTCCTGAACAGTGCTTAACATTTCAAAAACGAGGTTTTGCCATTTTTATCAAAACTCAAGGTTTGGAGCTCGGATTTGGGAGCAATTTCAAGGGTTTTTCAAGGGAAATCACCGGGTAACGATTCTCTACTCTCCTATGACTAAAACCCATTAATCTAATCGCAAATTCACCCTTTAATTTCGTGTTTTTGAATGGGAAGTGTGTAAACTTCTTAGACCTAACTATGGGGTTTTGAGGGGTCATTTGACCTCCGATTTGGGAGAATTTTATATGGTTAGACTCGTGAGAGTACAAGGGTTCTGAAAACGTAAAAATTATTCGATTCCGAGACGATGGCTGGAGGGGCATTTTGGTCATTTTACCTATTTTCGCGCCCTAGCTCTAAATTTAATAGTGGAACCAGTTGTTTGCAATATTATTTATGATATGTAATTGAATTGAGTAGATTTGGGCCATTTGGAGTCGGATACTCGTGGCAAAGGCGTGGTTTCTATTGATTTTGAGCCGGTTCGAGGTAAGTGGCTTGTCTAACCTTGTGTGGGGGATCTTTCCCCTTAGGATTTGTTATCTGTTGATTTGAGTGCCTTGTACGCGAGGTGACGGGCGCGTACTTGAGCCAATTGTTGGAAAACCCGGTTTTTCTTAAGATATTGAGATTGAGTTCCTTCCATATTTGCTTTATTCTACTTGAAATCATAACTTGTGCTAGATTAGGAAAGCATGTTTAGTTGATTTAACTTGCCTAATTGCTTAAGCTGCCTTAACTGTACTACGTGAAGCATGCTAGGTCAGTACTATCTGTTGTTTGTCTTTTTGTACTTCGTTTCCGTGTATCCTTCTGGTTGTGATTGCGCATCTACATTGGGACTACGGATGTGGGATTCCGGTAGCTCCCCTCCTTGTTTGTTTACTTTGGGACTACGGGTTCGATTCCCGGTAGATCCCCCTGCACTTTTACTTTGGGACTGCGGGTTAGATTTCCAGTAGATCCCCCTGCACTTTTACTTTGGGACTGCGGGTTAGATTCCCGATAGATCCCCCTGCACATTGATAGTTGGACTACGGGACGGTATCCCGGGAGATCCTTCGGATATACACATATGATGGACTACGGGACGGTATCCCGGGAGATCCACTGGACAGTTGAGAAAAGGACTACAGGACGGTATCCTGGGAGATCCTCATTGTTACCATTGGTGTTGAGCTGTACTTATTCTGTGGTTGTTCCATTCTTGTGTATTTGCTATTGCCTTGCTTAATCTGTCTTATATCACTGCTGTATTTATTATTTCTGTCAGATTATCATACTGTTAATTATTGTTATTACTATATTTTGTCTCAGTATGGCCCTGACCTTCCTCGTCACTACCCAACCGAGGTTAGGCTTGGCACTTATTGAGTACCGTTGTGGTGTACTCATGCCCTTCCTGCGCATGTTTTTCATGTGCAGATCATCCAGGTACCTCTACTCAGGCGCCCTATCAGTGAGGCAGGAGGACTACGGAGACTTCGAGGTAGATCTGCTGCGTCCGCAGACCGACGAGTCTCCCTCTTATTCTATCTTTAGTACTTAGTTTTTCCTTCTTTCGGTTGTTAGAAATTCTGGAGTTTGGAACCTTTACTATACACTTCTATAGCCTGTGTTGCCCGTGAGTTTCCGGGTTTTGGGAATTGTTTTAGACTTGCGATATTGAGTTGTACTTGCCAAGCGGCGTTCAGTACAGTTTCTTTTAGATATTTGATTTGATTTTCTCTATTTTTCGCAATTAATATATTTCCGCAAATGTTAGGCTTACCTGGTCATGGGGACCAGGTGCCGTCATGACATGTTCACGGTTGGTGAACTAGGGTCGTGACATTAGCGGACTGAAGGTAATACTAATGTAGCTGAGCAAGGTGACCGCCAGCGTTCGCGGCACCGGACTTCATCTTTTGGATTCCAGATTTCATTTTATATATATATGACCCTTTAGTTGTGTTCCTACTTCTTAGATGCTCGTGACTTGTGACACCCCGGTCGGGTTATGTGGGGTTGAAAATACTGATTATTATGGCCGTTAAGTTGTATTATTCTATTCACTTATGTTTAGTAACTGTTAAAGAAATGATTTGGGTAAGTTGGCTGGCCTTGTCTTCACGAGAGGCGCCATCACGACCGGGTATGGGAATTGGGTCGTGACATCCACTTTGTATAAATATCGAGAATGGCGTGGGGTAGTCATTTTTTAATGTGACAAGTGTGAAAATAATGTGTTATCAGAATCAGTACTGAAACAATTACTCCCTCCGGTCCCAAATAAGTGATTTTTTGGATGTTTTCACATAGATTAAGAAATCCACCTTTTAGCATTAATTAGCAATAGAATTGACCATATTAACCTTTACTATCTCACATAAACACTCCTAACACATATTCCAACACTATTTACTCCAAGGACAATGTAGGAAAAAAAATAATTAATTCATTCTTGAAATCTGAAAAAATCACTTATTTTGGACCACAAGAAAAAAGCCAAAAAATCACTTATTTTGGACCGGAGGGAGTACTATTATCCTTAGCCCCACGGTGGCGCCAAATTGTTTACCCTAAAATTTGAGTAACAATTAAACTTATATTGTGGTTTTAAGGATATGTGATTTTAATCCTATACCAATTGATAGACAAGGAATGAAATATATAAATTGAAGAAATAAATAAGTCAAACCAGTGCACAAGCCAAATCTCGACCTCGAGCTATGACACCCTCGAGGTGGAATAGTGGGAATAGCAAGTTATAAAGCAACTCTGATGAACAGTGAATAAAAATAGCTAGAGAATAAAGTGTATATATTATCTTATCATGGGCTCCCCTTTATATAATAGGGGAGTCCTAAATAAGGTACACTTCTAATTACGGAAATAAATTGGCGCCAATAACTGCTCGGTACGATGTATTCCGAGATTTCCGCCGAAACCTTCGGTTGGTTGCTAATATCTCGCCATTCCATTATTATGCTTTACTCGAGGTTGATCATACTCGGCCTTGGTTTTCATCGGGCACTTCGATCCTCAAGTTCTATACTCCGCCATGGGGCTCGAGTCAGGTCCGTTTTGAGCTTATTCTCGAAGCAACTCCTCGAGCCTACGAAATCAGGTATATCTGATTTCGACCGTATACAATATTGTATTTAAATAACTTTATTTTACTCCAAAATATGTGTGAAAAAATGGACTCCTAAATCTAAAATGAATTAACATTGGGCGAAGTTTATAATGTGTCTCTTTAATAACAAAATCTAGTTGCTTTCGAATTCCTAAATATTAGGAACATAATTAATTGTCTATCCATAAATATTAGGAAATAATCAAATGACTATTTAATCTAATGTAACATTGAGTTATTAAAGGGTAAAAAAGGCGAACAATATTTCGCTAAGAGTTTTCGTGATTTTAACATAGTACTAGTCTCTATGTACGTGCATTGCACGTAAATCTTTAGTCGATTATTTATGTGACCGAACATTTCAATTCTTATCTTAGACAATACTACTCCACTTAATATAACAATTTAATGTAACAAATCAATGTGCATTTGCAGACACCACATTCATCATCACATGTTTTACGTCACTCTAAATTCTTTTACCGCATATTAGCATCAATCATATTTTTATTAATCAACTATTTTTCACCTGTTTTTGGTTCCAACATGCACCTAGAATAAACTCCGGATGACTACATCATCCCGTATAATAAGCATCTATATATCTCAACTGGTCTTTCGCTGTGATATCACATACGATCAAGATTTATTGAAAGTATATCTACAATATTACTGACTTTAATAAAAAAGTAGTCATCTTTTAATTCAGAAGATTGAAAATTAAGAAGAATTAACTGGTTCGATGAGAATAGCGAGAGAACTTCACCGGACACAGATGTTACATAATAAAATAAGCACACAAAAAAATATGTCAAAATAAATAGAGTGCCCTAAATATCTGAATTATTAAGCAAACTAAAGCGGACTTTTTCATCTTCCGTAAAATAAAAAAGCAAAGAAAAAATAATATAATTAATAGCAAAGAGAATATTACATGAGCTTTACTATTAGAAACAACAGTATTTTAGTCCCACGCCATTTAAGGCTTTCTTCTTTTATGCGCAAGAAATACTATAAAAAGAAAGGGACATACACTATAATTTTGATCATTAATTAGATAAATAACATAAAAAGTGCAAAAGAAAGATAATTTCTCAAGTAGAGAGAGAATACCTTAACGCATAATCAGTTGGTTATGTTTGAAACTTGGACCAAATTAAGCAATAGACCTTTCGCCAAATCATATATAATTAAAGATCATATAATAGAAATTGTTCCCTTGAATACCTTAAAATTTGAACACCAATGGAAAATCAAAAATTTATATTTTTCGTACTTTATATTTCATAAGATAATTCTTATAGATATATGATAATGTCCTCACAAAATGAATAGAAACAAACACAAGCTTACAAGTAATAACACCAATTATGGACGTACCTTTCTAATACAATTAGGGTCAGTGTATGTATAGTTTAAATATAAAAAAATTTCATCATTAGGTAATTTACAATTAGATCCTTAAATTCTACAAATATTTAAGGGCATAAAAGTCGATCAATATTTCGGGGATATTTTAGTCGTTCAACATTTAGCATAAATTATTCGTGCTTTATAATAATATAGATAGATATTTAGTTTTTATCCAGTAGTTTTAATGTTGAGCAAAAATAGTCATTACTCTATTAAAATTAATACGAAAAGACGATTTTACCTTTCTTCATGAGTGTTGTGCAAATATTAAGGACATTGTTAGTAAGATGGTAGGAAAAGTAAGAACGAAAAAAATAAACGTAAAAGGTTGCTATAAATTTTCCACATAAAAGTGACTTTATCAAGATAAAGTCTTGGTTGATCTCATTTGATTTTCAAAAGTTGTGGTGGAATAATAAGTATTCTTTCATTCTAAATTAGAGGTGTCGAGTTTATGCCTGAAAATTGAGTTTTTTTTTATAGCACTTTACCCCAAAAGTGATTCTCTAAAAAATTCAATCTTTTGTAAAGTTTTTTTCAAAAAGAAGAATTACACACGTTTTTCTCTCATATTTAGGGACGAAGAATCAAATTATCACTATATATTCCTTTTTTATTTTATTTCGCACCTCTTTTTCTTTCTGATGGACTAATCATTCCGATAATAGTGTAATCTTTTCCCGTAACTACCAATATTTATAACGCTCTAATAGTTCAAGACCAAGATAGTGTTAGTTAATCAATTAAATATGGAATTTAATTTGAATGGTCTAGCAAGGTTGAAATGTCTACATTGATGTATATTTCAGTATTGAAATAATTGAATTGCTCGATGGATTAAAATTGAATTAGTAGTACAAGTCATTACATTTATAGAAACTTCTTTTCCAAGAACAAAAACATCTACGTGTGTTTTCTTGAGGCAAAATTCTTGAGTCATCAGAGATGCTTTGGAAAAGAAAAAACAAAAACAAAAAGGGTACACGTTTTCTTTGAAACACGTGTTATGAAAAATTGACCCCAAGACTTCTTTCAATATTATTTGGTCGGACTCAATGACTCTATTTTATTGGTTTCTAGTTCGGTGTTGAGTATTTATGTTGGAATCCGATTATATTTGGATTTGTGTTGCGTATAGATTCTACGATTATATAATAGCATGTTTGGCTAAGCTTCTAAAATCAGCTTATTTTGAGAAGTATTTTTTAAAAGTATTTTTTTCAAAAGTACTTTTGGTGAGAAGCAGTTTGTGTTTGACTAATTAATTGGAAACTTCTGAGCAGCAATTAGTGTTTGGCCAAGCTTTTAAAAACTCCTTCTAAGTGTATTTTTCTCAAAAGTGTTTTTCAAAAAAAGTGTTTATGGAGAGAAACTACTTTTTCTGCTTCTCCAAAACTGCTTTTGCTTCTTCTCAAAAACACTTTTTTTTTCATCCAAAAGCTTGGCCAAACTGACACTTCAACTTTGAAAAAAGCATTTTTTTTTTGAAAAAAAAATGTGCTTCTAGGATTGGAGAAGCTTGGCCAAACCGGCTGTAAGTATATTTTTCTTAAAAGAGTTTTTCAAAAAAGTACTTTTGAGAAGAAGCTACTTTTTTTCTGCTTCTCCAAAACTGTTTCTGCTTCTACTCAAAAGCACTTTTTTTTCCTTCTAAAAGCTTGGCCAAATACTTCAACTTTGAAAAAAAATACTTTTTTTGAAAAAAAAAGTGATTTTGGCCTTGGAGAAGCTTCGCCAAACAGGCTATAAGTAAGAGGGAAAATCTCGATTAACAACTAAAGAGTTTAGCAATAACAAACTCAACATAATCTTACAAGTGAAGTTTAAGGGGGATAATAATTTATCTGCAAATTTTACATTTATCTTACAAAGATAAAGAGACTGTTTTAGATAAACTCTCGGTTCAATAAAAACATAGTCACACAACTAAAGAGTTAGCATTAAACTGAAAATCAAAAAGCTGGAATTGGTCTTTTGATATATATATATATATATATATATATATGGGCATGCATTTAACCAAAAGACCATTAAACTGGGGCAATTTGCATATATAGGATCATTTGGTGCCATTATTTAAATTTTGATTCCGTTTTTTTGGAAAAATATGTACTTGTGTATTTCTTTTTTATTTCTTCGTTAGATGCAAATGTCTATTTATTATAATTGTTGTATTTTTTTGGGGTAAAATCTGTATTAAAAAAATACTTGCTTTGAACTCCATAATTTTTATCTAAATTAAAATCTTAGCTGAATTAATTAAATTCAAATTGCGTATTTCGTTTTATATTTTTTTATATGCAACGAATATTTATTTTAACTGTATATCACTTCTTTTTCAGGCTACATTGTAAAAAGTTTAACTGAAACTTCATTAGTTTTAGCCAAGTAGAAAATTCAATCTAAATATTGAAGTTTTAGCCAAATTTTGTCAAAAATTTGATCTAAAAAGTTAATACATTTAAAAAGATTAAAAAAATACTTTATTTATTAAAAAATGCCATGTGGATAGAAAAATTCATGTGGCAAGCGCGTCACGTGTGCATGCCACTTCCCTAGGATGAGATCGTCCAGGGGTAACAATTATCAAAGTTCCAAAAAAAAATACCATTAAATTAGATGATATATGGTAAAATTATAAATCTGAACCCATAAAATTTAAATGTAGGATCCGTCTCTGCTATTTAAGAATTAAACGAAAAGGGGCTACTCCTACAAAGTCAATTTATGTGCTGCTTTCTTTTGAAGAAACTAATTAATTCTTTATCCAAGAGTAATGCTTTTCAATGTGTAGCCTCTTGTCCTCTCAAATTAATTTCACGAATTTTTCTTAAATTAGATTTAAATAGTGGAGTAGTAAGGTTATAATTATAATCAAGTCAATAATTTGTCTTAATTTGCCCTCACTTTCATCTAGAAACCACCCCTGGCTCCTTTTTTTTTTTGGTTTCACATCCGGTGTTCGATATTCATATCGGGACCCGATTAAATCCGGATTCGCGCCGGAAAGTCCCACATTGGAGGTAAAGCGCTCCCTAACAAATGCGATTCCATACCCAGGGGCTCGAACTCGAGACCCCTGGTTAAGGATGAAGGAGTACTTACCACCCCACCACAACCCTCGTTGGTACCCCTGGCTCCTTAACACACCATTTAAAAAGGACAGAAGAGGGAAAAGTAAGAAAGTTATAGGATGTGTTTGGTACGATGGAAAGGCGTTTTTTTAGAAGAATAGCACATTTAAGAAAAGCCGAAATGTTTCAATCAAAAGACGGAAAATAATTTTTCTTATTTGTGGTGGAAATCATTTTTCTTACAAATATCGTAACTTTTAACTTTAAGTTGTTTGGTCCGACTAATACTTAATATTATTAATAATTTTTGGAGTTACAACTTGGCTTGGATTAGATCTTCTGGAAGAATTTTAGATGATATTATCATATCAAATTTTCAAAAAAGTTGATTGTGAAGATTTTTATCAAAATAATACATAGTATTTAATTGATTTCTTAAATCGAAAAATCAAAAGATTGTCTTTGTCGTTATTGGTATACAAAGTCAATGGAGTTAGACGATGTGATTAGAGAACCTAAGAATGGAACTACAAAAGTTAGCCATTTATTTATACTAGTATAGTACCCGCGCGATGCGCATTTTGTTTTAACTAAACTTATCATAGCAAGGAATACTCTGTACATAGTAGAAAGCAACAAATTCTTCAAATTGGATCAGATTATTAAGAAAAGGTTCTTAACTATTTTTATGAAATTTATGAAGTATACATGTTGAGGGTCTTTGATCAGCTGTTATATCCAGTAATTTTTTATTATGTTCTTCCAAGATTTGCTTGGAAAATTGGAATTAAATAGCGTTAATGTAACTGACACTTCTTTCAAACAATATACAACACAGCAAATCGAGAAAGGCAGATGCCTTGCGTTATTCTATTTTGGAGAAGAATTATGGGTAGATAATCTAAGGAAAAGGACTCAATTTCTTCATGTCTTAAAAAATAGCCACTGCACCCTTTCCGTAAAAAATTAGCTCATCACAAAATGCAGATAACATGTGGAGCAAATTGACAGAAAAACACCATCAACTGCTGCTAGTGCTGGCTTTTTACTCTCATTTGCAGCAGCATCACTGTGAAAAAACAATTCAAAGGAAAAATTCAAAAAGCAAGTATTAATGCAAACTGCTAAAAAGCGCTGGAACCAAATGATAGCTATCATGTGTTACATGAATTTGCAAACACTCAGTCGAAGTTAAGAAAAATAAAAATAATGGATCGAAAAATTGAATTCAGAATGCACTGGCTAATTCTTAAATAGCAGCCCCTTAGAGTGGCTACCTAATGTCATTTCTACGATCCGATACATCCATCAATTGCACCTAAGCACATGAACTTAAGCAGACTTGAGAAGATAATTTCCAACCATAAAATGGGTTGGTCTCTCATAGCAAGAAACACAAACTGATCATCTCACCCAGAAACTAACTTGAATAAATACATTATTTTCAATGGCAAACTTGAGCTGCAGTTGCCTTATACTCTTTTAGCCAAACTAAGTATGTGGCATACACGTTTGGTTTCTACCATTTAGGATTATCTTTGCTGCACCCATCAACATTTAATTTTACCCGGCCCCTATCTGGTTTGCTCCATCTAACAGCTTGAGAGTGAATAGAAAGTTCTAACTTCTCCACATACTTACACTTGTCAATCTAGAGTTGTGGAAGTTGTAGATTAGGAAACTGACATCTAAGGATTAAAGTTAAATAGTTTGAAACCTGTCTGATGATATGCCACCCTGACATGGGTTTATTATCAAACCTTGCTGCACATCTGTTCAACCATATTTCCCAGCAAATCACTGTCGGAATACACTGGATTAACACAGAGTAAACTCCATTTCTTCCTTTAGCCAACCACCAATTCATGATAGTTTGTCTTAGATGACCATTGTTAATCTAACTCCAGCAATATTACAGAAATATAACCAAACCTGTCTAGCAATTTGCCTAAAAGAGTATCGAATTTGAAGCACAAATACAAACACATGCAAGGACTAAATGTACCAGTAATATAAAAAGTGCATGAAACTTATACAAACAGAGGTAACTTAGCACAACGACAACCATTCCTCCGCTCAGCACCTCAGACTCCTTAGAGTTAGTCCAGCGCCAGCTTCCTCAAGCATCTGCACGCAACAAAAGCGCAAGAGTTATGATAAGCTTGCTGTAATTAAAGCATGAGACTAACACCCAATATTATACCTCAATAGTACGAACAACATTAATAAAATCGTTTGCTTGAGCAACTTCGAGTAGAGTTTGGCAACCATCATTCTTGATCAACAGATTTGCTAGTGCAAAAATTTAGTTGTACATTAGATCAATACATTAGAGCAGTTGAAAACTATGTAGATCTGATACCAAATCATCCAGGAAAGCAGTCCGGAAAACATCTACCGAGCAAAAGGAGAAAGCACAAGCATTGGCCTTTTTGTTTTTTGAGGTATAGAGTCGGTGCCTTGAATTGTCTCTTGATGTTTTGCACATTTTCAGCCATTGGATCCTACAAAGGAAAAATTTAATATTAAATACCATATTGTAGATAAGAAGCTATACAGGCAAAGTTTGAATTAGTCACCTTGAAAGTTGTGTCTGCATCAGTGTGTTGTTGACACTCAAAATCAGGGTCCTATTAAGAAAATAGTAACATAATTAATTTAAACTTGATATTCCCTTATATAAAATCAAAAGAAAAAATAGTGTATTATGAAGTATTTGAGTATCGATCACATACAGTGAATGTATCATCTTGGGCAGATTGACTATATTGTTGTATAAGGTTATCGTCCTTGCTGATTTTAACAACATTATAAATTTCTTGATGCACTTTAATGTTTGAGCTCTTGACAGTCACTTTAAACAGCACTTTTTTGTCAAGAATATCATACAACTCCACTGGATAAGAACACTCATCAACGTCAGCAGAAGCCTAAGACCGAAATAGTGTTAGAAATTGTAAAATACAATAAAATATACAATAGAGTTGGCATTTCATTTTTCATGCCTACGCTACCGCTGAGTCACACTTAATATGAAAATTACTGAATGAATCTATTCCATTATGTTCGATATAAAAAGCAAAAAATTTGACTATGTATGATTTGGACCAATGACATGACTTTTGGTACCCAAGCAGTATCAAATAAGACGTGCACGCCTACATCTTTATTAGGTGATTCACTACCTAAGCAAAGAAAAGCCTGGATCAATCAAAGGGTAGACCAGCTAAAGCTTTCTGACACATAGAAAGCTTGTGGTAATTTTCACTTCATAATCTACCTACAACAGAATGATATATTTGTGAAAGAGAAGATGCACATTTCTTGAATACAATATATTAACCAATTATTTTGGCTGATGAAAAAAAGCAAAACTTTGGTACTAACACACTCCAGATTAGAAATGTTATATATACCAAATATAGCTATTGCGCATAATTACTGTCTGTTTGAAACCAAAACCAATTACCCAACATGAGAATAACTGACATAAAACAACAAATTCAAAGAGAATGAATAAATAAACCACATCAACTGCAATACTTTTCATTTTACAATCAAGATTTTAAGACAGTGAATGTAGACAATAAGCACACAGCATAGTCCATATATGTATTTTTAGTAGATGTTTAACTATATATAGAGTTGAATCTAAATAAATAAAATATA
>NC_031995.1:97870223-97878460 GCF_001879085.1 Nicotiana attenuata | reverse complement strand
AAGATTTGGTCAACGAATTCTCCCCAAAATGTTGCAGAGATATTATTCCTCCTGTGTTAATTGATATAAGAAATAAATTAGACTACGTCTATAATCATGTTAATATATAACAATTTAATCAGACAACGATAAGTAATGATGTTAAAATATATAACAAAGTAAATTGATAGACGCAATCTTACTCATGATCTTCAAGTTCCACATGCATATAATTGCTGGTTTAATCACCTTGGGTATGGGATTCTACCTCACCATAACTTACAACCTCTCCAATGACATCTATAAAAATTTAAAAAAATAATCAGGAGAAAGTTTATAAGACATTCAAATAAAAGAACTGCGAACTGAATACTTACCGAAAAGTTCACTTTCTTCAACATCAATTTTGTTTATCAAAACCTCATAAGGTTTTAAGTCGAAGATAGTCATACCAAAAAGATGATCATTTGCTTCCTCTACAATCGTCTTATGAGTAAATGCCAACTTCAAATTATGCCGCGTGTATTTAAGTTTTGTATAATTTGGTCCAACCACAAAGTTCTTCATAACGTACAAACCCAATTCTTTTAACTTTGGTTTGAACATACGTATAAGTGACCGACCAACAGTCGCATGAATGCGATCGCCCTAGAATCTATATATATATATATTTCGAAATATACGGAATGCGAATATTTTTGTATCGAAAAATATATTTTCCATAAAATCGGATTCCACAGTTAGTTGTTATCCCGAAATACATGGTGTAGATGTCGTCGTCTTCAGAAGCGATGCGAAAGAGATGAGAACAAACGATCGGGAAAATCATCTTCAAATTTGAATGTCTCCTTGCGATGGACTAATTTCACATTTGAATGTCTCTATTTCTCCCTCTGTATCCAAATCCAACAAAATTAGGGATCTTATTTTTCGGGTTAGGGTTAAGCTAATTGAAATTCCTAATTTGTATAGGGAGATCAAGATTCCCTCAATATTTTTCGGCGTAGATGAAGCGAAGAAAATGGGGAATTTCGAACAGAATAGATCGAAGATGATAAGGCGTAATTGGTGCTTCTCCAGATTTTGAGGCGTAATGTATGCTGGTGACCGAATATTGGGTCATTTTGAGTCTCACCAAAAACCCTATTATAATATATAATATATATTCTTGTTTTTAGTACAGAATATTGGGTTTTCATTTTATTTTAAATTATCGTTATTTAATGTAAGAAAGAGCAATTTACTCTTTTCCTTTTTTTAACAGTTCATATAGCTTTATTTATTTCATCTTCCTTTTTGTTAAAGTAATTTCTATAGCTTTTTATATCCATAAATGTCGATGGATTTGTTTCATCTTCCTTTTTGTTAAAGTAATTCCTATAGCTTTTTATATCCATAAATGTCGATGGATTTGTCTTGTTTTTTTTTTTTTTTGCCATAATTATAGAATTCTATATGATCTTTATAGGAAATTGATAAGTCTTAATATATTTACTTTCCACTTGTCATTTAAATATGTTGCCAATTGGCATTATAATAATTTGACATTTGGCATATATTTGAGGCAAACTTCTTTGCTTTAATATATATATAAATTTTTATAATATGTAAAGAATAAGATATTGACAAGAATCAATGGCGAAAGTATAGGAGATGTTTCTTTCAAATTTGAAAACAAACAACATAGATGTAGTAGGCCAAATAACCAAATAAGAAATTGAAGTGTTATATTTTACTTTTCTTTGTTCCAAATATTTGAGACATATGAGCTAGTTCCTTCATGATAAATGTGAACTCATCCATTAATGATAAGCGCACGTATGGAACCAAACATAATTATAAAGACAATTTTGCTCAATTTCACATAATTGAGGGACATCTTTGACCTTTTTTCGTAAAATAAATTACGCTCTCGAGATTGGCAAACAAAAATGAATGATACTAATATAATATGTTCTCCTAGATTAGTTTGTCAAACAGACCTTATTAATTATGAGCTTTTTGTGTCAATTAATTAGGGTAAATCTTTGACATATCTCCAATTACGTTTCCTTGTACAATTGTTTTTCCCCCTTTTGCTTTCCTTATCAGAAAGGAAGAAAATAAAAATAAATGAAAAATTGTAAAGAGTTTATTAGACCCATTTCCACTACTTTGACTTGGAAAAAAAATGCTTATCTGATTTTATTTACTTTTTAGGCTACACAAAAAGTCAAAAAGTTGATACCCTGTATTTTTGTTTAAAAGTTACTATTAAATATGTACATACAAGAAATTTTGAACCCATTAAATTAAATGAGATATCATAAAATTATAAATCTGAACACATAAAATTTAAATTCAGGATCCGCCTCCGCTGTTTAAGAATTAAACAAAAAGCAGCGACTCCTACAAAGTCAATTTATGTGCTGCTTTCTTTTGTATAAACTAATTAATTCTTTATCCAAGAGTAATGATTTTCAATGTGAAGCCTCTTGTCCTCTCAAATTAATTTCACCAATTTTTCTTAATTGAGCTGTAAATAGTGGAGTAGTAAGGTTATAATTATAATCAAATCAATAATTTGTCTTAATTTGCCCTCACTTTCATCTAGAAACCACCCCTCGCTCCTTAATACACCATTTAAAAGGAAAAAAAGAGAGGAAAAAGTAAGAAAGTTATAGGATGTGTTTGGTACGATGGAAGGCGTTTTTTTTAGAAGAATAGCGCATTTAAGAAAAGCCGAAATGTTTCAATCAAAAGACGGAAAATATTTTTTCTATAGTTGTGGTGGAAATTATTTTTCTTACAAATATCTTGACTTTTAACTTTAAGTTATTTGGTCCGAGTAATACTTAAATATTATTAGTAATTTTTGAGTTACAACTTGGCTCGGATTAGATCTTCTGGAAGAATTTTAGATGATGTTATCAAATCAAAATTTCAATGAAAGTTGATTATGACGATTTTTATCAAGTAATACATAGTATTTAATTGATTTCTCAAATTGAAAAAAATTCAAAGTGTTATGAAATACTTGATTATGGTGGATGTCCATAACTTCTAAGGGAGTAACACCCACTACTCTTCTCCATTAACCTTTCACTACTTCTTACCATTATGGATGTAACTCCCACACCTCCATGATCTTCCCCCATGTTCTCAACAGAGGATGTGATGACTATAAGACCCTAAGAATGGGACCCTACAAAATTAGCCATTTAATTAAATAAATATATAAAAATAAGAGATTGCCAAGAATCAATGGCGAAAGTATAGGAGATGTTTCTTTCAAATTTGAAAACAAAACAACAAAGATGTAGTAGGCCAAACAACCAAATAAGAAATTGAAGTGTTACATTTTACTTTCTTTGTTTTTTTTTTTCTTCTAGTTTTGTGGTATACTAATTGCTTATTATATAAAATAAATTATGGTCTCGAGATTGGCAAACAACAATGAATGATAATAGTATAACATGCTCTCCTAGATTATACTCTGTTAAATTTCGAATCTATAAACTTCAAATCTTGTCTTCATCTCTAAATTCATGAAACTCGTGCTTAGGTAGAGGTTTTTGTTTTTCTGCTTATGAAGAAATGATCCTCAGCGATGTTGTGCTTGCATTTCATTTGAGGAAAACTCGATTAATAGACTAAACTTATGTAATAATATTAGCTAGCTAGTTAAAAGTCACAAGTGCCTAATTAATTTACTAAGGAAAAAAATTCAATTTCAGCGATTTCTTACAAATTATATTTTGATTAGATCCGCTTATTCCATGTTAAAAATATAAAATAAAAAAAATAAATAAACAAAAAGATAGTAATATAAGAATGATAGGGCAAAAGAAACTATTGAGATGAAGTATACTTCTAATATAGTGGTAAAATATGTGTGTCCATGTGCAAGGGCGGATTGATATTTCTAGATATCCGTTTACGTGAATTCAATAACTTTTGCTTAAACATATAATTATATCAAAAATTTCGCTCAATTAGTAGCGTTGGCATGTCACTTGCTCCTCAGCTCACTTTCAATCGCAAAGACTTCCTCCTTTGGTGCATGTCTCAGCAACACAGAACGAGGATTTCGCTCATTATAGGACTTGACCATACATCTCACGACATCCATGCAATACATGTATAAAAATAAGTACCATCCTGTTAAGGACATATTTTCCTGTTCATAGGTCAAGACTGATAAAGTTTTGTGCATTGTATCGAATTAAATCATATATTCCACCGCTTGTATAAATATAATTTTTATTATATACTAACTTAAAATTGCTATAGAAATCTGTGTGAATCTGCCTATGTGACTTTATGTTGTAATGCAGGGGAGATTGGAATCTTACCACCTTAAAATAGACTATAGGAAAAGACAATATTGGAAATATGATGGTAGGCTAAAGTTGGTTTACCCACTACCGGTCGAAAGCGGTTTCATATTCATCGTTTTCACGCGATTCACGCTTCGTCCATTAGTTTTCTAGATACCGACCAAACAATTTCCCTTTTTGTTTTTTATATTGTTGATATTTTAGACATTTTTTCCATCACAACTTCACAAGTCAAGCAATAAATACTTTACTAAATCGAGGAGAAGTTTTATTGTGTGTCTCACACAACTTACATTAGTTGTGTGAGGTTCCTTTTTGTCTCACAAATTTGTGGACCCCAATCTTACACTTTTGGGTCCACAAAACTGTGAGACAAAAAAGATGCCTCATACAACTAGTGTCAGTTGTATGAGACACAAAATAAAATTTTCCCTAAACCGAGGTACTTAGGTTTTATTATTCACAAATTAAAGCGAAAATACATTTCAATTAATTGTGAACTTGTAGTTAGTGATAAAAGATTATATATAAAATATTTGTATTTCATTTATTGTATTGATACAAACATCGGGTATGTAATAGCTCAAGCAAGGGCGGATTTACAGTGTACCGAAGGGTTCACGTGAACCCATGGCCTTCGATAAATATTATGTATATTATGTGTATAATTCATATAATTTCTCTAAATACTATCTTTGTGAACCCATGGATAGATTTGTTGTGTTGGTTGATTGGTTTAAGTAGCTATAAAATTTTCCCTAAGGATCAGAGATCAATCCCCAAGAAAGGGAGTTTTAAGTATCTCGGGTCTATTATCCAGGAAAACGGGGAGATTCACGAGTATGTCACACACCGTATAGGGGCGGAATAGATGAAATCAAGGTTAGCATCTGGCGTCTTGAGTGACAAAAAGGTGCCGCCAGAACTTAAAGGCAAGTTTTACAGAACGGTGGTTAGACCGGTTATGTTGGGGCAGAATATTGGCAAGTCAAGAACTATCATATCTAGAAGATGAAAGTAGTAGAAATGAGAATATTGAGGTGGATGTGCGGGCATAATAGGTTGGATAAGATTAGGAATGAGGATATTCGGGCTAAGGTGGGGGTGGCACCCATAGATGACAAAATGCGGGAAGCGAGGCTTAGATGGTTCGGGCACGTCGGAGGAGAAGCCTTGACGCCCCGGTTAGGAGGTGCGAGCAGTTGGCTTTGTCAGGTATGAGAAGAGGTAGAGGGCGGCCTAAGAAATATTGGGGAGAGGTGATCAGGCAGGACATGACGCGACTCTAGCTCACCGAGGACATGACCTTAGATAGGGCGAGCATTAGGGTCGTAGGTTAGTAGGTAGTTGAGCGTTTTTCTTCCCTGTTGAGGGTGTTAGGCTAGTTTGTAGTGTCTTTGTTAATTTATATGAGTCCACCAAACTATAGAGTACCTGGTCCTCTATGAGTTTCCACTGAGAATACTAATGAAGCAGTAAGTAAATGAGACACGGGATTTTTACGTGGAAAAATCCCAACTCAAGGGGACAAAAACCACGACCTATACCTGTAGGCTTTCAACTTCACTAACTTGTAAACACACTATTACAAGCCACTTTGTAATGACTCTATTACAAAGACTTTAACTCAACTAACTTGTGATACACTTACCACAAACCACTTTGTCACTCACTAGTTACAAAGACTTCAACTCAACTAACTTGTGATACACTTACCACAAGCCACTTTGTCACTCACTAGTTACAAAGACTTTTAACTTATGACTAACTCTAGTCACAATACAAACTCAGAAAGTTTATGATTTTAAGTTTCATAAAACAAAGCTTCTAAGAAATCAGGATAGGAGTTACAATGAAGAACAAACAACAAGATTACAACTCAACTACGGACACACATAGACTCACTGTGGAACAGATCCTTAGTGGAGTTGTCTTCTTCTTCTTGACACACTTGTGAATTTAATGCTGGATCAGATCTTTTTTGCTTGAGAGAATATCACTAAATGCTCAAGTTGAAAATCTTGTGCCTTGCACCATGTTGTTATACTACCAAAGACATCCCAAGGATGATGTCAAGTCTTGGTAGGTATACGTCTCTTCCCAATGGGAAGTGAATGCTGCACTGTCTGCTGCACTGTTGCGTGTACAGTTGCAGGCAGTTGCTTTTTGCAGTTACTTTCCAGCTGCATAGTTGACTTGTACTTCTGTCAGAGAACACCAATGGATCAGGTCCCTGTCTTGTTCCTCTATTTTCTTTACTTGCAGCAGTTCACATTAGCTTGAGTTCAGGATAGAATTCGTTCATTTGTAATGTGTATCAAGTGTCAGGTTCCCTATCTGGTTCTTGACAGTAAGTTTGTTAGATCATCAAAACATAATGTAAAGACATTGAAAACCCATCAATTTCCCCCTTTTTGATGATGACAAACTTAGACATTGATGACATGTATTTAGAGCAGAAATAACCAGATGAGGTAACAGGAACTTCACAAGTTATTTAGAGCAGAAATAACCAGATGAGGTAACAGGAACTTCACAAGTTCCCCCTGACTTTATGCTTCCCCCTTAATCAGATCCCCTGTGTCAATTATACTTCCCCCTTTTGGCATCATTAAAAATACACAAGTAGGCAAATAGCATAAAGAAGTCTAACATAGCCAACTCATGCCATATATGTGCACACAACATGACAGAAAAGAGAAGCAAAAGGAAAATAGCATTGTTACAAGCAAAAAGAAGAGCTGATTCATTGATATGAACATGGATTGAGAAAAACAGGAGCAGTAACGATGAAATCCAACATGCCATCAACAAAAAAACAAAAAAAAAGAAAAACAACAGCCACAAAACATCATAACAGAAGACAACTGGGCACTGAGAGGTATCTAAGGGGCACTAGAAGAGGAGGGCTTGGAGAGAGAGGCGGCAAGGGTTTTGAGAACCAAGTCCATACGGGCATTTGCAGATAGCTGTTCTTCAAGCAGTTTTGCGCGAAGCACATCATTTTCCTTGGTCAAGCGGGCAACTTCTTCATGGGAAGAATTGACAGAACCAGGTCCCCCAACAGCTTGACTGAGCTGAGTTAATGGCATTTTGAGCCCTCAACCTCCTAATCACTTCGGTAGCAGCATTTTGAGAATTGATCAGTTGAGAAATGCTCGAGGTGCTTCCACCAACCTTTTCGACACATTCACATTCTTCCAGAGTGGTTTTGGAGAACGTTTGGTTGCGGGTGCCCACTTTAGGATTGGCCAAAGGAACCTTGTAGAACTGAAACACTCGAGTGAGGAGAAAGCCATATGGGGAGCCCGNTGGAGTTTCTTCCCCCTGAGACTCAGACACAAGGAAGGCTCCTTCATTTAGAAGACTCTCAGCAGCAATAGCCATGATATTGTGTGCTGCTTCCTTTTCTGGTGACTCCATGGGAGCCACTGAGTCTAAAATGGAGGAGTTCAAATATTGATCAGGATCATCCTCAGAGACTTCTGATAACTGAGGGGTAACACTTTCTAAGTGTTCTTTGGTGAGATCAAAGGAAGGAGGAGAAATAGGGTTTTCAACACATGGAAGGGAGACAAAGTTTGACGGAGAAGGAGAGTTGATAGGAGATAAGGAGGAAACAGGTGTGAGTGCAGTAGTATTGGGAATGGTGGAAGAGTGGGTTTCTGGGGGTGACGTTAAGGAAGATAGAGAAGTGGGGGTGGTGTTGATGGCAGGAGAAGAAGAAGATTGTTTGTTTGCCATTATAGAAGAGTTTGGTAGAGAAATTTTAGTGAGAGAGAAGGGAAGAGGGGGTCACAGAGATACAGAGGAGATGAAGGTTCAGGACTGCTGTGAGAGAGAGAGAGAGAGTATTTAGTAGGGAAAGAGCCAATAATGAAGAAGAGAGTAACGGGTTCTAGTAAGGTTTAGAAGTGGCGGTTAGGTTTGTGGGAATAC
>NC_031995.1:97848025-97867950 GCF_001879085.1 Nicotiana attenuata | reverse complement strand
TTGCCTTACTTGAACTGCCCCTTTTTGGTATACCACCATTTCTTCGAACCATCTTTTGAAACCTTTTAGTAAGATAGGCCATATCACTATCTTCTTCACTTGAGTCACTGTTTTCAGCCTTGAGCACCAGGTTCTGTTCCTTCTTTGGCTCTCTCCTTTCACTGTCTTTCTTTCTTTTCATCTCGTATGTCTTCAGATTTCCAATCAGCTCATCCATGGTTAGAGTTTGTAAATCTTTAGCTTCAGTGATGGCATTCACCTTACTCTCCCAACAGCCAGGTAGAACACTGAGAATCTTCCTTACAAGCTTGTTTCTGGGAATAACATCTCCTAGTGAATGAAGCTCATTTATGATGGATGTGAATCTTGTGTGCATATCTTGTATAGACTCATCGTGCTTCATCCTGAAGAGCTCATACTCAGTGGTGAGCATGTCAATCTTGGACTGTTTAACCTGAGTAGTTCCTTCATGTGCGGTTTGTGATGCTTCCCATATTTCTTTGGCAGAATCACAAGCTGAGATTCTGTTGTACTCATCAGGTCCTATACCATATACCAAGATTTTCTTGGCACGATAGTTCTTTTCTACGGCTTTTCTGTCAATATCATTGTACTCTTTTCTGTCTTTTGGCATCATTTGTCCAGTTTCTCCCAGCTTCTTCATAGGAACATGTGGACCATCACAAAGGACGTCCCACAGTTCTGAGTCTTCTGCCATTATAAAATCATGCATACGAGTCTTCCACCAGCCATAGTACTGACCATTGAATCTAGGAGGTCTGTAGGTTGATTGTCCTTCCTCAAAGTTAGGTGGAGCAGCCATTGAGATCCTTTCTAGGTGTTAACCTTTTAGAAAGAACCTGCTCTGATACCTATTGTTATTTTACATGAGTCCACCAAACTATAAAGTACCTGGTCCTCTATGAGTTTCCACTGAGAATACTAATGAAGCAGTAAGTAAATGAGACACGGGATTTTTACGTGGAAAAATCCCAACTCAAGGAGACAAAAACCACGACCTACACCTGTAGGCTTTCAACTTCACTAACTTGTAAACACACTATTATAAGCCACTTTGTTATGACTCTATTACAAAGACTTCAACTCAACTAACTTGTGATACACTTACCACAAGTCACTTTGTCACTCACTAGTTACAAAGACTTCAACTCAACTAACTTGTGATACACTTACCACAAGCCACTTTGTCACTCACTAGTTACAAAGACTTTTAACTTATGAATAACTCTAGTCACAACACAAACTCAGAAAGTTTATGATTTTGAGTTTCCTAAAACAAAGCTTCTAAGAAAGCAGGATAGGAGTTACAATGAAGAACAAACAACAAGATTACAACTCAACTACGGACACACATAGACTCATTGTGGAACAGATCCTTAGTGGAGTTGTCTTCTTGTTCTTGACACACTTGTGACTTCAATGCTGGATCAGATCTTTTTTGCTTGAGAAAATATCACTAAATGCTCAAGTTGAAATTCTTGTGCCTTGCACCATGTTGTTATACTACCAAAGACATCCCAAGGATGATGTCAAGTCTTGGTACGTATACGCCTCTTCCCAATGGGAAAAGTGACTGTTGTACTGTCTGCTGCACTGTTGCGTGTAAAGTTGCAGGCAGTTGCTTTTTGCAGTTGCTTTTCAGCTGTATAGTTGACTTGTACTTCTGTCAAAGAACACCAAGGGATCAGGTCCCTGTCTTGTTCCTCTATTTTCTTTACTTGCAGCAGTTCACATTAGCTTGAGTTAAGGCTGGAATTCGCTCATTTGCAATGTGTACCAAGTGTCAGGTTCCCTATCTGGTTCTTGACAGTAAGTTTGTTAGATCATCAAAACATAAGGCAAAGACATTGAAAACCCATCAGTCTTGCTTTAGATTGTTAGTGGTACTTGTTGTGTTTGTATTGTCTTCTGCTCTAATTGCCTAGTACCTTTCCATTATGCTGATTATTGATATTGCTCTTTCCATTTATTTTTCTGATTCTTAGGTTGTTGGCACTATCTTCTTGACGTATGTGGTTGTTGTTGTTCCATTGCCTCTTTTTCATCTCCTTGTGCCGGAGGTCTTTTGGAAAAAACCTCTCTAGCCTCCGAGGTAGGGGTAAGGTCTGCGTACACACTACCCTCCCTAGACCCCACACGTGGGATTATACTGGGTTGTTGTTATTGTTGGACCAGGGATCAATCCTTGTTGAGATCATTTATTCTATTTTTTTATACTATCAAACTAGTGGTGAACCCCTACTCTATGAATCCTGAGTTTTAAATCTTGAACTCGCTGTGAAACTTAATTACAAAATATTCTCTTATAAGTTATAATAGAGCTCCACACAATACTATTAAGTATAAAAAAAAAGAAAAAAAAGAAAAATTAAAAATAAAGATTAAAAATTAAGAGTAACACCAGCTTCATCGCCTATTATCTTAATATATGTAAATTAAAGAATTTTCACGGTCATTTCTCAACTGAAACAACCACCAAGTTCCTAAAAACAATTTTAAAAAATAAAATAATTTCGATTAGCCAATTTTATACTAGGAGAAAAGTACTTTGAAATTGATCACCTTGGCATCAGTTTTTTTTTTTTTAATCGCAATGACTTGATATATATCAGATTAAAAAAAGGAAAAAGTAACTAGCTTTAATATTGTTTATATTGTTAGAGCTTGAACTATCCTCAACTTCAACAACCACCAAAGCTAATAACGTAAAATACAAATAAAGTTTGATTAATTTATTGAAAAGCTCATCAGGCAGCTCTGCGAAAAAGACGTTTGGGAAAGAAAAAGGAAAAAATTAAAACAAATGGCAAGAATTTCAACAGAGTTAAGTGGGGTTAGTAGTTTTATGAAGTGAGATTATACTTAATCAACTAAAACTAATTACTTTTTCAAAGGGAAATGGAAAGTTAGGAGAAAATAACTTCACAAATTGCATTTTTCCTTTTCAAAGAAATTTAATTTCTCTAACTCTTGACTCATGTGGCACTGAAATGAAATGCAAAGCACCAGCAAGGGTTGTGGTGGAGTGGTAAGTACTCCTTCATCCTTAATCAGAGGTTTCGGATTCGAGCACTGGGTATAGAGTCGTGTGCCTTTGGTAGGAAGCGCTTTATCCCCCAATGTAGGACTTCTCGGCGCGAATCCACATTTAATCGAGCCTTAATACATATCTCAGACACCAAACGAGGAACCAAAAAAAAAAAAAAATACAAAGCCAAGAGATAAATTCAACAAATTTATTGGACAATTACTTAGGTTTGAATATTGTCTCCTTACTATAAACAATCAAACTTTGCCATCAAACATCAAACCCTTCAAATTGTTAACATGGTGGAGCCCAAACGTCATATTTTGCCTTGTGAATACAGTTGTGCCTTACATCTGTTTTTTTTTTATTATTAAAACGGATGCATATTATAATTAACACCAAAAAACTACCCGTTAGGACGTACAAAAATATTGTTTGTGGGTGGGTATGTAATACTCCCCTCCAACATACTGTTACTATCACTATTACAGACCATTGTTTTTCTTTCAAACAAAGTTCCTGCGATGTCTGCCCAAAACACATTGTTGACAAACACCGGAGGAACTAGTGTTACAAAAACATCTTCAAAAAGATTCCTTCTTGCCCCTTCCTTTGCAAGCATGTCAGCAACTTTGTTGGTCTCCCTGTAACTGTGCTTCACCACCACGTCGCTTAGTCTTTGGACGATTAACCTGCATTCATGAATGATAGAGTCAAAATAGAGGTTTCCGTTAGTTAACATTCTAATTACCTCCGTTGAGTCGGTATTTATTTCCAAAGGTGTGAGCTGTCTTTCTTCTGCAAATTATAGTCCTTTAAGAAGAGCTAGTAGTTCTGCTTGGGTGTTGGTGGTGTATTGGATTGATCCCATGAAGCCCAGTATCTAGTTTCCACTTGCATCTCTGAATACCCCCCCCCCCCCCCACGACCTCCCTTACCCGGGTTTCCTGTTGCAGCTCCATCAATATTTAATTTAGAAGAGTTAATTTTTGGTGGCTCCCATTTTACCCAGATGTTTTCCATGTTTGTATGCTCTTTATTCAGCATCATTGGGACATATTCAGTAGCCTTTGCTATTGAACATCTTGAGTCAGCCCTATCTTTTCTGTTGTTGAAGTGATTATTATTCCTTGTTAGCCAAATTTGTCAGAAACAGAATGGTAGGAGCTCTTCGCAAGAATGATGTTGTTATAATCTTTTTTCTTAAGGGTTGCCCAGGTGATGGGCCAATCTTTGGAGTTGAAAGTAGGGATAAAAGTATTGATTTCCTTATTGCTTTTGGATATGATGTCTTGCCAGAAGGATTGTGCAAGGGTACATTCAAAGAAGATGTGAGCTGAGGTTTCGTTCGCCTGATTACATTGGTGGCAAATGGGATTTGGTTGTACCCCCACATAATGGAGGTAGGCTCCAGTGGGGAGCCTTTTATGGAAAAGTAGCCAGAAGAAGGATTGTATTTTTTTTGGCACTTTTAGCTTCCATATCCAAGTGAAATTGTGGGTCATGGTTTCTTGTCCTTGATCTAGAATTGAATAGGCTGATTTTGTGGAGTATAGACCATTTGGTGTCGCTCCCCATATCATTCTATCCTCATTGAATGGGATGGAAGGAAGAAAAGTATTATGGATGGAATTTTGGATATTTTGGGGGATGGTAATGGACAGAGTAGAGAGGTCCCACACCCCATGTTGATGGACATTGGCAACTGTTTTGGACATATCTTCTCTTGTCAAGGGACCTTGAATTAGTGACCTTATGGCAGGGAGGTTATTAATCCAGGGGTCGTCAAAAAAATTCACTCTGTTTCCAGAGTGGACTACCCACCTTTTTGCTTTCATGCATGTTTCCCATCCTTTCAAGATGCATTGCCATGTGTGGGACTTAGCCTTTTTGGGAGGGTTCCTCCAATTGCAGTATTTTGCAATAAGAGTTTTTGCCCAAAGGGATGTTGGGTTTTGGAATAGTCTCCAAGCAAGGCCTGAGTGTTGGGCTTTATTCTTTAATTCAGCTTTCTGAATTCCCAGTCCCCCTTTCTCCTTGGGCTTTGTAACTGTGTCCCATTATACCAGATGCATTTTTTTTATTAGTAGTGGTGCCCCAGATGAAGTTCCTCTAAACTTTATCAATTTCTTTGCTTGTTTTTGCTGGCAGTTTGATGTACTGCATGACATGGTTGGGTATTGAGTTTAGGGATGCTTTTGCCAGAGTGGTCCTTCCAGTCATATTGAGCATGCTCATTTTCCATCCTGCCATTTTTGAGTGAAGAGAGTCAATAATGAACTGAAAATCACTATGAGTGGGTTTTTTATGGAAAATTGGGAATCCCAAGTACTTCCCAAAAGTTGTTGATGCTTTTATGGAGAGGAAGTTTGAAATGAGTTCCATTGGGTGAGGTTGGCAGTTAGCACTGAAACATACCTTGGACTTATTGAGATTGATTTTTTGCCCCGATACTAGATTGAAAGAATTTAGGGTATTAAAGATTGTGTTGCAGTTTGAAAGGTTAGCTTTGGCAAAGAGGGTTAAATCATCAGCAAAGAAGAGATGTGATATTTTTGGGCCATTTCTGCTAATGCTAATTGGGTGCCATTCCCCTTGAGTGACATTGCTATTAATGGCTCGTGAAAGACTTTCCATGCACATGATGAACAGGTATGGGGAGAGTGGGTCACCCTGCCTAACGCCCCTAGTGGGCATGAAGGGGGTGGTTTTCTCACCATTGACAATTACAGAGATGGTGGATGAGCTGACACATGACATGATGAGATTGATGATTGTGTTTGGGAACTTGAAACCATGGAGGGTTTGCTTAATGAAATACCACTCAAGTCTGTCAAAAGCCTTCTCCAGGTCAATCTTTAAGATCATGTTGCTTGCTTTTCCTTTCATTTTCCCAAAGTGGGAGATGTATTCTTGGACTATGATGGAATTATCAGAAGCTTTCATGTTTGATAGGAAGCTTGCCTGACTAGGCCCAATTATGTTTGGGGAGAAAAGGCTTTATCCTATTAACAATGATTTTTGTTACTGTCTTGTAGACACTGTTGCCTAAGCCTATGGGTCTGAAGTTCTTGATCATTGAGGCTTATGGGCATTTTGCGATGAGGCATAGAAGGTTTTCATTCATGATTGGATCCATAGTTGATGCGGAGAAGCATTTTTTGCAGTAGATAATGATATCTTTGCCCACTATGTCCCAGTATTTTTGATAAAAGAAGGGGTGGAGGCCATCTGGGCCAGGGGCTTTGAAAGGCTTGAGTGAGAAGATGGCATTCTTGATTTCACTATCCCTAAGAGGCATTCCAATAGTTGCTTGTTGAGTCTGAGAAAGACTTGGCCCTTGGATTTCAGTGGAGGATAGGCCATTTTGAGAGTATTGGAGGGATGAGGTATAGAGCTTTATGAAGAACTTTGAGATATCCTGCTTGATCTCCCCTTCCTCAAACATCCACTGACCAGTGTCATTTTGGAGGGAGAGGATTTGTTCCTCTTCCTTCTATTTAGGGTGGAGGTATGGAAGAATTTGGTGTTGGCATCTCCATCAGAGAGCCACTGGATTCTGGACTTCATCTTCCAAAAGTCTTTTTCATTTTTTACATTGAGTTAAGCTCCTCTATGAGATTGCTCTCAAGGGTTTGTAAAGTGGTACTTGTGGGATAGAGGGGAGATTTTTGGATTCCTGCTATCCTAGCAAGTAGCCTCTTTTTCTTGTGGAAGATGTTACCAAAGATGTGCCTATTCCAATTGAGAGCATTAACCTTAAACAGGGAGGTGGAAGGAATTAGGGTGAAGTCAGGCTTGAAAGAGTCCCTAACTAGGTTTTGGAACATTGGGTGGTTGCACCACATTGATTCAAACCTGAATGGTTTGTTGGTGGGACTAGGATTTGCACTGCTTAGGTTGACAAGCATAGGGCAGTGATTAGACTGAGTCCTAGGGAGGTGGGTGATGTTTGCTTCAGGGTATTCTTTTATCCGGTGGTTATTAGCCAAACATCTGTCAATTCTTTCCAATATTAGATAGCTTTTGTTTTATACCTTTTATTGGACCAAGTATACTTGCTACCTTTAAACCCTAAGTCTATCAGATGGCAGTTATTAATGCAATTCCAGAAGGAGTTGCTTCTATGGGTATTTATGGGGTTGCCCCCAAATTTTTCTTCTGCTTTAAGGACTTCATTGAAGTCTCCACCCACAAACCAACACCCTTTTTGAGTGTTTGAGATGTCAACAAGATTATCCAGAGGCCTTTTCTATCACCTAAGTTGTTACTGGCATAAATAGAAAAAAACCAAGGTGGGTTTGAGGGTAATACCTTTACCATGGCATGGATACCCTGATAGTTGACAGCTACCTCATCCACTTGGAGGGAGTTATCCCTCCACATGATCACTATACCTCCAGAAAGACCGATGGCAGGAAACTGAATGTGCATATCAAATTGAAGCTCCTCAGTAAGCTTTTTGTGGTCTGTCATTTTGGTCTCTAGGAAAACCAACATCGTAGGCTTGTGGAGCTTGACAATTTCAGAGCAGTGCCTCTTAAACTCCGCATTGTTTGCCCCTCTAACATTCCATATGATGAAATTCATTAGAGGGTTCAGTGTTGGAGGGTTGGTGCTCGCTGATGCTTTTTCCCAGCCCTGGGGTTGCATCACATCTCTCCCCTTGTGCTGAGACTGTTGGGATCTCATCACTGGGGTTAGGGTTAGGAGTGGTTTGAGAGTACCTTGGCTCATATGAGATGACAAGTCCATTTCGCTACGTGCTAGGTTCTTTGGGCACAGTAGGATGAGTGTTTCGTTGTGGTCCATGCTGAACTCCACCGCCCTGACTGCTTCCAGCCATAGTGAGTCCACTCTCACTATATTGTCGATTGGTGCTGCTCCTTGGTCCATTGTCGTCTCGTTGTTCCTCAGTATCTCCAGGGCCGTTGAGATTCCTTTGGCTATATTCCCCAGTGGCGATTGAGGTGGTTGTTGCTGTGGTGATTGTGGGTGCTTCTCCTGCTGTGAAGGTGAAGTTTTCTGGGCTGCTTCCGGCTGTAATATTTTGAACTATGGTGTTGCATATGGATCCTCTACTATGAGTTCTGGAAAGAAGGGGATACTGTTGAGGATTTGGTGAATCCGATCTTGAATGGGCATATCTCTGTTGGCATTCAAGTTTGCTGGGTGGATCTGCTCCATGGTTGACTGCCACATTTGGGCTCCAAGCATCCACAAGCCCCTGTTTAGTGCCTCTGCTGTTACCCTTGCCAGATGGACTGGATTCTGAATGATTAGGGAGATTTGTTGCCCGCCCAGTTGAAAATCGTAGCTCAGGGCCTGTCCATGGAGTGCCAGTTCCAGCCAAGAGGCTGGTAGATGATCCGGTGGTGGTGGGGTGGAGATTAGGAAGATTGGAGGGTTGTTGTTTGGTTCCATTTTTGGGTTTCTTGTTTCTATCCGTTATTGGGTTGGTAATAAAGAGAGGAGTGTTGGGTAATCGATCGTTTCTGACGGTTGTGGCTTTTGACTGATAATCATTTTAATTATTTTGGGGTTTATGTCTGATGCACTGGGGATAGGGTTAATTTGATATCCGGTTGAGTTGATTGGTTCTGTCAAATCAATGGGGATTTCTTGATTATACTGTGTTGGTTCTTGGTCTTTCATGGAGGGTCTTTCTCCAGTTGGAGTTGGTAGGGGAGAGGTAGTGTGGTAGAGGTTATCATTGAGGTCTGCCATGGTTTCCAATCCTTCCGATGTGTGTGGTGGCCCAGACTGACATTTTTGGGTTTTCCCTTGGTATTTGGGATGTGTTGACTTTGGTTGTGGGGTAGAAGCCATTTGGTTTGTGGTAGTGGTTATGGGGTCTGTCTTTGTTTTTGTTTGAGTCCTAGGCCCAGAATCACAATTTATGTGCGTTTGGCCATTCCCTGGGTCCGCCTTTCATTTAACATTTGTGTTGGGCCGTTTTTTTGTGGGCTGCCCGGTATCATTTTGTTGACCGGGTTGTGGTCCCCTTGTGAAAGAGGGTTTGATCCGGTCCGTTTCCTGTAACATGTTAGATTTATTTGTGTAATGGAAAGTTTGTGTTTCAAGGAACTTACCGGATGAAGCATCGAACATTTTCACTTTGATGCCTTCTGGTTTTGCTGATGGATTATCCTTTGTAAAGGTGTCCTGTGCTTCATTTTGCTTTGTATTGAGATCTTTTTTACGCCTTCTTGGGAAGGAGACCACCTGCCATTCTTCTTCTTCCTCCTTGTTTGGTGTATGGTCTAAAGTATCATTTTGCTTATTTTTTGAGCATTCTGGGCTGTCTGGACTTTGTGGTTGTTGTTGTCTTTGTCTGTGTGTACATCCTCTCAAGATGTGGCCTATTCTTCCACAGCTAGTGCATAGAACGTTTTCTACTTCGTAGAGCATCAATTGTTTATGGTCCCCTATTGTGACTGAGGTAGCAACTGGTGTTTCCAAGGGTACCTGAATGCATATCCTTGCATATCTTCCTCTGAGAATGGTTGAGGTGCATGTATCTATTTTTAGAAGCTTTCCTAGTTTCCTGCCCACCTTTTCAAGGACTTCCTTATCATAGAATTTTGTTGGTAGTTGTGGTAGTCTTACCTAGATTGCAGTGAAGGATAGGGTTGCTTTCTGTGGAACGAATTTGGGTTCCCATCTTCTTACTGAGAGGAAATTCCCTGATATGAACCAAGGCCTTTTTGTATAGCTTTCTCTAGATTCTCCTTTTTACTAAATTTAACTATGAAAAAATCTCATCCTAGGTCGATCAAAATCAACTGTTCGGATGGGTTCCATAAGTCAACTAGTTTAGATCGGAGAAGGTAGTGTGGCATTTTTTTGCCGAATAGCTTTATGATAACTGAGTAACGCCATGGTTCATAGAGCCTGTTTTTGTCCTCCTGTGAGAGTATTATAGGTCCTACTGTTTCCTTGCCTTTTCTTGTGTTAAGAAGGATTGAGTTTCCGTTGTGAAATAGTCTGCTTGTGTAGTGCTTTTTTTGTCTAGCAGCATTTCCTTGTAGGAGTGTTGTTGGTTAGCTTCATCTTCCATGACAGTGTCATCTGGTGGTTCCGGTGGTATGTTGGGTGATTTGGGTGGTTTTTCCATTGAGAAGAAATTTGTTGTGATGGATGAGAGTTTCTCTCTCTAGATTTTTTGTTCTATAAGATATGTAAAGAGACCTATGCCTTACATCTGTTTGATTGCAAAGCTGTTTATCTTCCTAATTTGGAAATTTAAAAAAAAAACAAAAAAAGAATTGCAATTTTTTTGCATTCGAGCATCCACCCTTTATAGTTTTAACTTGCAACTACCCCCTCATCCTCTTGATAATAGGATTCAAATCCCATATTGTTTGGATACTTGTTATGTATCGTATAGTATTGTATTGTACTATATCGTTTTAATGTATATAATGTTTGGATAAATTGTATTATTTTTCCATCGTTTCATAAAATCATGTACCAATAATATGAAAAATAAATTTACTATATTATAAAGAAAAGGTAAGGTACGAGGTAGAATTATTATATAAAAAGGTAGGATAAAGGATAAATAGTAGTATTCAATAATATGGAAAGGTACGATGAGAAAAATAAAATAAGAAAACAATGCGACCGCACTAAATCGGTCGTTTCAAAATATTTCGTCATTATGTAACGATGAATTTAAAGATACGATACAATAAATTTTAAGTAACAATCAAAACAAATATTGTATTTAAAGTAACAATACGATACGGTATTAGGCTTATGGTCATGGATTATCTACTCCTCCGGAAGTGCGATAGGAGTCTGTGCATGGATTGCAAGGTTGTACCAAGCGAGAATCTCACGACTTAGCATAGATTATTGGTGATGAACATAGAGATCGTGAGGAAGACGAGGAAGAGGGTCGTGTATGGTCAACCCAGGATCAGGTGGGGTGCTTTGACTAGTGACAAAGCGCAGGTGTTGGGGAAAAAGTTGTTAGCTATGGGAGCATGGAGGAGCAGTGGGGACGCGAGCTGTATGTGGACCATGATAACGGAGTGTATTAGAGTAGCTGCGAGAGAAGTGTTAGGGGTCTCGAAGGGTTTCTCTGGCGGCTAGGTGAGTGGTGGTGGAGTGAGGAGATACAAGAGAAAATGAAAGCTAAGCAAGCGGCGTACATGACACTTATAGAGAGCATGGATGAGGAGGCGAAGAGGATGAACATGGAGGGGTATATGAGGTCTAAGAAGGAGGCGAAGTTAATGGTTACTGCGGCAAAGACTGCGGCGTTTGTATGAAAAGCTTGGGGCTAAAGGCGGGGACAAGAAGTTATACAGGCTAGCCAAGGTAAGAGAGAGGAAGGCCCGTGATCTGGATCAAGTTAAGTGTATCAAAGATGAGGAAGGTAGAGTTTTGATGGAAGAGGCTCATATTAGACGAAGATGGCAGACATATTTCCATAAACTCCTGAGCGAAGAGGGTGATAGGGACATTGTGCTGGGCGACTTGGAGCACTCCGAGATGCGCAGGGATTTCAGGTATTGTAGTCGCATAAGAGTAGAGGAGGTCGAGGGGGCTATGCATAAGATGCACAGGGGTAGAGCTACCGGGCCAGATGAAATACTTGTGGAATTTTGGAAGAATGCGGGTAAGGCAAGTTTGGAGTGGCTCACTAGGCTGTTCAATATCATTTTTAGGACGAAGAAGATGCCCGATAAATGAAGGTGAAGTACGATGATTCCTCTGTATAAAAACAAGTGCGATATCCAAAGTTGCAATAATTATAAGGGGATTAAGCTGCTAAGCCATACTATGAAAGTTTGGGAAAGGGTGGTTGAAGTAAGGGTGAGGACCAGTGTGTCGATTTCTGAGAACCAGTTTGGTTTCATGCCGGGGCGTTCGACTATGGAAGCCATTCACATTGTGAGGAGATTGGTGGAGCGTGATGATAGGCTATAATTGCATATTTTAGTCGCTTATTACACTCTAATTTACTGCACTTTAGTTGAGTTTGCGCTTTAATCGCTAGTGTTTTGCACTAATTGTGTGTTTTATGCCTTGTAGGTGTGATTCCGAGCTATATAGATGTTATGAAATGAACTTAAGTGATTTGAAGCTTTGAATTCTGAGTAAAAGCTTAAGGAATTAAGTCGGGATCGTGTTCGGGGGTCAAATTTGATAGTTGAGAACAAACGAAGACTCGAGTAGGCATATTGCGCACTGTCTAATAAAATGCACATAACTTTTTGTTCAGAAATCCATTTGGGCTCCGCAATATATGGTTGAAAAGCTAACTCAAAGGGCTACAACTTTTATGTTTTACATTTTTCCAAATTCCAAATGGAACAGGGTGAAAAATGCGGTCGAAACCGCGACCGCGGAACTGACCGCGGCAGAAAATCAGAGAGCTTGTCTGGCCGCGGTCCTACCGCGTTTTGGCCGCGGCCGCGCCACTCCAGGCGTAAAAAAGAAGTCCTATTTCGTCCAAGACAAGGTTATTTCGGCCCTACACTATTCCAACTTGTATAAAAGGGGTCCTAAACCTATTTTGAAGAGAGGAGGACATATTTTGGACATAAATTAGACCTAAGGAAGAGGAGACACTACTTTAGGGTTAGACAACACCTTGGAGGCAAGAACACGCTAAGAGCAAGGAGGAAGATTCAACTACGAGTTTTTCCCCTTCTTCTTCCTATTTTATTGTTGGTTATGAATTGGAGTATTGTGTTTTTACATACTATTATGAATAGCTAATTCGTTTTCTAGGGTTTTGATGGAACCTTTTGGGGATGAATTGGTTGTTATATTAATATAGTTTTGAGTTAGTTGTTAATCTCTATTTGTTCAACTATGTTTTGATTGTGTTTAATTGAAAGGATCCTCAATTAGCCGTTCCTATTTATTATGTATCTGCTTGAGAGAGAGTGCATATTTAGGTAGTTGTTTGAACAACATCACTCCCGGAGTATAGGCGAGAGTCATAACCGAGGGTTTAGAGGTTGGATTAGAGATAACGATACCTCGGGTGCAATCTAAGTGAACTGTAATGTGAATCTAGCTAGCGTAGCTTGAGAGAGTGCGTCTAGTAAATTATCATAATTGCTTGAGAGAGATTTATGATAGCTGGAGAGTTCATGATTGATAGAGGCAACTAAGTCAAAGCTGTAAGAAAAATACAACTAATGAAATTAACAATTGGAGAAATCATAACTCTAGACCTCCTTAATTTAGTCTCCAACCCTTTGTCTCGTTAGTTGATAATTTTATCGCTTTGTAGTATTTGCTAGTTAATTAGTTAGAAATATAAATCTCAATCTTTATAATTTAGGAAATTGTTCAAACTTGTCTTCTTAGTGATATTAAACAGATATAGCTAAGCCTTAGTTCTCTGTGGGATTCGACTCCGGACTTTTAGAACGGATTATATTTGCACCGACCAACTCTAGTCCTAAAAAGAATAAGCGATCACGCATCATATCGGAGCAGAATGGATGAAGTGGAGGCTCACTTCCGGTGTCTTGTGTGATAAGCATGTGCCGATGAGACTTAAAGGTAAGTTCTACAAGGTTGTAGTTAGACCTATGTTGTATGGAGCAGAGTGTTGGCCGGTCAAGAACTCTCATACCCAGAAGCTAAAAGTAGCTGAGATGAGGATGTTGAAGTGGATGTGTGGGCATACACGGTTGAATAAGATTAGGAATGAAGTTATTCGGGAAAAGGTGGGAGTGGCCCCTGTGGAGAATAAGATGCGGGAGGCGAGGTTGAGATGGTTCGGGCATGTTAAGAGGAGAAGTATAGAAGCCCCAGTTAGAAGGTGCGAGCGGTTAGCTTCAGTGGGTAGCAGGAGGGGTAGAGATAGGCCTAAGAAGTCTTGGGGAGAGGTTATTAGGCGGACATGGCGCAGCTGGAGCTGACTGCGGACATGGCCTAGACAGGAGGGTGTGGAGGACAAATATTAGGGTAGGAGGTTCGTTGGTAGTCGAGTGTTTCTCTTTGTCTTACTCAGTTCGCTAGCATTAGAGTTAGTATGATATCTTTTATCCATAGTTGGCTATTACTACCTAGTTTGACTGCATTCTTGGATTCAAACTTATTTCATCTTGCTGTTATTCCTACTTGTTGCAATTACCTTTTCTTTTTCAGTCGTTCTCTAGTCGAGGGTCTATCAGGAAACAGCCTCTCTGCCAGGGGTAGGGGTAAGGCTGCGTACATCTTACCCTCCCCAGATCCCAATTGTGGAAAACTACTGGGTTTGTTGTTGTTGTTGCTGTTGTTGCATCACGTAAAAATTTGATGAATAAAATTATCTGATATATATGATGGTGAGAGTTAGATTGTACCTGATGAAACATCCGAAGTGCACGCAAATTAGCACAAACACCACCATAAACAAAAATAACTCTAATTTTTCAAAAGTGGAATTCTTCAACATTTTGAGAAGGGTATCTTATTATTTTATCTACTACTACTTACAAAATAGTACATAAGTTAAATTATTTCTAAATATATTTGTCATCGCAGTTGGACAAATGAAATATCAATTGTAGTCGAATTCTTTTTTAGGTGAGATTTGAGAGGACAATTAAATCACATTCCCAATACTAATGACAAGATATTTGGAAATAATTTTCTAGTATAGATAAGACATAATTTTCCAGACATTCTTGTGGAATGAATAATTCAATTGATTGAAATTTCTTGATTAGAACTTAAGAAGTCATTTCCAACTATTAAAGTTGTCAATTTAATCCAACAAATTCCAACAAGTCATTACCTTATCCCTTTCCTAGCTAGTGCTTAACAACTTCAAAAACTTTGGCCATTAAAATCAATCACTATTAAATTATTAACATAGAGGAGCCCACAATTCATGTTTTTGCCTTGTTTTTAGGTATACAAATGTCATTTCCCATCTATTTTGATTGAACATTTGTTTGCCTAGTTTTGGAAAAGTTTAAAAAGTGGTCCTTGGAATTTGTTAAATAGTCACAACCACACCTTCCGTCCTATAATGTGATTGTAATTTGTAAAGCCGAGTTAACTTCAATGTACTAACAGTGTATAATAGACTATTAAGGGTTGTGGTGGGATAGATATAACCCCTTTATGTTTAACCAGAAGTTTTAGGTTTGAGCCTTAGAAATGGAAAAAATCATGATAGGAAGGGTTTCCCCCTTTAATGAACCTTACGTGGCACAAATCTAAATTAGTCGGAGCCCCAATATAAATTTTGATGAAGTATTTTAAATTACACTACTAAGTTTTTTACACTATCAACGTACATACGATATATGCATCTTTGACATTATAGTCATGGAACTGTAACACCGCAGACTTTAGACAGAGTACCACATCGGCAAAACACAATAGGAATGCTGGGTATATAAGTTAACAATCTTTAGACTCCAGTGACGCGTTTTAAACCTGAGAGGGCCTAGACTTAAAGCAGACAATATCACTAGCGGGTTGAGCTGTTACAGGAACTTTAGGAAATGGAAGCTTCAAAAGTAGAATTCTTAAAATTTTTGTGAAGGATGTCCATGCAATAGAAAGTAGTTATGGATTCTTGATTTGCTTCCAGCCCATTGAGTTAGGTCCAATTCAACCTAAAATCAGCGGAATAATTCAAAGTAAATATAGTCTTTTCTTCGTCCCAACTTTTAAACACAAAGAAAATTCAAATAGAAGTAAAGAAAGGGTCATTAAATGAGAAGATTTTGGGGGTTGACTTGTATGAGAGGTGACACTAATTCAACTTGAAAGTTCGACCGAAGGCAGCTCAATATTATTGAGAAATTTGAAATGAAGTTGCACACATTAAGTAGGCATTTGGACATAAAAATTACTATATTTTTTTGAAAAAAAAATAGTATTTGGAGCTAAGTTGAAAAATGGTACTTGAAATTTGAAATTATGTTTGGATATGCATTTCACTTGAAAAAATGCTACAGTTTTGTGAGTGGAGAAAAAAGTTTTTCCGAAAATTTTGAAAAAGTATTTTTTCGAAAAATTCATTTTCCCCAAAAACTTATAAAATTTCAAGGACAAACACATTTTTTTTTAAAATTTGAAAAAGGAAAAAAATTTAATGGACAAACGGGGCTATCCAACCGATCGAAATATCAAAGCTTATAATTTAGTGATATTGATGAAAGACCCCAGGTCTTGCTATTTTCGTTTTCACGCATCAACCTCGTTAGAAAGTGAAAGTTGGCTAGCTGTCGTCATATATTTGGCGTCACCAACCCTGTAGTCCGCAACGTCTTTCACTGTATCGCATTTGCCGAGATTGAATACCATTTCTTGAACGATCGGCTTCGCTCGTTGGCAGAACGTCTTATGCGTATGTCTATTTTTTTTAGTAATGTTGCAAGTTTATTCTTCATATTGTTGGTGCATGACATCATGAAACGACGACATATGATACAATCTGTCCAACCATTATATTAATCAAACAATACAATATAATACAGAATAATGCAATGCAATACGTTATGAAACGACATGTAACAATCATCCAACAAGCTGTTAGGAAAGCTCTAAAATAGTCTTTTGCATTTCAAATGTGAGATACAACACTCTAAATTTCTTTCAACCTTATCTGTCAAAAGCCCAAAAAACAAAATTTGCACTTGCTTACATATCCAGCCCAACAAAAGAACAGTAAGCCTTAAAGAAATAGGAGGCAAGTGCATGGATAGCCATTCTCATGGATACTATTTAGAGATTAGTCAGTATTTATTTTGTTCTAAAATTTTAAACTACAAATCTTAACTTCAGAAAAATTCAAGACATTTTTGTCCTGAAAATTTGAACTGAAAAACTGAAATTCAGGACGCACTGGCTATATTCTAAATAGTAGCCCTTTAGAGTGGGAGATTTGCATCTATACCCGCTTTTTGGGTCACGTTTTAACCTTTACCCGCTTTGCAAAAAAATTTGCAAACATACCCACTTTTCGCGTAAACTTCAGGCATACGGGCCTGAAGTAGTAAAGGCAATCACGCAAACTTCAGCATTCTAGTGGACGGGCCTGAAGTTGTTTGTAATTGCTGAACTTAAGCATTCTACTAGCTGAAGTTTTGTTGTCTATTTGCTGAACTTCAACGTGTTTTAGCTGAAGTTTTGTTCTATATTTGCTGAACTTCAGCATGTTTTAGCTGAAGCTTTGTTATGTTTGTGATGAACTTCAGGGCTGAAGTTTATTTTGTATTTGCTGAACTTCAGCTTTCTAGGAGCTGAAGTTTTTGTTTATATTTGCTGAACTTCAGCATTCTTAGAGCTGAAGTTCTAAAACAATAATGACAAGTTGTCATTAAGATCCAGTTGCTAATTATCAGGAAAGTTGAAAAGCAATACTCCTATTCATCGCATACTTTGCAATTTTTAGGTCCCATTTTCCTTCTGAACCGTTTGACTTATCGTATTTTCTTTGCTAAAGAATCAAACGCTGCTTATAAGTGATGAGTAGAACGGAGAACAGTTCACAGCTGAGAGCAAAGATGAAAGTTTGTAGGAATGGTGAAAAATATTTGGAGTTTTTGTCGCAGGAAGAAGGAGACGCCTGAAATTGTAAAAATTAGGGTATAGATTAAATAATTTTAGAATTATGGGTATAGGTTAAATGGGGGCAATCAAATAGGGCGCCCCGTGCAATTTTACCTTTAGAGTAGCTACATGATGTCATTTCTACAAGAAATGCGTAACTATAGCACCACATAAAAATCAATTTCCAGATTCACATGAACAGCAACAATATCGATATTATGAGAATTTATCATGAATTGCTAAGTTTATACTGGCTGTCAGTCTACCGCGATTCTTCCCTTTTTCCGGTCTTGAAACCATCAATGTGAGCGAGCACACAGGCTAGATTCACGTGAATTGACAATAATATCGATTCAAGTTGCTGTTGCTCGGTTGCTCCAACTAGAATATTTTTTTAGCTCAATTTAGAATTAATTTTGAATAATTCAGAAGTAAAAGTCTTACAATAATCAACTCTTTTCTAGTCATAAGCTTTAAGAAAATTTCTAAGTATCTTAACAGAAAAAGTATTGCTCAGCATTTTTTTTTATCAAATACAAACAAAGGCGTATTTTCTATTTTAGCACTTCTATCTAAACTAGTGAAATTTTCCGCGCTTCGCGCGGTTATAAGAAATATCACTAAATAAAAAAAAGAAAGAAAAATAACGACATATAACGGATGAGAGAGATAATTTTTTAAATTAATATGGATATAAAGATAATTTTACATATTGATAAATCATATACTTAGCATTTTAATTAGAATTAGATTTTAGGTTACTGCATTGTTTCCTGATTTTCTTTTTAAAAGAAAATAAAAGAGAAATAACTTTTAAGAAAAAAAATTCGCACATATATATAATAAATGAGGAGAAAGTGAGAGGTTGTTACATGACTTTTTAAGTACAATTATATGTTAGAGGTATGTAAATAGATAATTTTTTCGTTAGATAGTAAAACATCGACTTTGCTAAAATTTCTCATATTCAAATAACAGAAATATGAAATAAAAGTAAAGAAAATAATAACGAAAAGAAAATAAAACAAACAAAAAAAGAAATAAGTAGAAATTGCAGCGTATTCTTTTTTCTATTCCTTCTTGTTATGCCATTTTTAGCCTTCATCTTTGTCTTTTCTTTTCTATTCATTAGTTTCCCTCTCATATTATCCATTCCAAGGAGAAAAGAATACTTCACTTCAGAATACTTGCTCAATTATTTGTATCCTCTCAGCAAAATAAAAAAGTTTTTTTTGTTTAAAAATAATAGGCAATTCAAGGAAGAAATCAAAACATAATTTTCAAAAAGAAAGATAATTGTCACAATACTTCAAAAGAATCAAAAGTTATAAAGTAAACCAAATAATTTTTTTATTTTGTCGTACATATAATACATGTTCCAATCATACGAATAAAATAACTACTTACTTTATAAAAATCACAAGTAGAAATGAAATAGAAAATAATTTCTATTTTACAAGAAACAACACATGCCAATGGCTCGGCAAAGAAGAACTTGCGACTGTTCTGTGACTTTTAGCTCTAACATTTTTTACTCGCTAAAAGAAATAAGAAGTGTTGTCAAAATATCCAATGAAGGGCGTATTTGAACGTTAAAAATTTATCCCTTTTACACAATGAGTTGTTATTGGTTAGTAGTTAACGGACTTCAAACACTCATAAGTAATTAATTTGAGTCTAAACGAAAATACAAACTTGCGACAAACAAAAGTTCATAGAAAATAAAGTGAAAGAGAACACATGAGAAAGTAAATAGAGAAGAAAAAGATACAACTTGAGACCTTAATCTTAAGAAAATAGAAGGAAATAGAAATGCAAAATTAGCGTATAATTTTACGTGTTCTTGTCGACACCCCCTCCCGCAATATCGATCATTATTCAAGAGCCTTCTTTCTCAAGCCAAACTAAAACATGAATCGAATGTTACAGTAAATATGTTAACATTAGTATTTCAGATAAAGAATAGAAAGGGTAGTCTTGGGTAGGGGTCTCATGAAACAAAGTTATGAATTTATATAGGAAAAAATAGATGAATACCATAAGGTATTTTAATTTTTAAATTAAATATTTGGGGATTATGAATATGAAAAGTATGGGAGTTATGGATATTATTGAAAGTAGAAGTTAAGTTAGTATGAGTTATGAAAATGAGAGAAATGAAGGGGAAGATTAAAAAGATGAGATGAGTTATCATAACTTACATATTGAATTTTTGGAGGTTATGAATATGAAAGGGATTGGAGTTATTGAGACTATTAGAAGCATAGGTTATGGAGATAAAGAGTTGTGAGTTATAGTAAAATTTAATTTTTTTAGTTTTAATTTTAATAAAAATAAACTAGAAAGA
>NC_031995.1:97845647-97848005 GCF_001879085.1 Nicotiana attenuata | reverse complement strand
GAAGTTGTGAGTTATGTAAATAAATTTTTTTGTTTAGTTTTTATAAAATAAACTGAAAGAATGATGAAAAATCCCAAAAAAAGGAGAAAAAAGATAAATATGATTCTTGGTCTAAGAGAGGTGCCACCTCACTTTCTTATTGCCCACTTTTATATATAGAAATATAGATACGTAATTGTTTAATCATAAAATCATATTCAGCACGTATAAAGCTTAGTGCATAAAGCGGCTTTCATTCAGTTAACCCAAAAGGGCTCCTAGTTGTTAATAGAGAAATTTTCATAAATCACTATCTTTTAGTGGTAATTAGCTATCTATAGATACCATTTGCTATATTACGGATTGTAGATACGTTTTCTATTGTTATAAGATGTAATAGATGTATTTAAGCTAATGTATTCATGAATACAGTAGCAAAAATAGGCGTGAATCAGGGAAGTCCAGCTAATCAATTGTTGTATTCGAGTGTATTTATGGCGTGAAACAAGGGATTACAGCTGGACAGATTATTGTATTCGACTGTATTCACGGCGTGAAACAGGGAATTACACTGTTTTTAAACGGAAAGTGAATCAATTAACATAATAGACTCCTAATATAACTCAACAAACTCAATTATAACACACAAAATGTGTATTTCCAGTTATAAAAAAGATTCTCAACCGAAAAAAAAACCCAAAATATAGCAATCTTTAGAAAAATTATATAATACATCTGAATACATAAATTACATTAATTAAAAAATATATATATGAATACATTCATGGCATATAACGAGACAGTGAATACAATGAAATACATAGAATACATCGGGATATATTGAAATACAATGAAAAAAAGATAGTGAATACAATAAAATACATGGAATACAGCGAGATACATTGAATTACAATGAAAAAAAGACAATGAATACAATGAAATACATGAAAATACAGCGTGATACATTGAAAATACATTGAAATATATTAACAAAAAATCAAGTTACTCAGCCCCAAACTCCGTTGTCTTTGTTCAAGAACAAACCCTAATTTCCGGCGAATTCGCCGTCGAGCAAAAACCCTCAACTCTTTCAAGTTGCTCAGCCCCAAACTCCGTCGTCTTTGTTCAAGAGCACCCCTAATGTCGTCTCGTCAAGAGAGCCGCGATTCTGACTCGAAACTCTCAAAATTTGGAGCACACATGGTCTTTTGAAGATCTTTGGCCCTGCTGCTTTGTTCCCCGGTGGTGCCTCTGCGAAAGATGCCATTTTTTGAATTTGGGGCTTTTTCTGATTTTCTGAGCAAGAAGAAGGAGAAAGCTTATAGGTTTTTGGTGCGTACAAGGAAATAACAAGGAAGAAAAAGAGGAGAAGAAAGCGTCAAAAATATGAAAGAATGTGAGAGAAAAATAATACAAAGAGCATTTTATGGCTTAAGGGTAGGAGGTAACCATAAATAGATATTTGGCTATAAAAATCAAAAAGTAGCTATGGAATATAATTTTTAAAAGGGTATTAGGTAAAAATTCCTTGTTAATATTATGGCCATGCTTTTGTAGAAAAAAAAAATTATTTGCACCGTGTTACCTTTTCTCAAGGTCACTCTTTAAATTCTATCCCCATTAATCCAGTTGACTAAACCTAAAAATAATTGAAGTATAATTAACCTTTTTTTAGAAAAATTACATAGTATAGCCGTTGAAGGGGAGCCTTGGCGTAACTGGTAAAGTTGTTATCATGTGACTAGGAGGTCACGGGTTCGAGCCGTGAAAATAGCCTCTTGCAGAATGTAGGGTAAGACCGCGTAAAATAAACTCTAGTGGTCCATACCTTCCCCGGACCCGGCGCATAGCGGGAGCTTAGTGCACCGGAATGCCTTTTTTACGAGTATAGCCACTCAAAAAAATAGCCAGTAAAATATATTTTTTGTATATTGACACATATTATACATACTGTAACATATATATTTTATATATATTTATTTTTATATTTGGAAAGCGAATATACTTATTTTTGGTGGATCGATCAAATGTGTAACTTGTCCTTTTTTTTTTTAGACAGATTTAGCCATAAAGGGCCATTTCTGCAAATGCCTCCTAAAAAAGAATATCTCGAGTTAAAACGTGCCTCAAGGGGGCCAGGACAAAACCAAGCCCAACTATAAAGCCTTTTAAGAAAGCCCCAAATTCAATCAAAAATTGAAACAAAAGCAAAAAATCCAAGAATTTGCAGAGCTCTTGCTTCTTCTGTTGTCTCTCCCATGCCTCATTCTCCCATCAGTTTCCAATGAGCTAATGAGTATAGCTTTTTACCATTGAAGTAAAGTAAGCGCCTTTTTAATCCCCTTTTCTTTTCTTGCATAATTATGTACTAGAACCCCC
>NC_031995.1:97841577-97845627 GCF_001879085.1 Nicotiana attenuata | reverse complement strand
ACCCCCCCCCCCCCACTATATATATAGTTTTTTTTAAGGTGTGGGTTCTTGGAACAGTTTTTTCTATGTCTTTTGAATTGAGCAGCAGATTCTTAAAAATGAGCAAAAATTGGAGTTTTCATTTTGTTCTATGGTTTTTCTTTTAAAGAATGAAAATTTGTAGATTTTTGCACTTAATTCAAATGAGTGAAGCTATAATGTATTGTGGTTTTCGGTAGTGATGGGAAAGAATGTAAACTTTCATGTATAAAATGATCATTTTTAGTTCATTTGTGGAGTTTGAATGCAGTGCTTAGGAACTTTTTGAGGTGTTGATTAATTTGTATCTTGTGTTATTTTTTATCTGTTTGAATAGCATAGTTGTAACTGAGTGAACATTGTGAAAGAGAATAGGTTAGATTAGTCCGAGATTTATTTAAAGAGAGTTGTATAAGTGCCTGACTTTTACCTCTCTCCAAAGTCCAAAGGGATAGTTTTCTCTCGAGTGATTGAAACATAGGAGTAACTTTGGTGGGCAGGTTTAGAGGTACCTTTGCTTGTAGGCTGTAGCAGGCCATCGGTTGAATTAATCGATGTCTGTGCAAGTTGGTTCTCACACCACTATTACACTTAAGTTTTGCCTTAATTTTACTAATCTTTCCTGAGCCGAGGGTCTTAGGCCTCCCTACCTCTTAAAGTAGGGGTAAGGTCTGCGTACACTCTACCCTCCCCAGACCCTACTTGTGAGATTACACTGAGTTTGTTGTTGTTGTTGAGAATCACATATGGACTCCCTTTTACCGACCAAGAAACATAGGGACTCCCTTTGTCGTCATAAGACCCTCATTATGTTGGATAACAATGAATATGCTCATTTAAGTAGACTCATAAAATGTTTGTATATACTTTATGCTATGGCTTAGTAGACTAGGTAATATATGTTTGAGAGAGAGCAGTTACAGATATAGAGGATGGACCATGAGGTGCGTTTCAACTAAAAATGCTACTAATCAATAATGGGAAGAAAAATGATATTTGCTTCTTTTACTTATCAAAATGGAAAGAAGAAAGGTTTTTGTTTGTGAAAAGTACTAAAAGTAGTCATCAATAATACCTCTTAGACCCGAGTTTAGATTCTGACATCCCAAACATAGACACGAATCTTCCAATTCCCATAGTTTCTAATCACTACATGAAAGTTTAGTTTGTGATTTGAAGCCTCCATAAAGCACGCGAAAGTGACCACCCAACCGACTCAACAAAATCAATTGAAGATGAAAAAAGGGTCTTGGTCCATCCAACCAGTAACTATTTTAGAGTGTTAAACAAAATTTAGTAGCATTTGCTATAAAACTAAATCATACTACCTATCTTTCTCTGATCTCAGAGGCACACCACACAAATTCTTGATTTGGGATCACCTCCACGTCTACCACTGACATATGGAGACAACGAGCGAAAATGAACCAGAAGTGGACATCAAGGCATCGGAAATAGAATATGTTAGCTATGGGGGTGAACATCATCTACCTCTTATCATGAACCTTGTTGATGAAGAGCTTAGCGAGCCTTACTCGATCTTCACTTACCGCTACTTTGTATATCTTTGGCCGCAACTGTCTTTTATGGTACTCCTCCCACTCCTTTGTCATCTTAGTTATGTTATATTCCACTAGGAGCATAACTCTTTCTTTGTTATTGAGATATTTGCAGGCTTTCCATAAGGGGAAATGCATAGGGACGGTGGTCTGCAAGATGGGAGAGCATCGCGGTACTTTCAGAGGTTACATTGCAATGCTTGTGGTTCTTAAGCCTTACAGAGGCAAAGGAATCGGTCAGTTTTTTATCACTTTTTTGTTAGATAAATTGATAATGGCCTTTCATTCATATTGCTGCAGTCTCTTAGAACTACGGATGATGTCTTTAATATGACACACGTCCGAATCAAGTACCTGATTAAGCCTGTTGTGTTTCTTTGAGGGATTTCTTAATTTCGGGTCAATGTGACGAAGCAGATTGTATTTGTTTGATTGGGTCAACATTTAATCAGATAAAATCTTGGTTAAGCATCCTGCATTGCTGAATAAGTCTGAGATTTCTTTCATGGTACAAAATTAAAAATACAAGGGTGGATGTCTAAGCTTCTTTTGGGTTTCTTTCAGCATTAGAAAATGAGCTGGATATTTTCTCAAATATATTTCTTGTCGGCTTTGGAATTAGAAAATAAGGTTTTAAAGGTGTTCTGAGGGTGCAAACTTTCTCACTCCTAATCTCCAGCAACTATATAGCAGAGGCTACTCAAGTCCAGTTGAGTAGCTCTTATTTTTCTTTGCGAAAGGTATTCTTTCTCAATATAAGATAACTTTTCCAATCCTGTTATCACAAGACAATTATATTTCTTTTCCTCCGTTTTTTGTTTCCCCTTTCCATCAAAATCTGCCCGCCCACGCCCAAACTCAAGAAGCCTCCCTATTTCCATTACTGATCTCCTCTGCTTGAGGTACCCTCTTTCTGTTACCCTTTCGACAGAAGTCTCATTCAACAGCCAAAAACAAATTGAACCCATGTGGAAAAGCATTATTATTATTGTGAAACTGGTTGCGGCTGTGAGGTTTCAAAGGTCGAGACTGAGTCTTGGTTGATTAGTTTGCCTTTTCTTAATCCAATGTGGCTTTTGAATCTGAAAAAGATTTGGGGGGGGGGGGGGGATGCCCTCGAGGGTGATAGCGGTGGTAAAAACCATTGTGGACCTGATTGTGGCTTTTACTGTGTATGAAATCTCCTAAGTATGCTCCATTGACATTGTAACTTTAGATATGCCTACTTACTTTTGATATACATCTGATAGCTACTGAGCCGTAATATTTCATGTTCCAGCTACAGAACTTGTCACAAGATCTATCAAAGTGATGATGGAATCTGGATGTGAAGAGGTATGTTACAACGTGCTGAAAATATTCATATTAGTGACTTTATGAATTATGTTGTGGGAAGCATAAGTAATTGCAACCATGGTACCAGAGATGATAACTATCCATTTTTTATTGTACAAGCTTGGGTAGGCCATACAAGCTTGAGTAGGGCATTCTTTGTGACTTAGTGGACATGATTATGGTGTGTACAATTGCTTGGTATTCTCCGAGTTGCAGTTCGACCAAGACTATGCGTTCAGTGTATTAGTGCCGTTAGACCTAAATCTGACCTTTTAAGCTTTTTCGTTTTTTCCTATGTTTTTTCGAAAAGGAATGAAATGATAAAGCACCGTAGCATCATATGAGTTATCATCTAGCGACGGTTTTCTTCCACTTAATTTGTTCGTATGTTTTGTAGGTGACTTTGGAAGCAGAAGTTACAAATAAAGGAGCACTCGCTTTGTATGGTCGTCTTGGATTCATTAGAGCAAAGAGACTCTTCCGTTATTATTTGAACGGTGTAGATGCTTTCCGGCTGAAGCTATTGTTTCCGCGCTCAGAACCACAACCCTATGGTTCCATGGCCGCTATAGGCGATGAGAACCATGAGTATAATGAACACACACATTGTGGAGAGAATTCCCATTGCCAACACAGCATGTAAACTGAATCTTCTGATTAAATAGGTAAACTGTGCTATGTTGTTGCCAAATGTCAAAGAGACCACATTAGACAGCCTTTTACCCTGTTATAATGCCCAATTTTGATACAAAATTTATTTGTAGAAATTAAGGTGTAGCCTGCTGGAAGGTTTAGTCATCAATCACTTGATTTTAAGTGATGCATCTATACTCCACAATGCTTAATGAGATGCTTGCAGCAGGAAATTTTAGACAACACATTGTATTCATGAGACATGATTACATTCAAGCTGGACTCCTAGTCGGGAGAAAGCTACCCTTACCCGACATTTGTATGAAATCAATAAATGCATGACATGTGTTTTCTTCCTCCTAGTCCGAAAGGGAGAAGACCGTATTGCTTTGAAGTTGTTTGGTTGTGCTTTCAGTTTTTTCAACAGATGTTATCAGAGCCATGCCTCAACTAGACGGTTCTCATTGTTTCTATTTTCTTTTCTTTGGGAGTGGGGTGGGGGGGT
>NC_031995.1:97837747-97841557 GCF_001879085.1 Nicotiana attenuata | reverse complement strand
AGATGCAACAACAACAATAACAACAAACCTAGTGGAATCCCATAAGTAGGTCTAGGGAGGGTAATGTGTACATAGACCTTACCCCTACCTTATGAAGGTAGAGAGGTTGTTTCCGGTAGACTTTCGGCTCAAGAACAGTGAACGGTTGCAAATGATTTTTTTTAATTTTTTTTTATAAAAAAGAATGCTGTCATGGTTGGGTGCTTGAGAGTTCCATATTCATGTTGTTAAGAGGCACAGACAACTCTTCATGAAGTTGCAGAAGCTTGAAAATTAAAAATGTTACTTTTGTTGACATTTAGAAAGAGCTTAAAATTTCTGGAAATTCTTATACATATTATAAAAATATAAAAATAAAAATAAAAAGGACAGTCCGATGTACTAAGCTATCGCTATTTTGCATATTCTCAAATTTTGCAGAACATGATATATATCATTGTATTGGATCTCTTTTCCAACTCTGTCCAATTTAATGTTGTCTCTGTTTCCTTTTTTTTTTTTTTTAAAAAGAAGGTAAGTATCTTAATGATAAGATTGGAACTCGTGACACTATAGTTTGAATAGTGATTCCTTTATTATCTATTTTTTCTGGATATTATCATTCTATATCTACTTTTTGAAAATTTTGGGCTTTCTGCAGCATCATGTGGTTGCAGTCTCATTGCAATATGGGCTACCCCTAGCCCAATTATCGATCATAGTAACTTCAAAGCCCAGCCCATCCTAATCTAAGCCATTTAATTTCGCGTTAAGTGCACCAATAGCAATTTTTAAGCCCGGTTTAAAATATATTCATAATTTACAACGTATTTAAAATTTAACCAATTCACCCAAATTTCAGGACTAAATATCCTGATGTTTTGTATCCTGAATTTTTGAGCTACTAATTTAAAATTTATTACTTAGTGTCCTAAATTTTTGAGCTGCAACAACAACAACAACCCATTGAAATCTGGAGAAATTTTTGAGCTGCTAATTTGAAATTTAAGACTTTTAGGACTAAGTGTCCTAAATTTCTGAATTACTAATTTAAAATTCAGGAGATAAGATTTTCAATTTTTTGGACACAATTTTTGAATTTTCGGACACGATTTTCTGAAGGTTAAGTTTGAGCGAATGAATAGTTTTTAAAAATAAACAGTATGCTTAAAAGTGTTTAAAACTATGAATGTACAACATTTTTGTATGGTCTAAGGGGTCATTTGGTTGTGAAGCAAATAATGTAGAGATTGTAAAACAGATATTTGTAATCCAGTGTTATAAGGATTATAATAAGGAATCAAACATTGTAATCGATTATGTGGAAACAAAAAATAAAATCAAATAGTATATTAACAATGTTATATTTTAATATGTAGATTATTCTTTTCACTGCTCCCAACAAAATGTTACCTAAGTATTTAGGCGTGCTTTGTGAAACTCAAATAAAGTATTGAATTCCTTTAACATAAGAAAAGAGTTTGGCTTTTTTTACTTTTAGTATTCGCCAGTAACTATTTATATTTGATAGTCGAAAAAGTGTATAAATTTTTTATAATTTTTGTATATAACATATGAAATGTATATATACACAAAAAAATATACAAATAATATATATTTTTCGGCTATTATTTAAAAAGCGATTATACAGTACATTTTCCCAAAAGAGTTTAGTATTTCGGTATGCTTTAGTGAAATTTTCTAGGAAAAAGATGTTTCAATATTTCTTTAATTTAAGAGAAAAAAACATTTAAATAGTTGGGTTGTCATGGTTGAAGGATATTAAGTGAGAGGTCCAGAAAAAGAGAGAAAAGAGAACCCCTTTTTCCACAGTTATAAGACTTATTCAATTGTTTAAATGCATATAATTAATATTATACTAACCTTTTATTACGGCACTCATCTCTCTCTTATATCCTTTGGTTATTATCTTCTTAATTTTATTACTATTATTTTTAAGAAACCATTTTCTTTATCTACTTGAATAACATTACATGATATCATGGCTTTATTTTTTTTGGTGGCACTAACAATATATGTACCATCGCGTTAAGATGGCCTATAACAACAATTAACATATGTAATAATTTATAAAAATTCGTAAAATAACTTGTTATAATCGACACTGATATAATACATTAAATTTATGTGTCAATATATATATTTTAAAGATGGTGATGTTCCAACCAATTTATGTGCATCTCGTTTATTTCACTGAATACTTGCTGACCTCCATCATCGATCGCGTAACTATGTCCACTAAAATTTAAGGAGATGGAAAGAAAACTATTTAGTATTTTTTATAAGCCACTATATATAGAGAAAACATTAAGTCATTTTATACGAATTAATGTACCAAAAAAATACTATATGAATTAAATCCGTGATCTAATATGTGCCTTAAAAAAATGTTTTTGATATAAATATGTGGCTATGCACGTAGAGAGATAATAAAAAAACGTGCCGCTCCAAACGGGGCATATACAAGAACCATAACTGCAATTCTATGATGTTTAGGATTTTTGAACTAAAAATCCTTAAATACCCCTTTAATATTTGTCTTATATGTAAACCAATGAGGGCAAAATAGTCATTATCAATTTTCATGGCTTTTCAAGATTCATATATATCTGCATCATCCTCTCATCATTATAAAACTACCTCAATTTTTCATAGTCTCCATTAATATTAAACCAACAAAGGTTACAAGAAAAATATATTAAACAATAGAGAAAAACCAGTCATTTTCATATTTTTTTAAGGCTTTATATTAAAAAACCACTTTCCTTTTATTCTGTCTCATTTGCTAGTAACATATCAAATCTCTCTTACTGTTTGCTGGTAAGTTTTCTTTATGTTATAATAAAGACTTGATTTTTATTACTCAGTATGGTGTAATATTTCATAAAAATGATTTCTTTTTGTATTATAATTAAATATTTTTGTGTTTGTTCCATGCAAGGTGGAGAAGAGAAGAGTATTGATGTTGAAATTTCAAGGTGGGATTTTTATGTATTGTTCATTCTGCAAAGGGCATATTTTATTTGGGGGTGGTGGGGTAGTGGTGGTTTGTGGGGGGGGGGGGGGTAGGTCATGTCCCACCAACCCTTTTTTGTTTAGGTCATAAATCTTACTTTCTGAGAACTGTGTCAGAAAAAGAGGAAAGAATAGAGCTTTGGACTTTGTTATATATGCAGATATATTACTAACAGAAGTGTACAATTCATAAGGGGGTTCTTGAAAAAGAGTACTAATAAAAATCAATTACATGTCATATCTTTAGAATGTCAGAAATAAAGATTTTATAATTTTATAGCATATGTATATAGATATAATAGACCTAGAGAAGAGGGTTTTGTATATATGTATCTGAGATATTTATGACCTGAGCCTAAAAGGGTATCTCTGCTTTTGAGATTTCTGAAGCTTTGTATAGGTCTTCTTGTGTTCCTATATTTGGTACTCTGAAACAATATTCATGGCTGTTACAGCTATGGTGTGTACTATTATATGCTTTTCTTGGGCTTTGAGTATTTTCTTCTGCTACTTGGAGTTAAAGGGGTTGTTGTTATTCAGTTCTTTCCAGTGGCATTTTCATGGTAATACATACACCTACCCCCCCGCCCCCTCTACCATTGCTGTTGGATTTAGTATTACTTGTTCCTTTCCCTTCTTTTTCTTACTATATGTTGTTGTTACTGCTTGTCTTTTTCTGTGTCGGGTCAACGTGGGGTAAGGTTTGAGTACACACTAACCTCCTCAGACCCTATTTGTGTGATTATACTCCGTTTGTTCTTGTTGTTGTTACACTAACCCCCCCCCCCCCCCCTC
>NC_031995.1:97772210-97837727 GCF_001879085.1 Nicotiana attenuata | reverse complement strand
TGGTTTTGTCTGTTTCTTATAATCTTTTTGGATCTTCTTGCATCTACTATTGGATTGTATATGACTATTCTTAACTGGTTTTGGACTCATTAGTCTTATTTTCTGGAAATTTCATCTGACTAGTTTTTGTCTGTTTTCTATCACAAACCTTTTACATGTTTAATTTTGACCTTAAGGTTATATGAGATTAAAAAATTGAACACTTTTTGTTGTTTTCTTTGATAGTTTTGCTGGCATTTCTAGCTGTTTTTTAAAATCATATTTGTGTAGTCTGCAGTATAGAGAAGAATCTTGAGAAAACAAGCATTGGAGTGATTGAAGTTTGAGAGTTGATTTTGTATGTTATGAGAAGTTGAAAATGGCATCATCATCTGCTGAAAACAGTCCAGTGCCACTCAGAGTAGCACCCCCAAATTATCATCCATATCCACCTCCATTGGCTACATATGAAAATGTTGTGGCCTCTCCTCAACTTTTTATGGATACTTTGCAGAAGTTCCATGCTGCTATGAGAACCAAGTTCATGTGAGTTTTTTTTTCTTCTTCTTGGCTTATTTGGAACCAATGGTTAATTGGTAAAGTTGCCTCCATGTGACCAGGAGGTCACCGGTTCGAGCCGTGGAAATAGCCTCTTGCAGAAATGCGCTACGTACTATAGACCCTTGTGGTCCGGCCCTTCCTTGGATCCCGTGCAAAGGGGAGCTTAGTATACCGGACTGCCCTTTAAACTCTCGTGTCTTACCCCACCCGGCCTGTATCTATTTATTTTTAAATAATGGTAATGTAGGAACAGATTGTGCGCACCTGGATAATTTCACTAGTATATATACATTCCACCAATACAGTTACCACTTAGGCATATTGAAAGAAATCACCTAGCATATTATGCCTCCGATTGAACTTGCTTTCCCATGATTTTTCCCTTTTTATTAAAGGTGAGGTGAGACCGTTGGCTGCCCCCAACCCGGTTTCTCTTTCCGTCACATGCTGTGCCTCCCTGCCATATGTTGTCTAAATATAAAAAATAACTGTAAATATCCTTTCTTAAGTTGTTTTCCGGCCTAATCCTGAGGCTTGATGTGATCATACTGCCTACTCAAAAATGGGAGATATGCTATAAGTTGTTCTCTGATTTCATCCTGATCATGCTTAAATAGAAGTTCTTTTTCGCTCAAACTAAAGCTCGTTGGAGCTTCTATTCTGTGGGGGAGCTATGTATGGTGAAGGGGTTTAATTGAACCTCCTTCGCCGGAAAATCGTACTATATGTATAAGTAAAACAAAAAAGCATGTAAAGATAACTTGTCAAATCCCCTTATGTAAAGAAATTTTTTAGTGTAGTTCTTTTGAATCCTTGTTAGAATTTCTGGCTCCGCCGCTGCTTCTATTGATCAGTCAGCCCTGGGTTTTCATCTTGATCATGACTAATTGATGAATAAGTTAAGATTTGCTGTTTGACTTCAACTTCCTCCAAGAAAGAAAATCTTTTCAAATAACAAGCACATACATCTTGTGATTGTTCTATTCAATTAAGGATGCTCTTTATTCAACATCGTGTTCTCCGAGCCCCAATGAGTGGTCATAACATTCCATTTAGTGGGCCTTTCACCTAGTTTCCAGTGTAAAATGCTCGATCAGGAATTTTATAAGTGCTAAACGATCTGCTAACTTTTATGCTTTCCTTATGCAAATATACTCCACCAATCTTTCAGACTTTTCTTGCTAAGTATCAAATGCTTCAAACATGAAATATAATGCCATAGGCTTCTCCGTTCTCATCATTGTCTCAAGTTTGTATAGTTCACTCGGTTCATTCACTAATGCTTCTGTTGGTTGTGATTTTTCAGGATCCCTGTTATAGGGGGGAAACCGCTGGATTTGCATCGCCTCTTTGTCGAGGTAACTACTCGTGGTGGTATCGCAAAGGTAATAGAGCTTGATATAACTCATTGTCTTCAAACTTTTGGTGCTCTAACGCCTTGGATTAATTGAGTTGAAATCTTGGTTGAATCTGTAGCTGTTTTGCTCTTCTTACAAGTTGGATTTTTCAAATGAAATTGCAGGTTCTTGGGGAAAAAAGATGGAAAGAAGTAACAACAGTTTTTAGCTTTCCTTCTTCAGCCACGAATGCTTCATTTATCCTCCGGAAGTATTATATTTCATTGATCTATCACTACGAAAGAGTCTACTATTTCAAGGCGAAGCACTGGACCCCTTCTCCTGGTTTGTGTAAAGTCTTGCATTAATTACTTAGTTGCGTCGAGGCTTTTCTCAATTATAAAACATAGATATCCTGCAGACGTGTTGCAGCAAGTTTCACATGCTGCAGCTCCACCACATGGCTTGGCCGGATATGTGCTTCCGTCACCAGAAATAGAAGCTGCCACGCCCAAGTTGCAGATGGTAGAAACAACATTTCCTGAAGGTTGCTTACTTGTCCTTGCACTTGTTTTCACTCTTTTTTGTCTTTGCATTCTGGTAATTTTGGCCATTCCTGGGGTTTGTAACTGACAAGAAATTCATATTTTACGGCTTAAAAACATGTTGGTAAGAGTTATTCCGAATCTTTATGTCATCGTCCATCATTCATGTCTTTCAGAAACCTTTTAATCCATGTATATAGAAATTTCTGACGTCCTTTTTCGAGATCATCAAGATATGCTCCTCAGGAGAAAAAGGAAAAAAGTGGCTAGTTCCAAGAATTTGGTTAGGCTTAAATGTCTTATATATAAACTTCTGTAAGTTTTAAACAAAATCTATTTAGATGGAATTTCAATTTTCAGATAGCATAAAGTAGAACCTATGTAGCGCGGACTCTCCAAAATGTAGCCGCACCCGTGTTGGATCCTTAGAAAATGCACTGCTTTTGGAGGATCCGACGCGTATCCGGCCACATTTTCGGAGAGTCCGAGCAACATAGAGTAGAACTTTCTCAAAAGATAGCATAGCGTAGAATAATCCATTTTGGGAGTGAGGTACTCAATCTTTGGACTTAGTTATTCGGTAAACATCATCAACTGAGCTTGTTTCTTCTCCTAAATACTTGCCTTATATGCTATCGCAATTCGTAACATATAGGTAATCTACCGTTTGTTATGGCAGTGACTATCTTCTCAGTCAATTTCCACAATACTATCGTCAATATAGACGATGAAGTCTATGAGATGTATGGAGTGAAGGGATATGATCAATTCTAAGAAGAAAGCCATTGCCATTATGAAGCGGATTTAGAATGCAAATGTTTTCTTCTAAATGTATAGAAACTCTGTGCTAGTCAAACTAAAATCTATTGAAGTTTCAAATTAGAAGGAACAAGTTTTGTTACAATTACTGGATCAAGAAACAAGAATTACTAAAACTGTTGACAAATTTGAATATATCCTGACTAACAAATCTAAAGATGATTGGCGCAAGAGCCAGGGGATGGGGGTAGGTAGGAACGTGGGAGTCTCAAAAACTTTGTATCTACAGATTCACATGATTAGATGAGCGGTCATATATATTGATAATTCTGTTTCATATTGAAGTAAAAATATCTTGAGAATGCTTTTAACTGTTCGATGGGATTGGAAGCTCGATAAAGTTCCTACTATAGCTAACAAATAATGTGTATAATCTCCACAATGGACGTAGGCTTTATATATAAATGATACGAATAGCAACGAGTACATAGTTTTTGTACATGTCCTTGTGGCGGTGTGCTGTTGGTTCATGAGTTATTAGATCTTATATTGCAGGTGAATTGCCAAAAAAGCTGAAAAGTATTAAAGGTTGTGGTAACCGAATTGGGGCCCTTTTTTGTGTCTATCTGTTTGAGTGGTTCTTTACTATTTGATTATATACAGATATTTGGAAATGAAGTTCCTGTTGTTAAAGTGATGAAATATTAAGATCGAAATATTTCTTTTGTGCTTGCAGAAACTGCAGCACCATCGACAGGTTCGCCAGTGTGTGGGGTCATCGATGGGAAATTTGAGAGTGGATATCTTATTACAGTGAAGATTGGTTCTGAAGATTTTAAAGGTGTTCTATATCAGGTTCCGACGAACACAATGCATCAAGAGTTGCAAAATCAGAATCTACCTGTTTATAACGCGGGGAAAGCAGCATCGGCAACTGGAGTAGTTCGAAGAAAACGTAGGAAGAAATGTGAAATTAAGAAGCGCGATCCTGCACATCCTAAGCCTAACAGAAGTGGTTATAACTTTTTCTTCGCAGAGCAACACGCCAGGCTGAAACCTCTCTATCCTGGGAAGGATAGGGAGATTAGTCGGATGATAGGTGAATTGTGGAACAACCTAAACGTACCCGAGAAAATGGTAAGAACCAAATGATATACTCCATAATTTATATACGGAAAAAGCCCAAATTTACCCCTCTATTATACGAAATATCTCTTTACCCTCCGTTGTACTTTGGGCCATTCATTCTCTTGCCATTGACAAATTGTCTCGTATACGTCCTTGATTATGACCTAGCTCCAGCATGGACTAAGTGGATTCAACGTATCAAAATACTTTGGGGATGTGGTTCTAATATGACCCTCTACATTTAGTTATGAATGGCACCCAAGTATATAACTGAGAGTAAAATTAATTCGTACAGTGCAAGGTCATATATTACCCTTTTTCCCATTTATACATTTCAAGATGTATGCTTGTTCGTGTTTGTTTCATGCTAACGACTTCCTATGGTTATATTCTGTTGAGTTCAGATTTATCAGGAGAGAGCCTTGCAAGACAAAGAACGATACAGATTGGAGATGGAAGACTATCGCGAGAGATTAAAAACAGGGCAAGTCGTTAATAATCCGCTGCAAATACAACTTCCCATTGAACACAACGTCGATATGATTGATGTGCAGAGTGAACTACCAAGTGAAAACGGAAACATTTCTTGGAGTCCGGAGTACAGACCAAGTTCCGATAAATGTGCGCAAAGCAACTTGGAGAACAACAAAGGCACAAACCCGAATTTAGATGCGAAGGCTCCAAAGGCAACCAACAACGTGGGCGTGGAAGCATTGGGCGATGAAGAGGAATTCGAGTTGCTTAAGAGAGTCGACATGGTTGAATGTGAGGATAAAGAAATGCAGGAAGAAGAAGAAGAAGATGAAGCTGATAAACAAAAAGAACTTCAACATAGTAAGGAGAAAGTTTTGTTTTTCCTAGAAGATAAAAATTTATTACCAACTGTGGAGAAAATATAACATGGCATAACTCAAGTTAGTTAACTTCCTAGAGATAACACCCTATCTTAACTATAGTTACCTTTTGACTTAGTGATTATTTGTTGTTCAATTGTCAAGTTTTTAGCATAGTTGGGACACAATTTGGAAGCATGAACCATTTTGATGTAAAGATAACTGTCTTTTGTTCTTCAAGTGCTCTATGCATGGTTAAAAATAGGAGACTAATAGCCTGTTTGGCCGAGCTTCTCCACAGCCAAAAAAGTGCTTTTTTAACAAAGTTGAGGTGTTTGGCCAAGCTTCTAGGAAGAAAAAAAGTACTTTCGATTAGAAACAGAAGTAGTTTTTGATAAGAAAAAAAAAAAATACTTAGAAGCAGTTTCTAAAAGCTTGGCCAAACAGTAGTTGCTGCTCAAAAGTGCTTATCAAATTGATTAGCCAGGGACAAACTGCTTTAAACCAACTTTTAGGAAAAAAAATATTTTTCAAAATAAGTTGATTTTAGAAGCTTGGCCAAACATGTTATAACACTTGAAAATATCTTTTTTTGGCCTTGAGGACATGAATTTGGTGTTAAAGTTTCATTTATCTATGTTATTATTATTTTTTCATCCATTCATCTATTTTCTCTAGTTGTCTTAAAAATGTGCATTATGAAAGTTTTTCCCATGTCTCCCAACTAGAGGCGGACCTACACTATAGGTTTGAGGGGTCATCGGCACTCGAAAATTTCGACAAAAAATCTATATATACTTACAATTGCCCCCCGTACTAATCTTTATGAGCAATGACTATAGATTGAGGGGTCACCGGCATTTGAAAACTTCGGCAAAAACTTTATATATATACAATTAAATGTCTCTCGTATCAATCTTTTTGAGCAGTAATAAATTTGTATTGAATGTTACCCCGCGACCGTGGAATCCTGAATCCGCTTCTGCTCCTAACCTCACAATGGGTTTTTTTTCTTTCTATTTTCCTAATGGCTTTTTTATTGTGATATCATCGTGATAGGAAATTTTAGTAATTATTCTATGTTATAAAAATACCAACCAAACCCAATCTTTTTTTCAGTTTATAGTAACTACTGATGTTGATGTCATTTGCTTGTGCATTTCGACATTGATTTAATTAAAGTTCTTCTTAACTTTCGAAAGCTTTGTTTAATTATATTAACAATTTGTCAACTATTTTCTTTTGAATAATTAAAAGACTTTTCTTATTTAGCTTAACCAACAAGTTTGTACATTGTCAAAGCTATTTTCTTGAGTCTTAGTGATAGTGTAAGAGCCATTACTCAAATGACATATTTGATTTTAAATAATTTATTTGGCCTTAATAGTCTTAGTGATTCTATAATAAAGAAAAGTCAAAAGTCTTATGACCAAGGAAAGGGAAAAAAAAAAGAGTTTAAATTGCACTCTACTATTAGAAAATGATAAAGTCAACCCCTTGAGATGGGTTAAAAAAACAATAAGTATTTGACTTCGATTTTTATACTTTTATTTAAATAACAAAAATTCCTAAGTAAACAAATTTAGCACACAATGATAATGATGAACAAGTTATAAGTTGGAACATCATGACTCATGACAATCCTACAACAAATTAAACACTTTAATTTCTCTTTCAACGCATGAAATTTATTCTTAATAATATTCTAAGTATTAAGATTCGTGCCGCGTAAGGTTCATTAAAGGGGACTCAGAAATTTTTTCATTTTTAGGACTCAAACTCAATTCCTCGAGTTTAGGATAGAGGGATCTTATTCCTCCCACCACAAACCCCGATGGTCGATCGTAGTTTTGCGCTCTTGCTTTTACATTACCTTCTATTATAGTAGTAAAAGGAAAATGAGGGGTGTAATTATTTGCTCCAAGATGAATATGCACAAGTATGTTTTAACTTGTTGATATCGGCTATTTTAACTTGAAAGTTGAAAGGTTTAAATTACACAGTAACGTAGGTAAATGATAATTGTTAGTAACTTATATAGTCTAGCTAAGAGAGCAAAAATACTTAATTTGAAATATAATATAACCTTAGACAATAGGTTAATGAGATCAATCAAAGCTTGTATTTGTGATGTTATGCAATTTCTTTTATGGTATGTTAATGACATACTGACCTAGCAAATCATTTATAATAATTGATGGACGTATATGTATGGACGGAGCTAGGGTCGGAAAGAGTTCATCCGAATCCCCTTTGTCGAAATTGGTTCTAATTATTTTCCTCCCACCTATATATTAGTAAAAAAAAATTTAAAAACTTGAAGTAAACCTAGTGGTCAATGGAATATAGGAGATCCCTGAGATCTCATATTTAGACCCCCGTGGAAGTAAAAAATACTAGGTGATTTCTTTATATTTGTTCAAGCCTTGATGGTATAGAGTTACCTGGTAGATGTACCGGTGGATTTTGCAGCGTCCATAATGCAACCTCCAAAAAAGCTAAAAATATTTTATCAAGAACATCAAACCTCATAGTTTCTTAACAAAGCGTATAAAGTTTCTCCTCGTATAATTGAATCTTTTTTTTTTAAGTGTTCGAACCAGTTTAAAATGCCTATTTTCAACTTGACGTGAGAAAAATTGCAACTTATAGTACTTTTTGCATAGTATTTTCGTATCTAAATTTAACTTTCTTAAAATATTGAGTTAATTTAATCTAATTTAACTTCAAATATTAGTTAAACTGATTCTCAAAAAGCGAAAAGTATCACATAAATTGAAACCAATATAGTATTATTATAATATTAAACTTTAAATCCTAAATTCGTCTGTACTTTACAACCAACATTAACATCTAAAAGCACCGGGCTGATAAATCACACACAAAACAAACATAGAATCATTAAAAACAAGAAATTACATGATTAAAAAAAATGTTGCTGAACACCCTCTTGAACAACATGTACAGAAATCCAATCAGTGTCACTAAATCTTCCAAAAAAAAAAAAAAAAAAGAGAAACAACTATGTATGCTTTTGATCTTGAAATATAATGTTGGTCAAAATGAAAAAAAAAATGAAAAAAAAAATACATCTGTTGAATGTCAAGATGAATCAGAAACCAAAAGTGCATCCCAAATCATGTCCATATCCAAAGATGGCATTCTACTTAATTGAACACCATCAATATTATTTTCTAATAATAACTTTTCTTGATTAATATTCTTCACCTTTTTCTCAGAATTTTCCATTTCTTGATTCTGAGTAATCACATTCTTGATTCTTGAATCATCAACCAATAGTACTTGTTTAGATTCATGATCATTAGTCTTCTTTGTTTGTGATGAAATTGCTCGAATTTTCGCCTCGAGTAGGGCTGCTGTATTACCATTTATAGAATTTGCCTTTAATTGATTCTTCAAATGTGGGAAATTTAAATGTGCATAATCTCCTCTTAAAATATAAGCAGCAGTATCATAAGCAATAGCAGCTTCTTCAGCAGTATCAAATGTACCTAACCAAACTCTTGTCCTGTTTCTTGGCAACCTTATTTCTGCTACCCATTTTCCCCAATGTCTTTGTCTTACTCCTCTAAATAACTTCCCTTGAGACGTCGCGATCAAAGAAGAAGAAGAAGAAGACGACTTTTGATTACCTTGATTATAATGTAGTGATGATTTTCTTGATCCTGTTGTGATTTTCATTGGCTGAGTTTTTGTAGTACTAAGCCAATAGTCACTAAAACCTTTTGTGGTAGTACAATTTGTTAATGTTTGATTCATTTTCAGCCAATTTGTTGTACTTGTTGTAGCTGCAGCCTGTTGCTGCTGATGAATTTGGCTTTCATCTAGTGAAGACATTGGAAATATGGCAGCTGATGTCCTGACCAAAAAAGAAAAACAAACATTTTGAGAGCTTGAACATATAGTCAAACCTCTTTATAACAGTATTCTTTGTCCCGACATTTACTTGGTCACTATAGTGAAATGGTATTACAGAGAACATATAATATAAGATAACATGAAAAATCAGTTCCAGAAAAACTTGGTCATTATAGTAAAATGTTGTTATAAGAGATGATTGTTATAGAGCGATTTGACTGTATATCATAATCACACCTAACTTATGCAATCTCTTCTTTTGTTAATGACTGTTAAATGTACTAAACGCTGTTTGATATAATGAAGGGGAGCCTTGGCGTATCTGGTAAAGTTGTTGCCACGTGACCACGAGGTCATGGGTTCGAGCCATGGAAACAGCCTGTTGCAAAAAATGCAGGGTAAAGCTGCGTACAATAGACCCTTGTGGTCCGGCTCTTCGGTGGATCCCCCGAATAGCCGGAACTAGATGCACTGGACTGCCCTTTTATAATTGACATTATATAGCAGTAAAATATATACACACTACCAAAAAGATTGAGGAATAAAGGAGAAATTAGTGAAGAAAATGGAAATAAAGAAGAATTAGTGTCATACTTGTGGCTCTTGTTGTTTAGAGATTCTTCTGCTCTTTTTGAAATCTCTAAAATGGTAGGCTCCTTAAGAAACAATCCTAAAGTTGGGTAATTACTTGATAATGAAGTTGGTGAAGAACATGTTTGATGATCAGACACTTGATTATGATGATGAAATGATTCAAGAAAATTATTCAAAGGGATAATACTATTATTATTCCCTTGATCATTTTGAAGGAAATTAAGAGGAAAAAACTCAGAGAATTTTGTTGAATCTGAACTTGAAACCAATATTTCTTTCATATTGGGAAAAGAAGTTAAAGAGCTCTCATCATTTAGACCTTCCAAAATGTGAGGATTCTTGAAATATCTTGATAATGATTCTATGGCTACTTCTTTATAACAAGTTGGCAATTCTTTTTGCATGTAGGATTCTGATTTAGGAGACTGATTCTCCATTAGAAATCCAATAAAGGTGTGATAGATAGATTGGTATGGGGAGAAGAGGAAATGAGAGATAGAATTAAATGATACAAAATGTAGACATTGTGGTATATATATTAATTTGCAAGCAAGATTATACTATGTACTAAAGGCACTTTAAAGGGTTAATAGAAACATAGGACCACCAACGAGGAGTACGGTGGGATGGATTAAGTCCTTTTACTTATAACCAGAGGCATCGGTTCGAGCCCCAGAAACGAAAAAAACTCCTTATAGAAAGTGCTTCTCTCTTTAGTAGACAATACGCGTTGCAAATTCGGATTAGTAAACCAGTGTAAATTCGAATTAGTCAGACCAGTATGTTCCGAACGCATAATAGGGCATTTAACAAGGAGTATGGTGGGATGAATTAAATCCCTTTAATCTTAACTAGAAGCTTAGGTTCGAACCCCGGAAACAGAGAAACCTCTAGTAGACAATACACGCTGTAAATTTGAATTAGTCGGATCAGTATTAAATTCAGATTAATCAGACCAGTATGTTCCGAATGCATAATAGGACCATCAACAAGGGGTGTCGTGAGATAGATTAAATCCCTCCACTCTTACTAAATATTTCGATTTCGAGCCTTGAAAATGAAGAAACCCCTAGTAGCAAGTGCGCTTCCCCTTCACTGGGCTCTACATGATGCATTTTCAAATTCGTCAGATCAGTACGAATTTGAATTAGTCAGATCAGTAGGTTTTGAAATGCATAAATATAAAATAAAATAAAAATAGGTTTCAAAATCTAGATCTGTTACATTTGTGATTTGGCTTGAAGAGCTCATACAAACATCATTCGTGCATCCCATTCTCAAATATTCTGTCTGATAAACCAATCCAAATGTGACAGCTCATGAGTTGTAGTGTTACCTGTCTTCTAAGGTTTAACAGGAGGGATGCATATTCTTCCATGATAGTGACTGCATAAAAGAACCTCAAAAACCCTTTTACTTTAATTTACTTTATTGTTTTGGCATTATTTCTTGGTTTTATTAGCAAATGATCATGTGATTTTCATTAACAAGCACATGACCAATTTCTCTTTTCACTTTTCTTTTGAGTACCAAAATAGTATCTAAACTTTCTCTTTTTAACAAGAATGATGCTTCTCTTCAAGTTTGGGAGTCTTGGAGCAACGAACAAGTTGTCTTCGTATGGCCTATAAATCATGGGTTTGAATTATGGAATAAGCCACTAATACTTGCATCGGGATACGTTGCATGCATTACACCATTTGCGGTGCAACCAGAGGCGGACCTATGTATATATTAGAGGGGTCACCGGACCCCGTTAACCTCGGCACAAATTCTGAATATATATGTGTATATATATTAAAAACGATCATATTTTTTGCTTGGAACCTTTAAAATCGAAAGTCTGAGGGGCATTGATTGAGCAGTCCAGTCATGTGCCCCCTTCACCTTCAAATTCTGTGTCAGTCTCTGGGTGCAGGCTTTTCGCGAATCCTGTATAAACGCAGTGTACTTTGTGCACCGGGTTGCCTTTTGATGCTTCTCTTCTAGTATTACTTTTATAGTTTCCTTTAACCTATATTTTAACTTAGTAACTAACCATAGGTTAATTAGGCATGTATCTTCTAGTTATTGTCTTTTGACTCATAATTATGTACCTTGACAAAGATTAGCCTAATCATTACCTCCAAATTATAGGTACATCTCCAGCAGAGCTCGAAGATTAATTTAATATAATTAAGGACTAATCAATATTATCATCAAAATTATAATGGTCCAAAAAAGGCATAATTAATGAAAGGCCATTTTAAGAAAATATAAGGTTTAGTTTTTCTGCATAAGTAGTAGGAGGAAATCATGGCTGTCTTTATAGATCTAATACTAAAGAAATAATTCAAACTTGGGCATCTTTGTACGTGTCTTTTGAGAATAGTATTGAGACACTTTACAAACTCCTCAAATTTCAGTCCAAATAAGAAACAAAAAGGTTAGTATTATTAGTTTTATATATATAGGGGTCATCATTCCTTTTGAATTACCAACCATATACCTAAAATTAAATATTGAAAAAATGACACCGTATAATTGCTCTAAAAATTAGCCGATAAAATGTATATTTTTTGTATATATATATATATATATATATATGTTATATACAAAAATTATACAAATTTATAATTTTTTCGATTACCGAATATAAATAGTTTCTGGCGCGGGCTAAAAGTGAAAAAAAAAAAACCTTAATTATTTTAGCTCCAAATGATTAGTAATCACTTATACTATTGGTAGTGTATGTTATATAATTTGCTTTCACTCATAATCTACCTCTTTTAAACTCCCTTTTCTTCCTAAAGTAAATTGTTAGCATTTAGTTATACTATTTATTTTTTGAAATATTTTGAATTTTTATTTCAAGGTCTTTTCTCCTCCTTATTATTTTGGTTGGTCGGAAAGAGAAGGCTTTCTTCGTTGAAATAAATCGTCGAGGTTTTCTTTATTCCGCCTCTTAAGATTCGTTATCTCTATTATTTGATTGTTCATATATCGGCTTACTTTGATATCCCATGTATCGGGGTCTCCGAGACTCATTCCGGCTGAAATAAGGGACGGTTCTTTACCAACTTCTGAATATTTGTTATATTTTAGAAAAGCCAAAAAAGGTGTGTACCTAGCGCTAAAGGTTAAGAAAGTGAATGTATATTACAATTCCATTCTTACTAAAAATAATTAGATAAACTTAACAATTACAAAATGAAAATCAAATGGCATTATACATAAATAGGCCATTAAACTTGGCCTCTGCTGGTTATGCCCTCCAACTTTAGGTGTGCACAAATAGGTACCTCAATTTGTTTTTACTTTATCAGTTGAACATTCCAACTTACAAAATAATCATCTAGACACCTCCAAAATGTATATGCCACGTCAGTGCCACATCAGCATTTGTGTATGTATGTTCAACTTTATATAAATTTAGATGTTTACTTGTGCACACCCAAAGTTAAAGGGTGTACTTGTCAGCTGAGATCAAATTTGAGGGCTTGTTCATGTATTATGCCAAAACAATTGATAGTGAGAGAGAGAGAGAGATTCAAATGAAGTTATTATTCTAAAAAAGAGCAAGTTTTCCTTTTTCTTTTTTGGTAGTTTTGCTTTGGCCTTGTCATCTGGTAAATGTTATTTTAATAAATGAAGCACATGGTATTGTCCAATTATAGAAATTTTTGATTGTCATTAATTAATAATAATCAAGAAGAATGAGTAAATTAGAGGTCATGAACAAAGAGCAGCAGACACGAAGCGATGTTTTCTTTAAAGTTGCTTTTCCTTTTCTTAGGTTTTCATTTAACTTTTTTTATCACACACTTTTTTTAGAGTTTAAGTTCTATAGACCACCAACAACAACAATAACGACCGAGTGAAATCTCGCTAGTGGGGTTTGCGGAGGGTAGTGTGTACGCAGACTTTATCCCTATTCCGAGGGGTAGAGAGACTGTTTCCGAAAGACCTTCGGCTCAAGAAGACGAAAAGAGGCAATATATCAGTACTATCAATAAAAATCATAGAGAAAAAAATAACAGCATCACATGAAACAGAAAATAGATGGAAAGCAAAATAATAACCAGTAGATAAAGCCCGACACTAAGAGGAGATAAAGTAGTGAGAACTCAACACTAATCACTAGCAATGTAAGACTAAATCCTAACAGTCTGGCCTCACTTTGGTGCGCCGTAGAAATATGCACAACTACCTCCTAACCTACAACCTTAATACTTAACCTCCACAATTTCTGTCTAGGACCATGTCCTCGATAATTAAATTCTATACACCAACAATTTAAAATATTTTTATACAACTAGTTATTCATCAGGTAACATATAACTTTTTATCATAAATATTAAATATTAATCGGTGATCTAATAAAAGTAACTACCCTACCACTAGGAGCGTAGCCACACTCTGGCAAAGGTGGTCAATTGATCATTCTTTATCGAAAAATTACACTGTATGTATAGGTAAAATATTAGGTTTTAAAAGTATATAACATATATTAAAAACTTTTTGTCGGGAATTTTTTTTTCTTTCTTTTTAGTTTTTTTTGGAAGAAATTCCTGACTTCGCCACTGCTTACTATAATATAAGATAAATTACATTGATGTGAATAATCTTTATATTGCAAGCGTATATAACTTAAATTATTTTCTTTATTCCTCAGAATACACAACAAGACAGATCAGAATAAACAACAGCCTTGTACTGTACAATAACCACTGCTTTTGGATTTACATTACATAAATAAATAAAAAGAAAGGGCTCTTGGAGAGATCAGACATGTGGAATAGTGGAAGTAGCTTAGCTTGGCCAAGCAGTAAAATGACAAATCATGTGCACATCAGAGACAAAATTAGGCAAACAAAAAAAGACAAACAATTTAATAAGCCTTCAATACTGTCATCGAATGATAATAATACCTTTAAAAAATTAATAATAAAATAAACGGAAGGGCAATTTAGTGTACTAAGTTCTCGCTGTGCAGTAAGAGGAGGCGAAGGATCGGATCACATTGATCAATCTATGGTATACAGATATACCTTATTATTTTGTAAGAGGCTCGACTTAAATTCGTAATCTTCTAATCAAACGACAACAACTCTTACCGTTGCGCCAAGATTGCCCTCCTATATAGTAATAAGCTTTCATACGGTCATCAAATGATGATGATGATAATTAAAAAATTAATAATAAAACTAATAGAAGAGCAGTTTGGTGCACTAAACTCTCGTTATGCAGCAAGGTTTGAAGAAGGGTCAAATCATATTGATATCCGTTGTAAACAGCCTTACCTTATGTTTTGTAAGAGGCTTCACGACTTAGATTCGTGATCGTCTAATCCAGAGGCGGATCCAGGATTTTGGTAGGATGGGTGCACTATTAAGAAGAGGTGGATCCAAGATAGAAACTTTTTACGAGTTCAACCTTTAGTTCTTACTATTGCACATCCATTACAGTTTTGGAATTATAAGTTTTTTTTTTTTTTTAAATAGTAGTAATTTTCTTACATCTATATCTATTTTCCATGTTGAAAATATTGGGATTAGTTGAACCCATTGATTATATGTTACATCATACATTGCTACTAGTTTTAATATACACTTTTTGTTTAATCATATAAGATTTTGCAGTCACAAAGAAGAATAGGAATTTCAATGTGTGAAAATTTTGAAAGATAAACCAAACAAAAAAGAAATAAAAAGAAAAAGTGCTTAATTAATACGCAAAAAGTGACATAGGACACGCCCATCTCCCGCGGGCGTCTAGTTCTAGAAAAAATAACAATATTGACATAAGATTTGAACTCACAACCTCACTTAGAGAGGTACACCCAATAACCATCACGCCATATAATATTTTTAGCATGGGTGCACATAAATATGTTTAAATATTTTTGAGAAAATATAATATTATTATACATGATTTAGGGAGAGAAGCATGGGTTCACGTGCCCCATGAAACACCTCCTAGATACGCCCCTGGTCTAATCAGACGACGAACAACTCTTACCATTGCGTCAAGACCGTCCTCTAATCTAATAAATAGAAAAAATGAAGAAAAGTTTATTAATCTTAGCCATCTATCTTACCATTATCTTCTTTTTCAGTTTCTCTAGTGTGAAGATAAGGATTTTGCTTGGTTGAACAGCTTTATTTTACCTATCTTTAATGTTATCCTAGGTATAATATAAGACACTATGCCAGCACTAACTAAATTATTAATTACTATATATTCTCATCAAGCTTCAGCATGACCATGATTTTGTATGACTTCAACTGATGATTAACTGACTAAGCTTTTATCACACATGTCAATGTCTTGAAAGACAGTTTTTAAAAAAATTAATATTTCTATTACATCAACTACTTCTTGTCTTAAGGGTTAATTAAACAACTTAAAACCCATTGTTGTTGGAAAAGCTTCACCCATAGATTTAAGTTTTACGGGTTCAATCTTAAAATTTTTTGGCATTGAACACATTATATATTTAAAATTATGAGTTCATATGTACTATTTCTTGCACTTTTAATGAATTTTTACACAGATTTATGTCTAGTAGAAAGTACTGAGTTCGGATGAACCCGATACTTGAAGATTGCATCCGCCTCTGATAAAATACACATTGTCTTGTATTTATTGGTATGACGTAAACATGATCAGAGGCGTATTCAGTGTAGAAGCTATGAGTTCAACTCGCTCATTAAATATATAACTAAGACATTTTGAACCCATTAAATTAGATAAGATATGAGAGAATTGCGAATCTGAACTCATAAAATTTAAATCGTGGATCTGCCTCTGAACATGTACAGAGAAGTAGAACCCATTGTTATATCTGGCTTCCAGATAGATATTTTTCTTTATTAATTATTAATTGTAGAACATTCTATATATTTGGCATTGTATGAAAGTTCAAGAATAGCATATAATCATGCTTTGTACTTTTAGGTGTCAAACATTTAGCACCTTCTTGAGAAATTGTCTTTCTCATAGAACTACACATAATTGCCTTTACCCCTAAGATAAGATCCCAATTTGGCAAAATATAAATAAGTATGTAACATTAATAAATTAATTACAGCTCTTTTGACAGCTTATGATTATATGCAAATTACAAAGAAACAACAGGTAACATTGTCTGGTACAACTACTTGGTCAGCTTGTGACTAAAATAGCGGAGTACTAGTTTTCTTATTCTTATTTTTAAGGACTAAATGCCTATGCACTGACAAAGTATAAATTTTTTACATTATGAGTATATTATACTATATTTTATCGGGAAAATGCATAAGTACCGCTCTGATTTATACCCGGATTTTTAACTACACACTCTACCTTTGCGGGATTTTTATTACTCCCGTAAACTATTTTAAAGTAGAATTATTTGCACCCTTAGAGCTGACGTGGCAAGTGTGTGTATTTCACTCTCCATGGGAGAGTGAGAAGCAAGGAAAAACGACTTTCAGATTTTTCTTTTTGCTTTTTTTACCATTTTTTCTTACTTTTTTTTTCCTTTTCCTTTTCCTTTTTCTTTGTCTTTTCTTTTACTTATTTTTTCTTTTCGTCTCTAATCCCGGCGGATATTCATTCACAGACGACTTTGTCTAACCGTTTTTCTGTTTTTCTTTTTCCTCTTTCTATTATTTTCACACACAAATTAAACTCTCGAAAAGATCTATTCATAAGTGTCACGATCCAAGTTCTCCCTCCATAAACTGTCGTGGCGGCACCTAGTCTCTACGACTAGGTAAGCCTAACAATTAGCGGAAAAAGAATTAAAAGTACAAAACTAGCCAACTAACAGGTAAAATATAAGTAAAGTGTTTAAAATGCCACTCGGCATATACAAATGTAACACTCTCGACCAATAATAACACTACCAGAATCCGGAATCTCATGAATCACAAGCTAAAGAAATACATAGTGTTCTAACTCCAGAAGTCTAAACAAAGGAAAACTACAAGAAGTCTATAATTGTAGGGAGAATAGAGAGGGACTTCTAGGTCTGCGGACGCGGCAGATATACCTCGAAGTCTCTGGATCGCCTCGCCTCACGGATAGTATGGCTGAGCGGAAGAACCTGGATCTGCTCACGAAAAACATGTGCAGGAAGGGCATGAGTACACCACGGCGGTACCTAGTAAGTGCCAAGCCTAACCTCGGTCAAGTAGTGACGAGATCAGGTCAGGGCCCTACTGGTTATATATATAACATGGTAAAACAGTATGAAATGCGACGGTATAATTAAAATACTAACAGTTAATAAAGATGATATCACAGAAAGAAATAACTCAGTACACAGAGATAGCAACAGAGGATCTCCCAGGATAACGTCCCGTAATCCCAAACGTAAAATATGCAGAGGATCTCTCGGGATACCGTCCCGTAGTCCAAATCGTAAATGTGCAGGGGGATCTCCCGGAATACCGATCCGTAATCCCAAAGTAAATATCCAATACAGGGGGATCTCCCGAGATACCGTCCCATAGTCCCAAATATAAATGTGCAGGGGGATCTCCCGGAATACCGTTCCGTAGTCCCAAAGTAATTACACAACCAAATCAATATACGCAACAGTCTCAAGAAGGAAGTCTACAGTTCTACTCAGATTCATATCAAGGAAAACAGGTAACTTCTACCCTAAACATGCTACACAGAATTCAAGTAAGCAGTTAAAGCAGATAAGACAGTTAAGTCACGTAAGCATGCTTTCCTAAGCTAAACAAGAGGCTTCATATACTAGTATTGCTCAATTAAAGGAAAACATAGATATTTACTTAATGAAAAATGGGGTTTTTCAACAATTAGCACATGTACGCACTCGTCACCTCATGCACACGGCATTCATATAACAACAGTACCAAAATCCTAAGGGGAGTTCCCCCACATAAGGTTAGGCAAGCCACTTACCTTGAACCAGCTCAAAATCAATCCGATATCATGCTCTTGCCACGAGTATCCAACTCCGAGTGGCCCAAATCTAATCAAATCAATTACATAAGTAAATAAAACTAGAAGCAACTAATTTAACTAATGAATTTAAAGCTACAGCGAGAAATTAGAAAGACGCCCAAAAATCCTCCCCGGGCCCACGTCTCGGAATCGGGTAAAAGTTACCAATTTAGAACACCCATTCACTCATGAGATCACTCGTCCAAAAATTACTCAATTCCGACAACTAAAACTCGATCAGATGAGTAAAACAACAATAGATTGATGAAATATAAACGAAATAAGGTTAGGAATCATTACCCGCTGATTTCCTCTTCAAAAACCTCACAAAATTGCCTTCTCCCGAGCTCAAAATCGAATTTGATGTTATGAACTTCAAACCCTCGAAATTTCATATTTCTGCCCAGCGATTACCGCATCTGCGATCATGGGGCCGCATCTGTGGTTCCGCTTCTGCGACTAAGGGACCGCACCTGCGAAAACTCATTAAACCCCCAGGCACCGCACCTGCGCTCCCTTCCTCGCAGATGCGGTTCCGCTTCTATGGTCCATGGGCCGCATCTGCGACCAGCGGTCTTCATGCCTCAGACCGCATCTGCGGTTGCCAAACCGCTTCTGCGGTGCCGCACCTGCGGTCCAACATCCGCAGGCGCGAAACCAACAGGTTCATCACATCAGTAATTTGCCTAAGTCCAAATTCAATTCCGTTAAGCATCCGAAACTCACCCGAGGACCCCGGGACCTCAACCAAACATACCAACCAATCCTAAAACATCATATGGACTCAGTCGAACCCTCAAATCATATCAAACAACGCTAAAACCACGAATCACCCTCCAATTCAAACCTAATGAACTTGAATTTCCAAGATTCTACAACCGATGCCGAAACCAACCAAACCATGTCCAATTGACCCCAAATTTTGCACACAAGTTACATTCAACAGTACGGACCTATTCCAACTTCCGGAATTGGATTCTGACCCCGATATCAAAATTTCACTATCGGCCCGAAAACTCCAAACATTCAACTTTCGGCATTTCAAATTTAAATAAGCTAGGGATCTCCAAAACACAATCCGGACACGCCCCTAAGCCCGAAATCACCAACGGAGCTAACGGAATCGATGGAATTTCATTCCGGACCCGTCTCCACACTGCTCTGACTACTGTCCAATTTCTCAGACTTAGACCCTCATTTAGGGACTAAGTGTCCCAAAATACTCCGAAACTCAAGATAAACCATCCCGGCAAGTCACAATAGCAGAAACAGACACGGGGGAAACAGTTAATAGGGGATCAGGGCGTAAATTCTCAAAACGACCAGCCGGGTCGTTACATCCTCCCCCTCTTAAAACATTCGTTCGTCCTCGAACGAGCATATAGACATACCTGAAGTGGTGAAGAGATGAGGGTAATGGATGCGCATATCCTGCTCGGTCTCCCAAGTCGCCTCCTCGACCGGCTGACCCCGCCACTGAACCTTTACTGATGCAATTTCTTCGACCTCAGCTTCCGAACCTGCCTGTCCAATATAGCCACTGGCTCCTCAACATAAGATAGATCCTTGTCCAGCTGGACTGAACTGAAATCCAACACGTGTGACGGGTCACCGTGATACCTCCGGAGCATCGAAACTTGAAATACCGGTTGAACTCCTGCCATGCTGGGAGGTAAGGCAAGCTCATAAGCAACCTCCCCAACACGTCATAATACCTCAAAGAGACCAATAAACCTATAGCTCAATTTGCCCTTCTTACCAAATCTCATAAGGCCCTTCATAGGCGAAACCCGAAGCAAGACCCGCTCTCCAACCATAAATGAAACATCGCGAACCTATCGGTCCGTATAACTCTTCGGTCTAGACTTGGCTGTGCGAAGTCTATCCTAAATCACCTTAACCTTCTCCAAAGCATCCTGAACCAAGTCTGTGCCCAATAATCTAGCCTCACCCGGCTCGAACCAACCCACCGGGGATCTACACCGCCTACGATACAGAGCCTCATACGGTGCCATCTGAATGCTGGACTAGTAACTGTTGTTGTAGGCAAACTCCGCAAGTGGTAAGAACTGATCCAAAGAACCTCCAAACTCCATCACACACGCACAGAGCATATCCTCAAGAATCTGAATAGTGCACTCGGACTGTCTGTCCGTCTGGAGGTGAAATGCTGTGCTCAACTCCACCCGAGTACCCAACTCATGCTGTACGGCCCTCCAGAACCGTGATGTGAACTGAGTACCTCTATCTGAAATGATGGAAACTGGAATACCATGCAGACGAACAATCTCCCGAATATAAATCTCAGCCAACCGCTCTGAAGAATAGGTAGTACATACAGGAATGAAGTGCGCGGACTTGGTCAGCCGATCCACAATCACCCAAATGGCATCGAACTTCCTCAAAGTCCATGGGAGTCCAACTACGAAGTCCATGGTGATCCGCTCCCACTTCCACTCCGAAATCTCTATCTGCTGAAGCAAGCCACTCGGTCTCTGGTGTTCATACTTCACCTGCTGACAATTGAGGCACCGAGCTATAAACCCAACTATATCTTTCTTCATCCTCCTCCACCAATAGTGCTTTCTCAAATCCTGGTACATCTTCGCGGCACCCAGATGGATGAAATACCGCGAACTGTGGGCCTCCTCCAAAATCAACTCCCGAAGTCCATCAACATTGGGTACACATACCCGACCCTGCATCCTCAATACCCCGTCATCACTAATGGTCACATCTCTAGCATCACCATGCAGAACCTTGTCCTTGAGGACAAGCAAATGAGGGTCATCATACTGACGCTCTCTGATACGATCAAACAAGGAAGACCGAGAAACCATACAAGCTAGGACCCGACTGGGCTCCTAAATATCCAACCTCACAAACTGGCTGGCTAAGGCCTGAACATCCATCGCCATGGGCCTCTCTGCTGCTGGTAGATAAGCCAAACTCCCCAAACTCTCTGGCCGGCGACTGAAAGCATCGGTCACCACATTAGCCTTGCCCGGGTGATACAAGATAGTGATATCATAGCCCTTTAGCAGATCTAACCACCTCCTTTGACGCAAATTAAGGTATTTCTGCTTGAACAGATGCTGCAAACTCCGGTGATCAGTGTAGATCTCACAAGGAACACCGTACAAATAATGACGCCAGATCTTCAAGGATTGAACAATAGCAGCTAACTCGAGATCATGGACAGGGTAATTCTTCTCATGCATCTTCAGTTGTCTGGACGCGTAGGCAATCACCCTATCGTCCTGCATCAATACCGCTCCAAGGCCAATCCTTGAGGCATCACAATAGACAGTATAAGACCCCGAACCTGTAGGCAATATCAATACTGGGGCTGTAGTCAAAGCTATCTTGAGCTTCTGAAATCTCTCCTCACACTCCTCCGTCCACCTGAGCGGAGCACCCTTCTGGGTCAGCCTGGTCATAGGTGTTGTAATAGATGAAAATCCCTCAACAAATCGACGGTAATAACCTGCCAAGCCAAGAAAACTACGGATCTCTGTAGCTGAGGATGGTCTGGGCCAACTCTGCACTGCTTCCACTTTCTTCGGATCCACCTTGATCCCTTCACTCGATACTACGTGACCCAAGAATGCCACGGAATCCAACCAGAGCTCACATTTTGAGAACTTTGCATATAATTTCTTTTCTCTCAAGGTTTGAAGCACTGTTCTCAGGAGACTCCGGGAGTACACCAGAATGTCATCAATAAAGACAATGACAAACGAGTCAAGATATGGCCGGAATACACTGTGCATCAAATGCATAAATGTTGTTGGGGCATTGGTCAGCCCAAATGACATACAAGGAACTCGTAATGACCGTACCGAGTCCTGAATGCAGTCTACTGGATATCTGGCTCCCGAATCTTCAAATGATGATAACCTGAATGCAAGTCAATCTTAGAAAACACTCGAGCACCCTGTAACTGATCAAACATGTCATCAATACGAGGCAAAGGATACCGGTTCTTCACTGTAACTTTGTTCAACTGGCGATAATCAATGCACATATGCATAGAACCATCCTTCTTCTTCACAAACAAGATAGGAGCACCCCAAGGTGACACACTGGGCCGAATAAAGCCCTTATCAAGAAATTTTTGTAACTGCTCCTTCAATTCCTTCAACTCAGGAGGAGCCATACGGTAAGGAGGAATAGAAATGGGCTGAGTGCCCGGCAACAAATCAATGCCAAAGTCAATATCTCTGTCGGGCGGCATGCCCGGAAGATCAGCTGGGAAACATCAGAGAAATCCCGCACTACTAGGACTGAATCAACTGTAGGGGTATCAATACTGACATCTCTCACATAAGCTAGATACGCGTCACACCCCTTCTCAACCATTCGCTGAGCTTTAAGAAAATAAAATAACTCTACTGGAAGTGTGGTCTAAGGTACCCCTCCACTCTAGTCGCGGTACACCTGGCATAGCCAGTGCCACGATTTTGGCGTGATAATGAAGAATAGCATAATGGGGCGACAACCAGTCCATGCCCAAGATAACATAAAAATCTACCATGTTGAGTAATAATAAATCGGCTCTGGTCTCAAAACCACTAAGAGCAATCAAACACGACCAATAAACGCGATCCACAACAAGAGAATCTCCCACGGGAGTAGAAAAATAAATAGGGGAACTCAAAGAATCCCAACACACGCCCAAATGCGGGGCAAAATAAGAGGACACATAAGAATAAGTGGAGCCTGGATCGAATAGAACTGATGCATCTCTATGACAGAGCGGAACAATACCTGTGATGACAAAATCGGAGGCGACAACCTCAGTACGGGTAGGAAGAGCATAGTATCAGGCCTGGCCTCCCCCTTTAGGGCGACCTCTACCTCCCCGACCTCCACCTCTAGCTGGCTGAGCAGGTGGGGTAGCAACTAGTGCTGTGATCATAGCCTGGGAACTCTGTGGAGCACGCTGTGGCTGAGAAGTCTGTGGAGGTGCACCCCAACTAAGTCTAGGGCAATCCCTCACCATATGGCGTGTGTCGCCACACTCAAAACAAGCTCTGGGAGAACGTGGCGGTTGTGATTGGCTCGGGCCAGGTCTGCTGGACTGACCACTGAAAGCACCCCACGCAGGAGGCGCACTAGATACTGGATGTGCATAATAAGGCTCCTGAGGTCTAGGAGGAGCTGGAATACCGATGGCTGCTGGAGGAGCTGAATGAACGGGGCGGCTCATATAACCCCTACCATGACGAACTGCAGCTGGGGCACGAGCACCAGAATAATGGCCCGACTCTCGAGACCTCTTGGCCTCTCTCTCTTCTCTATCCCGAGCAAGCATGCCCTCTACTCTCCTAGCAATGCTCACCACCTGCTAATAAGCAATATCCATCTCCAACTCCCGGGCCATGCTAGACCTGATACTGGGAATGAGTCCCTCAATAAACCGGCAAACTCTCTCACGAACCGTAGAAACCAAGGCCGGTGCATGCCTAGCCAAGTCACTGAAACGGACAGCATACTCCGAAACAGTCATAGAACCCCGGCGAAAATGCTCAAACTCCGCGCGCCATGCGTCCCAGAGGCTTTGAGGAACGTACTCCCTCAAAAACATATCTGAAAACTGGGTCCATGTAAGGGAAGCTGCCTCAGCCGGATTGTCCAACTCAAAAGTACACCACCACTGATAAGCTGCTCCTCGAAGCTGAAGGCAGTAAAAGAAACCCCACTCGACCCTGATATACCAATAGTGCGGAGGATATGGTGGCACTCCTCCTGAAATACCTGAGCATCCTCTGATGCTAGACCACTGAATGTAGGAGGCTGGTACTTCATGAACCTCTCAAGCCTCCTCTACTCCTCCTCTAAAGCTACTGCCCTATCCTCGAGCTAAATTGGGGCTACAGGCGGTACCGGTATAACCTCTGGGATCTGATCAACCTGAACCCGCTGCTCTGGGGTGCGGGCGGTGGGAGTCTGTGCTCCTCCCCTGGCCTGAGATGTGGCTGCAGGAAGGGGAATCAACCCTGCCTGAGCTAAAGTGGTGTACATGCTCATGAACTGTGCAAGGGTCTCCTGGAGAGCTGGAGTAGTAGTAGCAGTAGGCGTATCAGGCGCCTGGGCTCCGGCTGGAGTTGCTGGTGGCTCCTCTATGGCAGCTTGCGCGGGTGCTCTGGCTGCACCACGTGCGCGTCCTTGACCTCTACCCCGGCCCCAACCTCTGGCGGCTCTAGAAGGGGGCGCGGGTGCCTGGTCATCTCCGGTAGCACGTGTCCTCACCATCTACGAGAGAATAGAAGACAGAGGTTTAGAATTTTGAAATCAATAATCTCGCGCGACAAGGAATCAAATGAAGTGGAAATTTTCCTAACAGTTACATAGCCTCTCGAAGATAAGTACAGACGTCTCCGTACCGATCCGCGAGACTCTAATAAACCGTGTTGTGATTCATGACTCCTATGAACCTAGAGCTCTGATACCAACTTGTCACGACCCAAGTTCTCCCTCCATGAACTGTCTTGACGGCACCTAGTCTCTACGACTAGGTAAGCCTAACAATTAGCGGAAAAAGAATTAAAAGTACAAAACTAGCCAACTAACAGGTAAAATATAAGTAAAGTGTTTAAAATGCCGCTCGGCATATACAAATGTAACACTCTCGACCAATAATAACACTCCCAGAACCCGGAATCTCATGAATCACAAGCTAAAGAAATACATAGTGTTCTAACTCCAGAAGTCTAAACAAAGGAAAAATACAAGAAGTCTATAACTGTAGGGAGAATAGAGAGGGAGTTCTAGGTCTGCGGACGCGGCAGATATACTTCAAAGTCTCTGGATCGCCTCGCCTCACAGATAGTATGGCTGAGCGGAAGAACCTGGATCTGCACACGAAAAACATGTGCAGGAAAGGGCATGAATGCACTACGACGGTAAACAGTAACTGCCAAGCCTAACCTCAGTCGAGTAGTGACGAGATCAGGTCAGGGCCCTACTGGTTATATATATAACATGGTAAAACAGTATGAAATGCGACGGTATAATTAAAATACTAACTGTTGATACCCAAAATCAGTCATCATTTCGTTACCCTAAAACTCTTTCATCCTTCCCGGGTAAAGAGGGGCAGCTGTTGATACCCAATTTTTCCCTCATATATTTAAAATATGCATAAACACTTTCAAAATATTGTGCATGCATTTACAAACATGCACAAGTGTTTTACAATTTTTTCTATAATTTTTCAAGGCCCTAAATTCATTTATTTCTGCATTTTTTTAATTACATAAATGTTCAAAACTATCCCTCATATTATTTTGTGATGATTTAATCATCTAAATTCATCATTTATGTTCATAAGAGTGTTCAGATATTTAATTGCATCTTTAAATTACATTTGCATTTTTAAAACTATAGTTGCATATTTTGCAAAAATAGCCCCTACATATGCATAATTACATTATCTATACAGAAAATGACCTTTTTATATTTTTATAATATTGAATAATTATTTTAAATCACCTTCACGCTTGAAAATCATTTTTTTAATCATTTAATTAGCTATTTTTAAAATTATTTTATTTAGTAAAATGGGTATTTAACAAATAGCCCCTAATCTACACCCAAAATCGGACCCCTTCCAATATAATTAACCAAAGCCCAATTCAAAACAACCCTAACTCAATTAAAATCCTACCCGACCCAGACCCTTTCTCATCCTATTCCTTCTTACCATTTTTAACCCAAATGACCCCCCAACCTATTTTATTTGTTACACTCCGCCACCCTTGACAACCCCTCCGCTTCTCTCTCAATCACCCATAACCCTGATCGTCGTCACCGGCAAAAACTCCCGTCTATGGAGTTTCTATATATTCTCCGGCTCCTACCGGCCTTCTATACCCTCTAGGTGTTGATTGCATGGGTTCTTAGAAGAATCTCAAGGAGATTCGACTTGATTCTTTGTTCGAAATTCATTTCCAGGCCTGTCTAGGGCCATTCTCGTTTGTGAGTACTGATCTCCTCCTATTTTTAGTTCGAATCTTTGGTTTCTGACAGAGTTTTCTTCATTTCTACTATTTTTTGAAAACCCTAGTTCCATGACCACTGGATCTGTTCAGATCCTCGTAGATCTAAAGTGTTCTGAGTTCTATTTGGTACTTTTTCCACAAAAATCTTTTGTTTTGCTAATGTTATTTCGATTCCGTTATTTTCTGAAATTTAGGGTTCGTCCCAGGTTTTCTTCAAAGGTTTTTTTAACTTTCAAGTGTTTAAACTAATGGTTTCATTACATGTTTGATTAATTTTTGTGTATATGCTTAAACCCTAGATATTCCTGTTTGTGACACTGATTTCTTCAATTTTTTCCCATTATTGTGTTTATATCTGTGAACCAGCTGTATTGACTGATTCTATTTTTAATTCTGAACAACTTTTCTGTTAACACCAGTATTATTTGTGTCAAACCTCCTTTTTACTACCCCGACAAGGGTATAAGGAAGTTTTTCCAATTAAAGTGACAATCGAGACGGGATTATTTATTTAAAATCAGAGTCGCCACTTGGGATAGTTTATGGTGTCCCAAGTCACCGGTTTAAAATCCCAAATCGAGGAAGTTTGACTCTGTTTACAGTCTGCGAACATAGAAATCCGAGTAAGGAATTCTGTTAACCCGGGAGAAGGTGTCAGGCATTCCCGAGTTCCGTGGTTTTAGCACGGTCGCTCAACTATTATCAATTTGCCTAATTATCTGATTTATTACACATTTTTAAACCTACGTGCATTTTTATTCCTTTTAACCGCTTTTAACATTTTTCAGGAAAATTCATGATTGCTATACACTTATTTGTTTGTTGAAAACACATCATAAACCACGCTACATGAAATGCACCCGCGGTACACGACATGTTTATCTTATTTAACATTATGGTAGGGTCACATGAAATGCACACCCGAGCCCCTTTAATCTAATTTGACGTAGTTCAGTTGATGAATTGCAACCCAATTACTATACTGTGACAAAATCATGTTCAGTTATAACCAATTCGAACAAACATACGAGCAGATAACTAAATGAGCAAATTCAAAACTATGAAAAAACAACTACACAAACAACAGGATCTTAATTAAAATTACGTATTCTTCTACTTCATTTTATTTTAGCTTTCATTTAGACTACATTTTATACACGTCAGTTTTCATTCGAAGTGTTGCCAGATGCTTGAAGTCACCAGAATTTTAATCAATACTCGTTAAACATCTATATCTTAGTGAGGCAATGAATCGGGGAAACCAAACTCATGAAAATCTATCCAAGAAGATTAAACCAAACCATATATAAACAACAATTAGCGAAACAAAATTGAACAAACCAAATACTAATAGGACACACTCCAAAACAGAGGAATAAAGGTTAAACTCAGATGATCATTAAATTGAAGCAAATAAACTAACTAATCAAAACAAGAAAATAGCCAAACGGTTCATTAAACATGAAGAACAGTACTTCTGAAAGGAACAACAAAAGGCAAGAAAACTGACCAAAAGTATATCCCAGACCGGCGACAACAAACAGAACCAGCGACCGGAGACCTTAAATGGCAACTTCGCCGGATTCAATGGAGGAAAGAAGATGATTTTGAGGAGTGTAGGTACTGCACTTTTTCTGAGAAAGAAAAAGAAAACCAGCAGCAGAGGCGATGCTCCTGGCCAAAAAAGAAGAAGAAAGTCCCTCTCTCTCTAGTTCCAAGGGTTGTTTCGTCCCCTCTCTATCTTCTCCGTTCTCTGTTTTTGTGTTTAATGGCAATGGACTGGCATGGAGGGCTGGTTCTCCTGTCGATGAAGAGGTGAGGAGGTCTGGTGGGTGGTTGTTCTCTGTTGGAATTGGAACTAAAAAAGAAGAAACGGGAGTCGTTGGTTAGAGGTGTGGTGGCGACGGACTGCTAGAGGTCGCTGCTTGTTGTGGTGGGCGGCGAGAGGTATTTTGGAGATGGTGTGGAGAAGAAATAGTTCAGGGGGAGGGGGGGTCCTAGGTCTGCCGCTGTCAGCTCTAGCTGCTGTAGCTTTTCAGATTTTGATTTTTTTTGTATAGGTTACTCCAAATCCAGAGGAAGAACGGCGGATTCTCTTGGTCTAGGGTCTAGGGGTCTAGTTTGTTTTTGTAGGATTTTTTTAGGTTAAGGGAGTATGGGTTTGATCTTATTGGGCCTTAAAATTGGGCCAAAGACTAAAAATGGACTACAAAAGTCATAAAAATGGGATAAACCAACCCAAAACTGACTCTTCCTTCTAAAAATTATATACAATTTATAACATAGAAATATAAGACTAATCTTAATTAATTAAAATAGACAGTATTATGTTGTGAGACTATTTTGGTATTTTTTTCAAGATTATATAAAAAATAAAAATCCTAGTAAAATAGTATGACTACAACACATTAATGAAACTATTTTTGTAATTTTCGTTTTTGTGATAAAATAAAGTAGAAGAGTCAAAGCTAGTTGAAATAACTATATTAGACCTAAACTAAATATTTATATGCTAAAATATGTAAAATCTTGGGGAGGGTCAAAAATCACATGTCTACAGCTGCCCCTCTTTGACTGGAAACACGAAGTATTTTCAGACAAAGAACGACTAGACAGGTTTTTTGACCCGACCCTTATTTAGAGAGACCAAAAACTAAAAGAAAGGAGAATGTGACCGAGCCCTGGTATCTGAGCTGCCTACATATCCTTGGCTATAAAGGAATCAGGCCACGTGTAGTTCAGAAGTAGGAACAGTGATAGAGTATACTGAGGTGGAGAGCCGGTCGAGGTACCGTTCCGTCGAGGTTCCGGTCTGCGGTCCTGTTATTACATCAAAATCAAAAATGAAAAAGACTACTAAGCCCATCAGCTACGAGTTACAAGATTCCTATCTATGAGTCTTCTGAAGCTTGATCTTGAGTCTTGAATGGTTCTTCATGCAGACTTTAGATTTGAACCTTGACACTTGCTAGCTGCAGGTGCTAGTTCATTCTTCTTCAACTTTTTCGGATCAAAACCGGACACACCATGCTTGTGACTTCAGTCATGTCTTAAGTAGTCCACCTCTTGTCTCAGCTTTTGCATTTTGAATTCACTTCCCTTTTTTTTCCTTTTTTATTCTGGATTGAGATTACTTCTATTGATCATCTTGGACTGTTGACCCGCATTCTTGACGCGAGCTTCTGCTACTTTTAACTTGAATTGAATTCTGAAATGACTTCCCTTGTTCTCCAGGTGGGCGCCTGCTACTGGCTTGAAACTTGAGATAATTCCGAAACAAATTCCCTTGTTCTCCAGGTGGGTGCCTGCAATCAAACAACAAAACAAACGAAATTTTCTGCCCCAGTTTGCACTCGAAAGATTTGTGAGTTGTTAGCAAAACCGTAAACCACTTATGCTGTCGATGAGATGATGAGAGTAAACTAAAGACTCGACCAGGATGTGCATCTCCTATGAGTAAAACTAAGAAACTTTAACCAGCAAATGCGTCTGCTAAAAATAAAATCGGAATGACCCAGATTAGGAAGTGTGTCTCCTACAGGTGAAACTTGAATGAACCAAACTAGGAAGTGCGTCTCCTAGGGGAGGAATCTCAATTTAGGAAGTGCGTCTCCTAAAACAAAATATAACTTGAAAGACCCGGACTAGGAAGTGCATCTCCTACGGGTAAAACTTCAATGAACCAGACTAGAAAGTGCGTCTCCTAGGGCTGAACTTAAATGACCCAAACTAGGAAGTGCTTCTCCTAGGGGTGAACTCTCAATTTAGGAAGTGCGTCTCCTAGGGGTGAAACTTCAATGACTCAAACTAGGAAGTGCGTCTCCTATGAATGAACTCTCAATTTAGGAAGTGCGTCTCCTAAAACAAAAATATAACCTGAAAAACCCAGACTAGGAAGTGCGTCTCCTATGGGTGAAACTTCAATGACTCAAACTAGGAAGTGCGTCTCCTCCTATGAGTGAACTCAAATGACCCAAACTAGGAAGTACGTCTCCTAAGGGTAAAATCTCAGTTTAGGAAGTGCATCTCCTAAAAGTATATCCTGAAAAACCCAAACTAGGAAGTGCGTCTCCTAGGGGTGGAACTTCAATGACTCAGGCTAGGAAGTGCGTCTCCTAGGGCTGAACTTAAATGACCTAAACTAGGAAGTGCGTCTCCTAGAGGTGAAATCTCAATGAATCAAACTAGGAAGTGCGTCTCCTATGAATGAACTCTCAATCTAGGAAGTGCGTCTCCTAAAGGTATATCCTGAAAGACCCAGACTAGGAAGTGCGTCTCCTAGGAGTGAAATCTCAATTTAGGAAGTGCGTCTCCTATGGGTGATACTTCAATGACTCAAACTAGGAAGTGCGTCTCCTAGGAATGAATTTAAATGACCAAAGCTAGGAAGTGCGTCTCCTAACAAGTATAATCTGAAAGACCCCTACTAGGAAGTGCGTCTCCTAACGGGTAAAACTTCAATGACTCCAACTAGGACGTGCATCTCCTAGAGATGAATTTAAATGACCAAAACTAGGAAGTGCATCTCCTAGGGGTGGAATCTCGATTTAGGAAGTACGTCTCCTAGAGCAAAATATAACTTGGAAGACTTGGGCTAGGAAGTGCGTCTCCTAGGGGTAAAACCTCAGTGACTCAAACTCATATGATCCAAACTAGGAAGTGCGTCTCCTAGGGGTAAAATCTCGATTTAGGACGTGCGTCTCCTACAACAAAATATAACTTGAAAACCCAGACTAGGAAGTGTTTCTCCAAGGGGTGATGTGTGATCTTCTCAATGGCCTTCGCGTAAGCAGAATTGGGGCATTACACCTGAAAAACTCAAGCTTCCAAGCTTTGATATGAACATAGCTTCCGTCCCTGTTTCAAACAAAGAAAACTCGTGAGTTTAAACATGGTGGTTGGTTTGTGGCCTTGACTTTGCGGGCGATTGCTCCTTCACTTGCCATGATAACCTTGATTTCAACTTGAAAGACCTTGCTTGTTTATTGACTAACCACTTCCTCTGTTACCATTATCACAAAAAATACCTCTGATCCGTTCAAACCCAATACCCTTTTATCTGTTGCATTGCTCATGAATTGAATACCGAACCTTTGTATTTTACATGAATCCCAAAACACGTTGATTGTTGCCAACTCAGTGCGCCTACTGTTCTTTCCTGACTTATGCCACTTTGATGTGCAAGACAGATTCCGTTTTGCGCAATTGGAAAGCTGGTAGCAAATTTTGAAGTCATTTCTCACTTGTTTTTACCAAACAGACTCAAGAAGAGGAAGTAAACAAGACAAAGGAACAGAGTAAGGGACAATGGAAAGAGATGATACCTAACAAGAAAATTACAAAGTAGAAACTTATCAGATGTGGACACCAACTCTAATGACCATGACATGCACCTTTTGATTAAGTGGCCTAATCTGTCAAGCAAGTGAATGTTCAACTCTTGTTGTACCTCTGAGTCGTGAAACTGGGCTTCAATGCTCCGATTATCCCATCTGATTCACGGTCCTTATTCGACTTGTAGTGCCCGAAGGGTGTTCACTATCAAGCCTCTCTCATTTTGTTCTTTCTCTCAACTTACCGTCGCCTTATGGTGCCTGTGAAGGTTTTCACCGATAAGACTCTCTCATTTTTTTGTTTTCCTTGTGTAGAACGGAGTGTTTCCCCTGATGTGAATCATACCTCTAACTCGCTTGACTTGGCACTACTCAAAGATTGATCGGAAGGTCTTTCTTTGGATCGTAATGTAGGCTTTTGGATAGGATTAGAAAAAAAGGGTATCATAAAGGCTCAAAAACAGCTTAAAAGGGCTCAAAATTACAACTTTTGTAATCAGATCTCTTACAACAACCACAACTTCTGGCCCAGTTTCTTTGCTTGGGGACTTTTGAATTTTTATTTTGATAGGACCGAACCGTGAGGCTGCCTACGTATCCTTAAAAGGAATCAGGTCGAACGTAGTTCATGACATAGGAATTGCTTTATTTTTTGTACTTTTCTCTTTCTTTTTTTTCTTTTTCTCTTTTTTCTTTTCTTTTCTTTTCTTTACTCTTTTCGCATTTTTCTTTCTCTTTTTCTCTTTTCTTTTCCTCTTTTCTCTTTTTTTTTTAGTTTTGTATCTGTATTTCTAAACTCTGCTTCTGATTCCAAAAGAGGGATATGAAAGAAAATAAATAAGGCTCAAAGGGGGCAACAAAGGATAAAGTGTTTAGATAGCAGAATAAAATGCCTTCGTCATTCCAATCTTCAAAGCATGCCAAATACAAACAACACAATTAAACAAACCAAAGAAATCATACATAATATCTTTTGACTGCATCAGAATTGATAGCCATATCCACACATTTGCCTTCTACATCTGTTAAATACAAAGCACCATTGGACAACACTCTCGTTACCACGAACGGCCCCTGCCAATTTGGGGCAAACTTGCCTTTAGCTTCAGCCTGATGCGGTAGGATGCGTTTCAATACTTGTTGACCCACTTCAAATTTTCGGGGACGCACATTCTTGTTGTATGCTCTTGCCATTCTCTTCTGATACAATTGACCATGACACACTGGCGGCAGTTCTTTTTCGTCAATCAGACTTAATTACTCCAAACGGGTTTTGACCCACTCATCATTATCAATTTCAGCTCCAGCAACAATCCGAAGGGATGGAATTTCAACTTCCGCGGGTATCACTGCTTCAGTACCATATACCAACAAATAAGGAGTTGCACCTACTGAAGAGCGAACAGTAGTGCGGTAACCCAGCAAAGCAAAAGGCAACTTTTTATGCCATTACCTAGAACCTTGTACCATCTTTCGAAGTATCTTTTTATGTTCTATCTGCCCCAGTTTCACACAACTCGGGCTTTAAGTGATCTCAAAATGCCTTTACTTATTTCCCTCAAATGTCCTTATTATCTTCAAAATTGTTCCATTGCTTCATGACTAAACTAACTTTTAAGACCAGGCTGATAATTACGCGTGCATGTCATATCACTAGAATCAGCATGAAAAGACTATAAAAGGAAAAGAGAGCTAAACAAACTGACTAGAAATAACAGAAACAGGAAATTGCATTAGACAGACGGTGAAAAGGTTTAAACAACAAAACAAGCAAAATACACTAGGGTTACAACCCTGGAAAAACCTAAGTAACACTAAACGAGCTATTACGACTAAACAAACTAGGCAAAATAAAAGGATAGAAGGGTTTGAGTCACAAGACAATATCCGAATTACAACCCTGTAAATAACCCGGACAACAGAAATGACAACAAAATAAACCACCAAGACTCCTCCCCAGCTAACCAAGAAAGGAGCGTCTTTCCAATTACCAAGCTCGGCATCTTAGCCACTGAGTTCCACATCAATATCACCAAGACCATTACCAATTTCAATATCATTAACTTCAGTCAGCAAGTTCCCAAGAGGATTCTCGTACTCCCTGTCGCCACGCATCATCCCCGCAAAGTGTGCATCATCATGTGCAGGTAAAGGATTCTGCGTGATATTCTGGGTGTCACTATCCTGGATCACAATTATCCCATCTTGAATCATTCTTTCTATTTACCTTTTCAAAGCACGACAATCTTTAATGCTATGACCTTGGACATTAGAGTGGTACATGCACCGTACAACAGGATCAAAACCTTTTGCATGTGGGCCTGGAGTATAGCCGAGGAGCGGCTCAATCAGGCCAGAATGCTTTAACTTTTCAAACAAGCTTGTGTAGGACTCCCTGATTGGCGTGAAACTATTTCTTTGCCTTTGTTTCCCTCCCTGCCCTTGTTTTCTAGGGTTGTTGGGTGCTCGAAAATGTTGTGAAGGCAAGAGTGCATTATGTGGTACTGGCGCTCGCCATAAGGAGTGACCCGGTGGTTGGACAGATGACCGGACATTGTTCGGAGGATAATACTGAGGTGGATTATGTGGAGCTCGGGGATAGGTTTGGGGTTGGGGTTGAGGCTGGGTATATTGGTGGGGCGGACCCGTTGGACCATGTCGTGATCCTGAGACAACCATGGCAACATCATCATGTTCCTTCTGACCCAGCAAGCTTCCTGTGTCGTTCTGAATTGCTAGTGTTGTGGCTTTTAAAGCAGAATAGCTCATGATCTTGCTCGACTTCAGCCCATCTACTACCATTTCTCCCATTTTTACCACATCATTAAAAGGCTTACCCACAGCCGAGATCAAATGCCCAAAGTAAGTTGGCTCTTGAGCTCGAAGAAAGTACTCGACCATCTCGTTTTCTTCCATCGGGGGATTGACTCTGGCAGCTTGCTCTCTCCATCTGAGCTCGTATTCCCTAAAGCTTTCAGTAGGCTTCTTTTCCATCTTGGTGAGGGACATGCAATCCGGGACGATTTCTATATTGTACTGAAAGTGTCGGGCAAAGGCCTGAGCCATATCGTCCCATGTGTACCACCTGTTAGTGTCTTGGCGGGTGTACCACTCCAGAGCTTCCCCACTCAGACTCTGACTGAAATATGCCATCAATAATTTGTCTTTCCCACCGGCGCCTCTCATCTTACTGCAGTAGCCTCTCAAATGGGCCACGGGATCTCCATGTCCGCCATACAAATCAAACTTTGGCATCTTAAACCCAGCTGGCAGTTGGACGCCCTTTATAGTCACGACTGTTGTCATGGAAAAAGAGTTTGTTTTCTATCAAAGAAGCATATGTCAGGAAACAAGCACAGGTCTTTGTATGACACGCTCATCTGGCTCCATATCCCTTGCATGTTTCTTAAAGACCGCTCTAAGATTTTCACCTTCCAGGATATCTCGTCTTGCTCCACTGTCTTAGCAGGCTTTTCAGCTTCGCCGGGAGGCTCAAAATGAGGAGCGTGAGAGTATGGATCCGAGACCTTGAAAGTTGGTTCTGGAGCATATGTTGGGCATCGGGGACTTTGAACACAGTCTCGTTAGAGGATCGAGGAAAAGCAGCTGGTGGAGGAGCTACAAAAGCATGAATGGCCAAAGGAGCGGGATATGAGGTGGTTTTGGCGGGTGGAGTGTGAAAAGGTTGCAGGTAGATATCAGCAGCAGTAGGGAGCTGGATTTGCGACAGTGGTGGAATAGTTGCAGGGTTTTCAGTGTAGTTAGCGGGGAATGAAGGTGGAGGATGCCCCATGATCCAAGATTGATACATTTCTGCCATCTGCTATTTCAACCTTGGGACCTCCTCTTTCACTTCAGACTCCGACTCCACAAACTCCCTCGACGGGTCAACAACTCTTGTGTCCAGGTCTTTGCTAGTCATGGCTACCTTGCTCTTTGACCTTGTGTTGTACGGATGAGTTACCTTAAGAACCACAAACCAACCACCCTTCTGCTATAAGGGAGATAACAAAAAGAAACAAAATGAGGTCATCACGTTAGCATTAGGACATTTAACAGCTAAAAATTACATTGCGTGCAATGCACCTAGCAACAATTGACGGTTCAAGAATGATTTCGAGGGTCACAAGGTCACTTGGCATCATCCCCATTTTGTTCATTTCAATCTTGTCTTTTCTAGCACTTCTTGGCTTGCTCATCTTCCTTCCTTTTTTTTCTTCTAATTATCACTCTTTTCTTTCCTCTCAGTTCTCACATCCCATAGTTTCACCTCTTTTTCTTTCTTTTCTTTTTTTTTTCCTTTTTTTTCTTTTTTTCTTATTTTTCTTTTAATTTTTTTAAAAAAAAATGAATCGATCGAACCCTATGTAGGTTGCCTACGTATCATGATGCCGCATGAATCAGATCTTTGCGTAGTTCGGGAAGATCGAGAATAAAGTAAACAAACTAACGTTCTCATTTTCTTTTTCTTTTTTTCTTTTTTGTTTATTACCTTAATGACTACTCTTATGAAAAAAGAGAAATAAAAGAAGCAAATCTTTTTTTTTGAATTTTATAGACTTAATGTTCTATAACCTATTCTAAACACAAGCTTAAACGAGAATCTATCTTTTTTTTTTTAAACAAAACTATATGAGAAATTATTAAGGAAAAAACCCTAGAAGAAAAGAAATATATTTTGATTCTTTTTTTTAGGAAGGAAATCTAAAGAATAAACCAAAGAAAAATGTTTTGAATTTTCATTTGATATCCCTGAATAAAGATTTCGAAACGAGAAATGAACAAGATAAAAAAAATATTTTTGGATTTTAGTTTTTGATTACCTAAGGAAGAAACTCTAAAGATAAACAACATATAAAGTATGTTTTTTTTCTTCTATGTACAATATCCTAAAGTTCTAGTGAAAATAAAAAGAATATTTTTTTTTATTCATTTTTCATCAATTTCCCAAAGAAGAACCTCAAAAGAAAATCTTTTTTGAATTTTTGGAATTAATATCTTAAAGAAAACTTTTAAAGAGGTACTAAAAGAAAATTCTTTTTTTTTTTTTGAATTTTTAGTCTTAATGTACTAAAAGTAAATATAAAAGCAATTTTTATTTTGAGTTCTAGATATTAATTCAATCAAGGAAAACCACCTCAAATGATTTTTTTTTTATTCCTAGAATTAGCATTCTAAAGAAAACTTCTAACGCAAATATAAAAACGCAATTTGTTTTTTTTTTGGATTTTTGATTTATAACACATTTTCCAAATACAAAATAGGAAATACAATAACAAAAGACTCGGCAAACTTAACTAGACTACGACAAACTCTGACATCACCTAAAAGACTCGACATTACTGTACAAGACTAGAAGGTAAAAGATGACATAAAAAAGAACAACAGACTCAAAACATAATAACTAAAAAAAATCTCCTTAAGCAAACTCCTGAATGAGCGACCCTGACTGGATGGTCCTGGGGTGTCTGTCATGCTCAAACTCCGGTAAGTAAGTCCACAAATGTATGAGAAGATTAAGATCAAATAAAGTTAAAGACCTAGAACGCTATGTGAAACAATAACCCTTCCTGTTGGACACATGCAAGACATGATTGTGACTATTTTTCTAAAATTAACCTATGTAGCTAAAAGTGGCTAAAATATAAGATTTGGCTAAGACCCCGCGAAGCCAAGAACCTAAGACTCACTAGGAAGACCGGGCCCTATGTGGGTTGCCTACGTATCACGCCTTGAAAGACGAGAATCAGGTATGCGTAGTTCAGGCAGATTGGATACGGGAGAGAATAAAAAAATAACTAATTTAGAGAAAATGTTATGAAACAATAAAAGGACAAGAGCAATATTGCAGAGAAAGAGAGAGAGGGAGAGAATTCTTATTGATTTGGGATGAATTACAATAGAATAGAACCCTCTATTTATAGGGAGAAAGTGACTTAGCCACCAAGTAACAAACCCTAAGATCTCTCCAAAATATAGACATTCACCTTAAATAGAATTCTATTTATAACACTCCCCCTTGAATGTCTATTCAACAGATAATGTGCCTCGTTAAAACCTTGACTAAAATAAAACCCAGTGGAAAAAAAATTCTAGAAAACGAAAAAGAGTACACAAATCTAACAATACGCCTTTTGGTTGCCTCGTTAAAAACCTTGCAAGGAAAACCCAGTGGGACAAAACCTTGTAAGAGAAAAAGAGTACAACGCGTATTAACTCCCCCTGATGAGAGCATAAATTCACATCCTTAAGCATTTGCATTCCAATCTTGTGCACCATCTTCAAAAGATCTCTTGAACGAATTTGTTTCACCTTGAAATCATCATTCCTAACAGATGTATTGTCTTCATATGATCTTGTTGGAATCGTCAGTTCAATATCTTCACATAGAGGTGAAAACTCTTGCTATCATATTATCATGCATATAGTTATAGCAAGATACATTTGTGCACAAATTGCACTGATGAAGTGGTACTTCAGGATCAAGAATTATATATGCTTCAAGCAACTTAAATCCTTCATGGATTGTCATATAAGTTAATTCATATAAGCCATATAAATAGACTTTAGATTTGTATCAAATTTTCATGTCATGCCAGACATATAAGATACATAAAGGTGATAGCACACACCATTGTCTTTATACTTTTAAGTGTTTGAACTACAGGTCCAAAACTACTTGTCATTCATATGAAACCAAATTCCACTTGAATTGTTTCGCCAAACTTAAGATCCTCATATATATTTAGCGCTATAATCAATGTCGTCGACAAACATTTTATATCAGTTTCAATATTTTTTCATAAAGACATAACATAGAGATCTCTTCATTTATATTTTCAGGTACCTGAATCTCTCATGAGATTTTATGAAGTGTTATGTCATGTGATCTTCTAGATCAATTGCCTCCTTATTATGATCAGTTTGATCATTTGCTCATCTTCTATATTAAGAAGTTTATTTGAAACCGATTTGTCTATACGCTTCAAGCGTACCATAGACTTTGTCCTTCTAGGACTTAATAGGAGCATTTGCAATGAGAATATAGTTACTTTCTTTTGGTCAACAAATGCGTCTGGTATGCTTTGCAATATATTGCAGATGAATTATCTTTTTATGAACTTCAAGTTCATATTATTTTATTCGAGGATCTAGATGTACAAATAATAATTCATTTCACGTAACTTTTTCTCAATTGTTTATTATGTCTCCCCCTCATGTTAGAAAAACTAACTTGTTTCCTCAACTTTGAGAACCCATCTTTATGCGTTATGGTGTTAATCAAAATATACACCGCACATCAATAATAATAAGATGGAATTATTTGGTTCCAGGCCATGAACCACTTGTGAGGGGAGAAAATAATATACTTTGGTATATAATGTATATCAAACTGATATATATAACTTTGTTCTCACAAGCAATGGTTTAGCTATTAAGTGGAGCCACTCAATAAATTATTTTGCTAAACCAACTGTGATGTAAACCAACTTATCAAGATGAACTATCTTGAATAAAAAATCTGGAAATTATGCTCTAAATCAAATTATTGAGCAAGTTACCTCGCAAACACCATGTTGCGGGTTAATAATAATCGCACATGTAACCATCTCATAGATGCATCTTATGTGGTATACATGGCAGGTGAATGGGCCCATATTCACCTTTGATATTTTCAGCATTCATGGGATTCAATCCCAATTTTAGTTGGTCCATTAAATAATGAGAACAAGCAACATAAGAGAATTCATAAAGAACTTTCTAGTTCTTTAATATTTACCCATGTGAATTCTCTATTATTTTTGCACATCATACTTAAATTGATATGGCTAAACCAATTATACCAATTGAATAAATTATCAATATTGATAAACTTCAGATTTACACCATGACGTGTGCAATTATCAATAAACTTCAAGTTTATTATGATATGGGTTTTTATATCAATAAACATCCACTTTGTTGTGGTATTCTTTTATTTGTGTAGTACAAACTTGAGAATAAAGCGGGTAGCTTTTCACATACATATTACCCCGCTACAAGTTATAGTAATAGAAGATATTAAATCTTTCCTTTATTTATAGTCTCAATATAATCAACCGCTTTCGCGTATACTTTGGAAACTGAATAAGTTTCTTTGAGACTTATTACAACACAATATTTTATTGATAATCAATTGTATTCCTTCAAAATAGTAATAATTGGCTCTTCCAGAGCTCTCAATTAATTTGGTACTACCACATATTCATCAATATCCATATGGTGAATATCTCTTTTAAAGAGAAAGTTATACCATTATGGTTATGGTCAAAATAATATGCAAGATCTGTTTCTTGCATTAACGTTGTCTTTTAATAATCACAATGCCAAAATATTTTGGCGTACAATAGGTACGTGACCAATGACCATTCATGCCATAATAATGACATTATTTTCTTATATCATCTCAAACCTCCTTTTAGAGGTGAGTGCGGTATATTCAGTACCACTAGCACGTTCATATTATTTGAAGAATGAATATGTATTCATAAATCAGATGTTGTCACATTCACATCATGAATGGACCATAATCATCTATATGTGCTTTATAAAATCTCATGTCAAATCGATGACAAATATTACTTTCACAGAGTGAAGGATTATTTTGAGAATCCTTATTATTCTCATTATCACAATGATGACGATTATAATTTCGTCTATTGCCACGTCCACATCCATTGATACATTCATAGTGATAATTTTGTCTTCTTTAAGACTTATCACATACTGCTATCACATTCTCTTAAGGGAATGAGAATGGAGCAAATTCAATGGGACTGGTTTTCACTTTTTGTGCCCATAATCATACATGAATTTGATCATGGCAAGACATAGAAATTTTACCACTTCAGTGGTTATAATTTCTTACAAACTCCATTAGAGTTATAATCAAACTTTGTTGTCTTTGCTTGTATATAAAATCAATTTATAGAATTTCAAGAATTTAAAAGAGAAAAATAAAGTAAGATACTTACCTTAAATCCAGAATTTAATCATGAAGGAAGTTCATGGAACAATTGACAATCATTATGCTCAATCCCAAAGCTTCTACTTAATTGGTTAGAGTCTCGTGCTGATAACGTGTACGAAACAATAAAAGGACAAGAGCAATATTGCAGAGAAAGAGAGAGAGGGAGAGAATTCTTATTGATTTGGGATGAATTACAATAGAATAGAACCCTCTATTTATAGGGAGAAAGTGACTTAGCCACCAAGTAACAAACCCTAAGATCTCTCCAAAATATAGATATTCACCTTAAATAGAATTCTATTTATAACAGAAAATATATTTTTTGTCTTTTGTTTTGAAAAATGATGAAACATGTAAACTCTTTTTGGATTTTCTTTTTCCTTTTTTTTTATTCTTCTTTTTTTGGAAAATGATGGGAAAGTGCAAAATCTTTTTGGATTTTTTGTGTTGTTTTTTTTTTTGTCTTTTTCTAAAAAAAATGTGAAAGAAAATATAACTGGGCCCTACTTGCTTTATTTTTTTACACTTCACCTTTTAGTTCATTTATCCTCAACCCTCATTGGTCCGCCAAATGACCGCTTTTACCCTTGAAGATTGCAACATGTAGCACATTAGGATGCATCAGGATGATCTTTCATTTCGGGTACACTTGTCCTAGACGGACCCAACCCCTGTGTTGAGTCCCCTAAGTCAAATGCACGAGATGCAAACAAACGTTCCTATTAGGGATCCGGCATGAGGCTATGTTATTCTAGGTTTAAAAACCTGGGTTTATTTGTTCTAGACCTGGCTTACTCGAGCGGAGAGCTCGAGCCGGGAGGGCAGCGTACCGGAAATACAAAAGCTTCACTGGCTTTGCAACTTGTCCGAACCTCGTTCTAAAATTGGGATATGACTCTAACAGAAGAGAAGTCACACGAAGTGCACACTTTCCAGATGATTTAGAAGACTCAGAGAGAGGAGGGTTTCGTAACAGTTTATATACAGTTCAAACAATATCAAAGCGGTAAAAACGACAATTAGCACATTAAGCTCAAACACGTAATAAAACCAGATAATAAATAAAAGCCAAATATAACAATTATTCTAAGCTCGAATTCTTGAACCCTGAACCAGAAGTTCTGGGTTCTTGTCCCCAACAGAGTCGCCAGAGCAGTCACACCTCCTTTTTACTACCCCGACCGGGGTATAAGGGAGTTTTTCCAATTAATGTGACAATCGAGCCGGGATTATTTATTTAAAATCAGAGTCGCCACTTGGGATATTTTATGGTGTCCCAAGTCACCAGTTTAAAATCCCGAATTAAGGAAGTTTGACTCTGTTTACAGTCTGCGAACATAGAAATCCGGGTAAGGTATTCTGTTAACCCAGGAGAAGGTGTCAGGCATTCTCGAGTTCCGTGGTTTTAGCACGGTCGCTCAACTATTATCAATTGGCCTAATTATCTGATTTATTACACATTTTAAACCTACGTGCATTTTTATTCCTTTTAACCGCTTTTAACATTTTTCAGGAAAATTCATGATTCCCATACACTTATTTGTTTTTTGAAAACACATCTTAAACCACGCTACATGAAATGCACCCGCGGTTCACGACATGTTTATCTTATTTAACATCATGGTAGGGTCACATGAAATACACACCCGAGCCCCTTTAATCTAATTTGACGTAGTTCAGTTGATGAATTGCAACCCAATTTCTATACTGTGACAAAATCATATTCAGCTATTACCAATTCGAGCAAACATACGAGCAGATAACTAAATGAGCAAATTCAAAACTATGAAAAAACAACTACACAAACAACGGGATCTTAATTAACATTACGTATTCTTCTACTTCATTTTGGTTTAGCTTTCATTTAGACTACATTTTATACACGTCAGTTTTCATTCGAAGTGTTGCCAGATGCTTGAAGTCACCAGAATTTTAATCAATAATCATTAAACATCTATATTTTAGTGAGGCAATGAATTGGGGAAACCAAACCCATGAAAATCTATCCAAGAAGATTAAACCAAACCATATATAAACAACAATTAGCGAAACAAAACTGAACAAACCAAATACTAATAGGACACACTCCAAAACAGAGGAATAAAGGTTAAACTCAGATGATCATTAAATTGAAGCAAATAAACTAACTAATTCAAATAAGAAAATTAACCAAACGGCTCATTAAACATGAAGAACAGTACTTCTGAAAGGAACAACAAAAGGCAAGAAAACTGACCAAAAGTATATCCCAGACCGACGACAACAAACAGAACCAGCGACCGGAGACCTCAAACGACAACTTCGCCGGATTCAATGGAGGAAAGAAGATGATTTTGAGGAGTGTAGGTACTGCACTTTTTCTGAGAAAGAAAAAGAAAACCAGCAGCAGAGACGATGCTCCTGGCCAAAAAAGAAGAAGAAAGTCCCTCTCTCTCTAGTTCCAAGGGTTGTTTCGTTCCCTCTCTATCTTCTCCGTTCTTTGTTTTTGTGTTTAACGGCTATGGACTGGCGTGGAGGGTTGGTTCTCCTGTCGATGAAGAGATGAAGGGGTCTGGTGGGTGGTTATTCTCTGTTGGAATTGGAACTAAAAAAGAAGAAACGGGAGTCGTTGGTTAGAGGTGTGGTGGCGACGGACTGGTGGAGGTCGTTGCTTGTTGTGGTGGGCGGCGAGAGGTGTTTTGGAGATGGTGTGGAGACGAAACAATTCAGGGGGGGGGGGGTCCTAGTTCTGCCGTTGTCAGCTCTAGCTGCTGTAGCTTTTCAGATTTTGATTTTTTTTGTATAGGTTACACCAAATCCAGAAGAAGAACGGCGGATTCTCTTGGTCTAGGGTCTAGGGGTCTAGTTTGTTCTTGTAGGGTATTTTTAGGTTAAGGGAGTATGGGTTTGATCTTATTGGGCCTTGAAATTGGGCCAAAGACTAAAAATGGACTACAAAATTCATAAAAATGGGATAAACCAACCCAAAACTAACTCTTCCTTCTAAAAATTATATACAATTTATAACATAGAAATATAAGACTAATCTTAATTAATTAAAATAGATAGTATTATGTTGTGAGACTATTTTGGTATTTTTTTTCAATATTATATAAAAAATAAAAATCCTAGTAAAATAGTATGACTACAATACATTAATGAAACTATTTTTTGTAATTTTTATTTTTGTGATAAAATAAAGTAGAAGAGTCAAAGCTAGTTGAAATAACTATACTAGACCTAAACTAAATATTTACATGCTAAAATATGTAAAATCTTGGGGAGGGTCAAAAATCACATGTCTACACTTTGGATTTTTTTTTACTTAATTGATTTCTATTAGGGATTTGAACTAATTTTTCCCGTTAAAATCAGTATTCTTTGGGATTCTTACTTACTTTCCTTACTTGTGGCCTGTAATTAGTGTTACTTGCTTTATTCCAGCTGATTAGTTAATTTATGGTCAATTTACGATTTGTTACCTTATTTAAGCCCCAATCAGGGCTGGTAATGGATTCCCTTTGTACTGATATGACCTTTCCGGATCTGTTTGTGCGAATTAATGGGGATTAGCCCCAATTAACTGATTGATTATATTTACCTACTTTATTTATGAACTCCAAATCATTTTTACCTTATTTGTTTCATCTCCCTAAGCGCTATATATACACTCTCATTCTGATTCTTAAACACGAACAACAGTTCACAAACACACTCACACACAACCTTTGCTCTCATCTCTCTCTGCTACTTGTTCATTGCTTGTCTAGCCGGCTGAAAGCCAAGCCTAGACTGTTGAATCCTGCCTACTCTACCTTCTGCTTCTGCTTCCTTAACTGGTATGCTCCTACTATTGCCATTCAACTAAACCTATGTGTTTTTCTTACAATCAGCGTGTCTTTCTTCTGAACCTGTATGCTTTCTATTCAACATGTCTACTACTATTTAATTCAACTATGTGACCTGTTATCAGCATGTTTACTTCATTTCATTAGATCCATGTGCTTCATGATTATTGTTCTCAATCAGCATGTTCACTGCTGATCAATTAGACTCTATGCTTACTGCTACAATTTGACCTATGTGTTTCCTTACAATCAGCATGCCTTTCTTTTGCTTAAGCAAACCTATGTGTTCACTGCAATAAGCATGTATTCTTTTGTTCAACCTATGTCTTTACTACAATAGCATGTCTACTTCTGTCTGATTGAACCTATGTGTGTCTTGCTCTCAATCTGTTTATTCCCGTCTTAGCTAGACCTATGTGCTTCCATATGAACCGGACCCATGTGTGTTTCTTCTCCACTAGCATGTTCTTTCTATCTTATGTTCACCTCTGACCAACATTTCTCCTAAGCCCTGCTATCCCTTTGCATGTGCTCATCTAGTAACAGTTAGTAAACTAAGTTGAATGTGAATCTTTGCTTTGATGTTTTACGACTATGTACTGTGTGCTTTTGGTTTGCTGAACCTTTGTTCAGAATGTTTCCTAAATTATTTTTCACTCCTGATATGTCTTCACCTCTAAACTGTTTCACACTTCTAACATGTTTTCACTTCTAAAACTATTTTCACTCCTAAAATGTTTTCCTCTACTAAACTATGCTCACCTCTGAATTGTTCTACTTCTGGACTATTTCTTAAAACTGTTTTCCACTCTTTCTAGCACTATCTTCCACTCCTACTCTTAGAATACTTAGGATCCTGTCCCTCCAGTGTGTGTACTGCCTAGGAATTCATGAGATTCCTCTAAACTCTGGCACACTGGGCATGGCCTCTCCACACTGCACAAATAACTACTTCTCTTTAAAAGGATCTTGGTGTGAGCATTGCCCGGGGTCCCTGAGGCCCTTGGAAACTTTGACATATCAGGATACTCTCTTTTGGACACCATGAGACTATGGCACTTTGGACTGTTTGAATGCCTGGTTTTTCCAGGTTCACGTTGGTCCTATTCAGGCTCCCTATAGCATAACTTGGTTTATTCTATAATTCATTTGCTTTATGGTCTGTAATAATTCTTGTAAACAAATATTGGGAGAAATTAGTAAAAGGGGAGGGATTCTTATATAATTTTTGTGGGGAAATTGGGTAGAAATCATGCACTTAGATTATTATGACTATTTGCATGCATTAGAGCTCGTGTTCTTAGGATCATTTCTTGCATTAGATACCATGCCTATAGGTTATTGAAATGTCTGTTATTTAGATACCATGCTTGTAAGTTAACGCAATGTTTGTTCATTTAGATGCCATGCCTATAGGGTTTGAAAAATCAATCTTGCATTCTAGATACCATGCCTATAGGGTTTAGAAATCAATTTTGTATTTTAGACACCATGCCTATAAGTTTAAAATCAGTCTTTACATGTCGACAAAGTTTAAATCAGTTTCTGCATGTCAATAAGGTTTTAAAACTAATTGCAGCATTTAGATGACATGCCTATAGGATTTTAAAACCAATTTCTGCATTTAGTTACCAGTATCTATAAGTCTAAAATCAGTTATTACGCCTAGACAGCATGCCTATAGGATCCAAACTGCCTGCTTAAAATTGTTTACTGGTTTACTGCACTCCTGATTAATGACTAGATACCATGTTCATAGGACATCACTGTTATACGCCTAGGCAAGCCGTAGGGCGACTGAAATCCTGTAAAACTGTACTTTTGTTATTTGTGAATTATCCAGCAAGCCCTAAAATTAGTAGGCAAACTGATTAGGTCTCTATTGCCTCACTTTAACACAATGTTGCATACATTCTATTTGCTCACCAAGATATCCTGCTTTAGGACCCTCTAAAACATCTGAAATCTTGCTTTTTGAGACGTGTTATTGTCTGCTTATGTGAGGAGGTAAAAGTGAGCCTTTAATTGCCTTTTTATGTGAATGTCCTATTTGTCTTTGCTTGTCGCTTAGATTTTCTCCTTTTAAACACCTTAGGAGAGTCTAGAACTGCCTTAATTAGAGGTCCTAAACACCTCCAGGGCCACAAGGAGGGGACGGGTAATGCACGTGTAGAGTACGTTTAATTAGAATCGCTTTTATAACCACAAAGGGGAGTTTAACAGGGTAGTAAAGGATATGATGACCTATGCGCTAATGCTATGTGTAGCACCCCAACTTGGGGACGATTACCAAGCATTGTATAGAAGTGATCATGTAGGCTAAAAAACCTAGGACCCCTCTTTACTCTTTGTTTTAAATGTAATACCAATTTGTCTAATTTGCTTTATCTGTTTATAAGACTAATTCACATAATTTGAGTTCGGCCGGGACCCACCGTTGTGGACCGCGAGGGATTCCTAACACCTTCTCCTCAAGGTTATTTTGAGCCCTTACCCAATCTCTAGTAATGCAAACTGGTTTTATGAGTTGCTTGCTTTAGGTCCCCTAACGCACCTTAAATCCGTTAGGTGGCGACTCTTCAAATTCCGTACCCAACTCCCAAAAGGAAATAAGTTGTTCCCAATGAATGTCGAAACCCGGACTCCACAAGGAAAAAGGGGGCGCGACACTAACAGTTAATAAAGATGATATCACAGAAAGAAATAACTCAGTACACAGAGATAGCAACAAGGGATCTCCCAGGATAACGTCCCGTAGTCCCAAACGTAAAATATGCAGAGGATCTCCCGGGATACTATCCCGTAGTCCAAATCGTAAATGTGCAGGGGGATCCCCCGGAATACCGATCCGTAGTCCCAAAGTAAATATCCAATACAGGGGGATCTCCCGGGTTACCATCCCGTAGTCCCAAATATGAATGTGCAGGGGGATCTCCCGAAATACCGTTCCGTAGTCCCAAAGTAATTACACAACCAAATCAATATACACAATAATCTCAAGAAGGAAGTCTACAGTTCTACTCAAACTCGTATCAAGGAAAACAGGTAACTTCTACCCTAAACATGCTACACAGAATTCAAGTAAGCAGTAAAAGCAGATAAGACAGTTAAGTCACGTAAGCATGCTTTCCTAAGCTAAACAAGAGGCTTCATATCCTAGTATTGCTCAATTAAAGAAAAACATAGATATTTACTTAATGAAAAATGGGGGTTTTCAACAATTAGCACATGTAGCAATCGTCATTTCACGTACACGGCATTCATATAACAACAGTACCGAAAATTCTAAGGGGAGTTCCCACACACAAGGTTAGGCAAGCCACTTACCTCGAACCAGCTCAAAATTAATCCGATCACACGCTCTTTCCACGAGTATCCAACTCCGAGTGGCCCAAATTTAATCAAATCAATTACATAACGTAAATAAAACTACAAGCAACTAATTTAACTAATGAATTTAAAGCTACGACGAGAAATTAGAAAGACGCCCAAAAATCCTCCTCGGGCCCACATCTCGGAATCGGGTAAAAGTTACCAATTTAGAACACCCATTCACTCACGAGATCACTCGTCCAAAAATTACTCAATTCCGACAAGTAAAACTCGATCAAAACCCGAAAACTCGATTGGGGAAACTTTTCCCCCAAATTCTCATTTTTTTTTCCACTCAAATTCCTTGATTAGATGAGTAAACAACAATAGATTGATGAAATATAAACGAAATAGGGTTAGGAATCATTACCACTGATTTCCTCTTCAAAAACCTCACAAAATCGCCTTCTCCCGAGCTCAAAATTGAATTTGATGTTATGAACTTCAAACCCTCGAAATTTCATATTTTTGCCCAGCGATTACCGCATCTGCGGTCATGGGGCCGCATCTGCGGTCCCGCTTCTGTGACTAGGGGACCGCACCTGTGAAAACTCATTAAACCCCCAGGCACCGCACCTGCGCTCCTTTCCTCGCAGATGCGGTTCTGCTTCTGCGGTCCATGGGCCGCATCTGCGGCTAGCGGTCTTCATGCCTCAGACCGCATCTGCGGTTGCCAAATCGCTTCTGCAATCGATGGTTCCGTGCCTTTCCCCCTCAAGTTGTCCGCTTTAGCGTCCCGGTATAGACCTCTATAGCAACCTTACTCTGATTAATTATGCATGCATCATGGTCAAACCTAGCCGGGTTAATATGTTGTCCACATAATAACTCTTTAAGACAAGCCTCGTCCGAAAGTCCATCGGGTTTTCCATAATCCCAACGGACGCAACCACGATTGTATGCATTAATTTGGAGAAATAAGTGCCAATATGCTAATCATTGTTGTATAAATAGTCGGATCTGGGAGGGGAAAGGGCCTAACCATATTTGTTTTGCAGAAAATGAGGCACAAAGTCCCCAGGTTCGGCACGGTCCGTAACATACCACCATTATTGCTAGATTGGTGGGAGGATCTTCCGATTACCAGAACGCTGAAGGAAACGAAGGAGGACATTTGGTAAGGGCATTCTTACTGCTGAACCTGCGCGAACGGGGGGATCTGATCGACAAGAGCATCCAGCCTGAAGAAGGTCCTTCTGGGACCAAGTAGATTAGGTTTACTTGCTTTTCAAATGTAATAAGGCCATGTGCCATTAGTGACTTATCTTATTTAGCGTCGTTTTGGGTCGTCTATTTTTACATTAATGAAATGAGGCAATTATTGGCACTGAATTTCTCCAAATCTATTTTTCGCAAGGCCTACCTCGGGCACAACGAGGCTCCAAAATTATGACGCGAATTTACATTCTCGCGATATGTGTTTAAATACTGCAGACTTTTCAGAATCCTTACTGACTTGTTTACCTTTTTGCTTTTTTCTTTAATTTGATTATTCCCATCCCCTAAGGTTGGTTCGCACATACTGGTATCAACAGCATACCTAAAGGTCCTCCACATCCTCCTCTTCCAAGTGATCCTAAAAGCAAAGGAAAATTCAGAATAAATGATACAATGCAGTGTAATAGTTGAGGAGGGGGAGGAAGAAGACTTCACTATTCAGACTGTGGAGAGAGGGCTATTCTCAGAAACTGGACTGCCACACCATCCCGAGCCCGCCGAGTCCCTAGGTAGCTTGCCATTTAGCCTAAATTTATTTCTATAGCCATGCTAGGCATTTCAGATGTTTTTAGTAATTTTGTTTTAAAGACGCGTTTTGTTTCAAAATAATTGCTCTATTCATCGAGCCGTACTTGCTTTGGATATCTTCAATTTTTAATCAATGCATTGCTATTTATCATTCATTATTATCTTTCACATTTTTCTTTCTACAGCGTTATTATTACTTTTCCTGATGAACCGATGACTGTGACATGTAATGAGACAACACAACATAAGGATAGCGACTCAGAGGAAGAAGATGAAATACCTGAGGAAATTGTCAGAGAGGTTGAGAACTTTGAGAATAAACCTAAGTCCAACCTAGAGAAACCGAAGCAGTAAATTTGGGAGACGCCGAAATCGTCAGGGAGACTCGCATAAGCATTCACTTATCACTGACAGAGAAGGAAGAATGCATTTGTTTCTTGAAGGAATATGAGGATATCTTTGCATGGTCATATGATGAGATGACCGGTTTGAGCACATCCATAGTGGCTCACAAGTTGCCTACCAATCCAATGTATCCGCCTGTAAAGCAGAAACTCAGAAAGTTCAAACCAGACATGAGCCTGAAAATCAAGGAGGAAGTCACTAAGCAGATCAAGGCCAAAGTCCTCAGGGTAGTTGAGTACCTAACCTGGTTAGCCAACGTTGTACCAGTTCCGAAGAAAGATGGGAAAGTCAGGGTGTGTGTTTATTATCGATATTTAAACAGAGCAAGTCCCAAGGACGATTTTCCACTGCCAAATATACATATCCTGATCGACAATTTTGCCAAGCATGAACTCCAATCCTTTGTAGATTGCTTCGCGGGTTACCACCAGATCTGGATGGACGAAGAAGATGTAGAGAAAGCAGCTTTCATCACACCGTGGGGGGTATACTGCTACAAGATGATACCATTCAGTCTAAAGAATGCTGGGGCTACTTACATGAGGGCCATGACAACCATCTTCCATGATATGATACACAAGGAAATAGAGGTGTATGTCGACGACGTCATCATCAAATCCAAGAAGGCCGCATATCACATAGCAGACTTGAGGAAGTTCTTTGACAGGTTAAAGAGGTACAATCTAAAATTGAACCACGCAAAATGTGCATTCGGGGTTCCCGCAGGAAAGTTGCTGGGATTTATTGTCAGCCGCCGAGGAATCGAGTTGGACCCATCCAAAGTTAAGGCTATCCAAGAGTTACCACCACCAAAGAGCAAGAAGGACGTGATGAATTTCCTAGGACACCTTAACTACATCAGCCGCTTCATAGCACAGTCCATAGTTATATGTGAACCCATCTTCAAAATGTTGAGAAAAGACGCTGAGACGAGTTGGACTGAAGATTGTCAGAAGGCTTTTGACAAAATCAAGGAATACTTGTCCACACCACCAGTCCTAGTCTCGCTAGAACTTGGGAGACCTTTGCTACTCTATCTATCTGTATTAGACGGAGCTTTCGGATGTGTTTTGGGACAACATGACGAGACAGGAAGAAAGGAGCAAGCCATATACTACTTGAGTAAGAAGTTCACACCTTACGAAGCACGATACTCTCTGCTAGAACGCACCTGCTGTGCTTTGACCTGGACGGCTCAGAAATTGAGGCATTACTCCTGTGCCTATACCACGTACCTCATATCCAGGATGGATCCTCTGAAGTACATCTTTCAGAAGCCCATGCCAACCGGGAAGTTAGCTGAATGGCAGATACTGTTAAGTGAGTTCGACATCATCTATGTAACTCAGAAGGCGGTCAAAGGACAAGTATTGGCAGACCATCTTGCCGAAAATCCTGTGGGAGGAGAATATGAACCACTAAAAACGTATTTCCCTGATGAAGAAGTATCCTTCATAGGGGAGGACATTGCTGAAGCTTACGACGGTTGGAGAATGTTCTTCGATGGAGCTGCAAACTTCAACGGAGTGGGCATTGGAGCAGTGTTGGTATCAGAAACAGGTGAACATTACCCTGTATCTGCGAAGCTTAGGTTTCCATGCACCAACAACATGGCAGAATACGAAGCTTGCATCATGGGGCTCAATCTGGCCATCAATATGAATATACAAGAGCTGTTGGTAATTGGTGATTCGGATCTTCTGGTACACCAGGTTCAAGGAGAATGGGCTACAAAGAACACCAAGATACTGTCGTACTTGTATCATGTGCAGGAGTTAATGAAGAGATTCACAAAGATAGAATTCAAACATGTGCCCAGAATTCAAAATGAGTTCGCAGATGCACTGGCCACTTTGTCTTCAATGATACAACATCCAGACAAGAATTTTATTGATCCCGTCCCGGTGAGGATCCACAATCAACCGGCTTACTGTGCTCATGTTGAAGAGGAAACGAATGAAAAACCTTGGTTCCACGACATCAAAGAATATTTGGCAAGAGGAGAATATCCAGAGCAGGCAAACCACACTCAGAAACGCATGTTGCGGAGGCTATCCAATCACTTGTTCCAAAGCGGAGGGACCCTGTATAGAAGAACTCCTGATCTAGGGTTGTTAAGGTGTGTTGACGCAAAGTAAGCTTCCAGATTGCTCGAAGAAATACATGTCGGAACTTGCAGACCACATATGAATGGTTTTGTTCTAGCCAAGAAAATACTTAGAGCTGGATATTTTTGGATGACCATGGAGACGGATTGCATCCGATATGTACAGAAATGCCACCAATGTCAGGTACATGCAGACATGATAAGGGTACCACACAATGAGATCAACGCAACAAGTGCACCTTGGCCTTTTGCTGCCTGGGGAATGGATGTTATCAGTCTGATAGAGCCCACTGCTTCAAACGGGCACAGGTTCATTTTAGTGGCCATTGACTACTTCACAAAATGGGTAGAGGCTGCATCCTACAAAGTCGTAACCAAGAAAGTCGTCACAGACTTTGTCAAGGATCGTATTGTTTGCTGATTCAGAGTTCCCGAGTCCATTATCACTGATAATGCCGCCAATATCAACAGTGACCTGATGAAAGCCATGTGTGAAACTTTCAAAATCAAGCACAAAAACTCTACCGCATACAGACCTCAAATGAATGGAGTTGTGGAAGCTGCTAACAAGAATATCAAGAAGATACTAAGGAGATGGTAGAAAACCACAAACAATGGCACGAGAAGTTACCCTTTGCCCTATTGGGGTACCGCACCACAGTCCGCACATCAACCGGGGCAACTCCTTATTTACTGGTTTATGATACCGAAGCCGTCATTCCAGCCGAGGTAGAAATTCCTTCTTTAAGGATCATACAGGAAGCCGAACTCAATGATGCAAAATGGATAAGGAGCCGCTACGAGCAACTGGCCCTTATAGACGGAAAAAGAATGAACTCAGTATGTCACGGTTAGCTCTATCAGAACAGAATGTCCAGAGATTTCAACAAAAGGGTCAAACCAAGGCAGTTCGCACCAGGACAGTTGGTGCTGAAGAGATCTTCCCGCATCAAGATGAAGCCAAAGGGAAATTCTCTCCCAACTAGCAAGGTCCCTATATGGTTCACAGGGTACTAAGAGGAGGATCACTCATACTTGCAGAAATGGACGGAGAAGTTTGGCCGAAACCGATCAATTCAGACGCAGTCAGGAGATACTATGTTTAGATTGCTTACATTCCTTCATCCAATATAACTGAACTACGCTTGACCTGATTCCCGTTTAAGAGGGGATACGTAGGCAGCCCTGTGGGTTCGGTCATATCATAATAAAATTTTCATTTTCCCCCAGAACCAGAAACTAGAGCAGAATTTTGAGGGGGACCCTCAAAATTCCGGAGCAAGTCCAGCCGATGCCATCATATGCCAGAAAGTCATAAATTGGTTAGGAAACTGGGGCAGAATTTTGAGGAGGACCCTCAAAATTCCGGAGCAAGTCCAGCCGATGCCATCATATGCCAGAAAGTCAGAAATTGGTTAAGAAACTGGGGCAGGTTTTTTAGAAGGATTCTCAAAATTCCGGAGAAGGTTCAGCAAGTTTCTTCGCACGCAAACGGCCGAAGGATCATTTTCCAAACTGGGGCAGAATTTTGAGGAGGACCCTCAAAATTCTAAAATAAGAAAGCATGCAATGTCTCTCAAATGTGTTACAGTCACTAGTTCATCCAAAATTACTTGATATTTCACTATGTTTTCTAAAAATAACTCCATTTTTATCAATAAGTGCATATTTTCGAAAACTCTATTTCCGTGACAGTTAGGTGTTACCCAAGGCAACTCAAACAAAGGCCTCCAGAACGGAGCCAAGCAAAGCCAGCAGACGAAGGCACGAACCAACATCCCCTTACAAAACTTACAATTTTTCTTTGGATGCAGGCATGGTGAACATAATAGAAGTACTCGCAAGCATACACATACCAAAGTCCTAACGATCAGGCCACCAGACGCAAATATATATCCAGATAAGAAATATTCTATTCTTATTTGTTCTTAGCATTAGGCTAAGCCCTGCCTCCATATTTGTATAAGGCTAAGCATTGCCTTCTCCTTGCATGAGACTAAGCTCTGTCTCCGATCTTGTATGAGGCTAAGCCCTGCCTCTCATCTGCATAAGTCTAAGCACTGCCTTCTCTTTGCATGAGACTAAGCCCTGTCTCAAAATCTTGCACGAGGCTAAGCCCTGCCTCCATATTTGCATAAGGCTAAGCATTGCCTTCTCCTTGCATGAGACTAAGCTCTGTCTCCGATCTTGCAAGAGGCTAAGCCCTGCCTCTCATCTGCATAAGGCTAAGCACTGCCTTCTCTTTGTATGAGACTAAGCCCTGTCTCAAAATATTGCACGAGGCTAAGCCCTGCTTCCATATTTGCATAAGGCTGAGCATTGCCTTCTCTTTGTATGAGACTAATCCCTGTCTCAAATCTTACATGAGGCTAAGCCATGCCTCTCATCTGCATAAGGCTAAGCATTGCCTTCTCTTCGCATGAGACTAAGCTCTATCTCTAATCTTGCATGAGGCTAAGTCCTGCCTCTCATCTGCATAAGGCTAAGCATTTCCTTCTCTTTACATGAGACTAAGCTCTGTCTCAAATCTTGCATGAGGCTAAGCCCTGCCTCCATATTTGCATAAGGCTAAGCATTGCCTTCTCTTTGCATGAGACTAAGCTCTGTCTCCAGTCTTGCATAAGGCTAAGCCCTGCCTCTCATTTGCATAAGGCTAAGTATTGCCTTCTCTTTGCTTGAGACTAAGCTCTGTCTCCAGTCTTGCATAAGGCTAAGCCCTGCCTCTCATTTGCATAAGGCTAAGCATTGCCTTCTCTTTGCATGAGACTAAGCTCTGTCTCAAATCTTGCATGAGGCTAAGCCCTGCCTCCCTTCTTGCATAAGGCTAAGCACTGCCTTCTCTTTGCATGAGACTAAGACCTGTCTCAAGTCTTGCATGAGGCTAAGCCCTGCCTCCATATTTGCATAAAGCTAAGCATTGCCTTCTCACGGGACTAAGCGTTGTCCCTCCCTGCATAAATGTTACTCTATTCTAAACTTGGCACTATCTTCTTCCCTCGGGCTAAGCTCTGCCCCCAAGCTTTGCACAAGACTAAGATTTGTCTTGCCATCACTTTCAGTATCATATCTCTGCACTCCATGGGCTGACATATAGCCAACCTGTCCAAAGGCGTCATAGTCCGAAGGCATCATCCTCATAGCCTGAAGACACCATGTCATGGCCTGAGGATCTCTCAATACTTGCACATCATTATTCAAAGGCGTCATGGTTCGGAGGCACCATCCTCATGGCCCGAGAGCATCGTTTCATGGCCTACGAATCCCTTATCTCACGATTCATGGCCCAGGACATCATAGTCTAAGGACGTCATCTTCACTGTCCAAAGACAATCTTTCATGGTCCAAAGGGAATTTGCATCATGTTTAAATTCTCGCAATACTCTATATATTTGCATGCGTCGTATTTTAAGTTTTGCAGGTAATCTAGGAGGTAACCGTTCTTCAAACGGGAGCAACTTTCGCTCCGGTTTTCGTTCATACCATTTTCACTTCACCATTATAACTGATTCCCATCAATTACCCACCTTACTCTGTGACCATTCAGATATCTGCCCTATAATACATCCGCTACACTCCAAACCCACAATCATAACTTCATCCGACATTACACTTCACAAAAGAACCTTTTCCATCGGCTTCATTCACCATTGGGTCCAGAACTACATGTGGCCTGATTCCTGTAAAACCAGGGATATTTAGGCAACTCAGAGACCAGGGTTCGGCCTCTATTTCTTTTGAAACACCCATTCGGTCAAAATCAGTCATCATTTCGTTACCCGAAAACTCTTTCATCCTTCCCGGGTAAAGAGGGGCAGCTGTTGATACCCAATTTTTCCCTCATATATTTAAAATATGCATAAACACTTTCAAAGTATTGTGCATGCATTTACAAACATGCACAAGTGTTTTACAATTTTTTCTACAATTTTCAAGGCCCTAAATCCATTTATTTCTGCATTTTTTTTAATTACATAAATGTTCAAAACTATCCCTCATATTATTTTGTGATGATTTAATCATCTAAATTTATCATTTATGTTCATAAGAGTGTTCAGATATTTTAATTGCATTTTTTTAATTACATTTGCATTTTTAAAGCTATAATTGCATATTTTGCAAAAATAGCCGCTACATATGCATAATTACATTATCTATATAGAAAATGACCTTTTATATTTTTATAATATTGAATAATTAAATCACCTTCACGCTTGAAAATTATTTCTTTTATCATTTAATTAGCTATTTTTAAAATTATTTTATTTAGTGAAATGGATATTTAACAAATAGCCCCTAATCTACACCCTAAATCGGACCCCCTCCAAAATAATTAACCCAAGCCCAATTCAAAATAACCCTAACCCAATTAAAATCCTACCCGACCCAGACCCTTTCTCATCCTGGCGTTGATCTCAGAGATCAACGGCCCCTATTCCTTCTTACAATTTTTAACCCAAATGACCCCCCTAACCTAACTTATTTGTTACACTCCGCCGCCCTTGAATCCCTCAACCCCTCCGTTTCTCTCTTAATCACCCCCTAACCCTGATTGCCGTCACCGGAAAAAACTCCCGTCTATGGAGTTTCTGTATATTCTCCAGCTCCTACCGGCCTTCTATACCCTCTGGTTGTTGATTGCATGGGTTCTTAGAAGAATCTCAGGGAGATTCGACTTGATTCTTCGTTCGAAATTCGTTTCCAGGCCTGTCTAGGGCCATTCTCATTTGTGAGTACTGATCTCCTCCTATTTTTAGTTCGAATCTTTGGTTTCTGACTGAGTTTTCTTCATCTCTACTATTTTTTGAAAACCCTAGTTCCATGACCACCGGGTATGTTCAGATCCTCGTAGATCTGAAGTGTTCTGAATTCTATTTGGTACTTTTTCCTCAAAAATCTTTTGTTTTGCTAATGTTATTTCGATTCCGTTATTTTCTGAAATTTAGGGTTCATCCCAGGTTTTCTTCAAAAGGTTTTTTTTACTTTCAAGTGTTTAAACTAATGGTTTCATTACATGTTTGATTAATTTTCGTGTATATGCTTAAACCCTAGATATTCCTGTTTGTGACACTGATTTCTTCAATTTCTTCCCGTTATTGTATTTATTTCTGTGAACCAGTTGTATTGACTGATTCTATTTTTAATTCTGAACAATTTTTCTATTAAAATCAGTATTCTTTGGATTTTTTTTACTTAATTAATTTCTATTAGGGATTTGAACAAGTTTTTCTCGTTAAAATCAGTATTCTTTGTGATTTTTACTTACTTTCCTTACTTGTGGCCTGTAATTAGTGTTACTTGCTTTATTCCAGCTGATTAGTTAATTTATGGTCAATTTACGATTTGTTACCTTATTTAAGCCCAAATCAGGACTGGTAATGGATTCCCTTTGTACTGATATGACCTTCCCGGATCTGTTTGTGCGAATTAATAGGGATTAGCCCCAATTAACTAATTGATTATATTTACCTACTTTATTTATGAACTCTAAATCATTTTTACCTTATTTGTTTCATCTCCCTAAGCGCTATATATATACTCTCATTCTGATTCTTAAACACGAACAACAGTTCACAAACACACTCACACACAAACTTTGCTCTCATCTCTCTCTACTACTTATGTTTGTTGCTTGTCTAGCCGGCTGAAAGCCAAGACTAGACTGTTGAATCCTGCCTACTTTACCTTCTGCTTCTGCTTCTGCTTCTGCTTCCTTAACTGGTATGCTCCCACTATTGCCATTCAACTAAACCTATGTGTTTTTCTTACAATCAACATGTCTTTCTTCTGAACCTGTATGCTTTCCTATTCAGCATGTCTACTGCTATTTAATTCAACTATGTGACCTGTTATCAGCATGTTTATTTTATTTCATTAGATCCATATGCTTCATTATTATTGTTCTCAATCAGTATGTTCACTGCTGATCAATTAGACTCTATGCTTACTGCTATTCAATTTGACCTATGTGTTTCCTTATAATCAGCATGCCTTTCTTTTGCTTAAGCAAACCTATGTGTTCACTGCAATAAGCATGTATACTTTTGTTCAACCTATGTGTTTACAACAATAGCATTTCTACTTCTGTCTGATTGAACCTATGTGTGTCCTGCTCTCAATCTGTTTATTCCTGTCTTAGCTAGACCTATGCGCTTCTATATGAACCGGACCCATGTCTGTTTCTTCTCCACTAGCATGTTCTTTCTATCTTATGTTCACCTTTGACCAACATTGCTCCTAAGCCATGCTATCCCTTTGCATGTGCTCGTCTAGTAACAATTAGTAAATTAAGTTGAATGTGAATCTTTGCTTTGATGTTTTATGGCTATGTACTGTGTGCTTTTGGTTTGCTGAACCTTTGTTCAGAATGTTTCCTAAACTGTTTTTCACTCCTGATATGTCTTCACATCTAAACTGTTTCACACTTCTAACATGTTTTCACTTCTAAAACTATTTTCACTCCTAAAATGTTTTCCCCTGCTAAACTTGTCGCTTAGATTTTCTCCTTTTAAACACCTTAGGAGAGTCTAGAACTGCCTTAATTAGAGGTCCTAAACACCTACAGGGCCACAAGGAGGGGACGGGTAATGCACGCGTAGAGTATGTTTAATTAGCATCGCTTATATAACCACTAAGGGGAGGGTAACAGGGTAGTAAAGGATATGATGACCTGTGCGCTAATGCTATGTGTAGCACCCCAACTTGGGGACGATTACCAAGCATTGTACAGAAGTGATCCTGTAGGCTAAAAAACCTAGGACCCCTCTTTACTCCTTGTTTTAAATGTAATACCAATTTATCTAATTTGCTTTATCTGTTATAAGATTAATTCACATAATTTGAGTTCGGCCGGGACCCACCGTTGTGGACCGCGAGGGGTTCCTAACACCTTCCCCTCAAGATTATTTCGAGCCCTTACCCAATCTCTGGTAATGCAAACTGGTATTATGAGTTACTTGCTTTAGGTGCCCTAGCGCACCTTAAATCCATTAGGTGGCGACTCTTCAAATTCTGTACCCAACTCCCAAAAGGAAATGAGTTGTTCCCAATGAATGTCGAAACCCGGACTCCGCAAGAAAAAAGGGGGCGCGACACTAACAGTTAATAAAGAAGATATCGCAGAAAGAAATAACTTAGTACACAGAGATAGCAACAGGGGATCTCCCAGGATAACGTCCCGTAGTCCCAAACGTAAAATATGCAGAGGATCTCCCGGGAAACCGTCCCGTAGTCCAGATCGTAAATGTGCAGGGGGATCTCCCGGGATACCGTCCCGTAGTCCCAAATATAAATGTGCAGGGGGATCTCCCGGAATACCGTTCCGTAGTCCCAAAGTAATTACACAACCAAATCAATAAACGCAACAGTCTCAAGAAGGAAGTCTACAGTTCTACTCAGATTCGTATCAAGGAAAACAGGTAACTTCTACCCTAAACATGCTACACAGAATTCAAGTAAGCAGTAAAAGCAGATAAGACAGTTAAGTCACGTAAGCATGCTTTCCTAAGCTAAAAAAGAGGCTTCATATACTAGTATTGCTCAATTAAAGAAAAACATAGATATTTACTTAATGAAAAACGGGGGTTTTCAACAATTAACACATGTACGCACTCGTCACCTCACGTACACGGCATTCATATAACAATAGTACCAAAAATCCTAAGGAGAGTTCCCCCACACAAGGTTAGGCAAGTCACTTACCTCGAACCAGCTCAAAATCAATCCGATCACACGCTCTTGCCACGAGTATCCAACTCCGAGTGGACCAAATCTAATCAAATCAATTACATAACGTAAATAAAACTACAAGCAACTAATTTAACTAATGAATTTAAAGCTACGGCGAGAAATTAGAAAGACGTCCAAAAATCGTCCTCGGGCCCACGTCTCGAAATCGGGTAAAAGTTACCAATTTAGAACACCCATTCACTCACGAGATCACTCGTCCAAAAATTACTCAATTGCGACAACTAAAACTCGATCAAAACCCAAAAACTCGATCGGGGAAACTTTTCCCCCAAATTCTCATTTTTTTCCACTCAAATTCCTTGATTAGATGAGTAAAACAACAATATATTGATGAAATATAAACTAAACAGGGTTAGGAATCGTTACCCACTGATTTCCTCTTCAAAAACCTCACAAAATCGCCTTCTCCCGAGCTCAAAATCGAATTTGATGTTATAAACTTCAAACCGTCGAAATTTCATATTTCTTCCCAGCGATTACCGCATCTGCCGTCCCGCTTCTGCGACTAGGGGACCGTCACCTGCGAAAACTCATTAAACCCCCAGGCACCGCACCTGCGCTCCCTTCCTCGCAGATGCGGTTCCGCTTTTGCGGTCCATGGGCCGCATCTGTGACCAGCGGTCTTCATGCCTCAGACCGCATCTGCGGTTGCCAAATCGCTTCTGCAGCGCCGCACCTACGGTCCAACATCCGCAGGTGCGAAACCAACAGGTTCAGCACATCAGAAATTTGCCTAAGTCCAAATTCAATTCCGTTAAGCATCAGAAACTCACCCGAGGCCCCCGGGACCTCAACCAAACATACCAACCAATCCTAAAACATCATATGGACTCAGTCGAACACTCAAATCATATCAAACAACGCTAAAACCACGAATCACCCTCCAATCCAAACCTAATGAACTTGAATTTCAAAGATTCTACAATCGATGCCGAAACCAACCAAACCATGTCCGATTGACCCCAAATTTTGCACACAAGTCACATTCAACACTATAGACATATTCCAACTTCCGGAATTGGATTCCGACCCCGATATCAAATATTCACTATCAACCCGAAAACTCCAAAAATTCGACTTTCGGCATTTCAAACCTAAATAAGCTACGGACCTCCAAAACACAATACGGACATGCCCCTAAGCCCGAAATCACCCAACGGAGCTAACGGAATCGATGAAATTCCATTCCGGACCCGTCTTCACACTGCTCCGACTACGGTCCAATTTCTAAGACTTAGACTCTCATTTAGGGACTAAGTGTCCCAAAACACTCCGAAACTCAAGATGAACCATCCCGGCAAGTCACAATAGCAGAAACAGACACGGGGGGAAGCAGTTAATAGGGGATCGGGGCGTAAATTCTCAAAACGACCAGCCGGGTCATTACAATAAGCAAAGCAAAATACACTCCGATTGGGGGGGAGGGAATTCATCATCGGAAAATCTTCCCACGCCGGAAAAAAATCTCTCAGCTTATAATCGTTTTTTTTCTTTTGCTCTTCCTCCAACACATAAATTACACTTTCAAGATATATATAAAGCAAAACACACTCAGATCGGGAAAAAAATATGTCGCCGAAATTTTGCTTTTCGCAGGAAAAAATGGTCTTCTTGAAATTTTGATGACCGCCATTTTATGCCGCCGGTGATCAAAACAAAAAGAAAGAGAATGAAATAAGAAAAAAATGAGAATAATAAGAAATAAGAAAAAAGGATTAAAAAAAAAAGAAGAAGAAAGAATAAAAAAAAGTACTAAATATACATGTGGCAGCGCGTGTACCTAGTTCACCACTTGCCAAGAGTTTGGTTGTCTAGTTTTAGGGTGGTATTTATTCCATTTAAAAAAAGTTTAGGGGGGTAATAGGATTCCCGGAAAGATAAAGTGTGTAGTTGAAAATCCGCGTCTAAGTCAAGGAGGTACTTATGCATTTTTCCTATTTTATCAGATAATATATTCTTATTTTTCTGGTTATTAATGTTATTTTTTTTTTGAATAGTTAATTTGTAGTTATCATTTATGTGACTTAAGGAGGGGGGCTAACCTACTCAAGACAATATAGAAAAGCAGTGGTTTAAATTCACATCGTGAAACCAGGGCAATATGAAGAAGCATCGATAAATGCGACAAGCCGAGTATTACGACTACGGGCGAGAAGCAAAGCTTCGTAGACAGTTTCGCTTCATCCTCCCTTTTTCTGATGACTAACTTCAAAATCTTTTATATTATCAGTGTATACAAGTTAGATTCTTTAAATATTTTTTTTCACTTCTCTTTATTATATCATTTTCTAGGGTTAAACATACTTTTCTCTTGGAAGTTAGTTTTTTTTTTTCCACCCGGTGTTCGGTGCCACATTGGGGCCCGACTAAATTCGGATTTGCGTCTGAAAATCCCACATTGGGGGAGTAAAAGGCTACCTAACAAAGGTGTCTCTATATTCAGGGACTCAAACCCAAGACCTCTGGTTAAGGATAAAGGAATATTACTTACCACTCTACCACAACCCTTGTTGATTCTTGGAAGTTAGTTCTTTCAGGACAAACTCCCATTTGTTTCCTTTAAAGAATCCAGTGATGGCTGCCCATGGATTCATAATATTCTTCCACGCAAAAAGTGAAAAAGGAATTATATATGCATCCAAATGGAATCCCTCCTCCTTCAAATGATTCTTACTTTTGCTTTACATTTCTTCTCTTTCTATTTTCTACCGCACCTTATATTATACTTTCACACATTAAAAACAACTTGGAGAAACAAAATAGAATATATTCACGTACACTTAGTACGTAATAAGAAGTAAAGAAAATCCATCTAAAAATAAAAATTTCAAGATTTTATGTAACTATATCAAGATATGTATTATTGTGGAAACAAATCTAAATAACTTAAGCTTTGGGGAGTAAATTATTAATGTAAAAAATGTTTACACAATTGGTCACTTATAAGGTAATTATATGTAAATCTCGAATATATAAGTATTAATGGATAACCTGGTAAAAATAATAATTAACGTGTTATCATATGTTAAAATTTAATGGCAGTATAAAAACAATCTTAATGTACAACTTAAATCTGACGACTAATAATCATGCCTCAATAAACAAAGATATATGAAATTTCTTTTTAGATTGAATTGTCAAAAGAATATAACTAAGATTTGACAAATGTTTGGTTTGAAAGAATTCTCCTTACACATATATGGGAATATTGTAGAAGAGAATTTATCTTTGTATTTTGTTCCTTTTTTTTTTTTCAAAAAGGATTATATATATATAAGGTTACTTTATGTTTGACTTAATGAGAATCATGAGTTTAAAAGCAATGTATATGGGAACGAGATTTCATTCATTGAATTTGTAGATTTTTGGTTAATATGAAAAGGTATAAGAATATCACATTGGAATTTTTGTATGGCAAATATTAATCAAGAAGTATATGATAAAACCAACATTTTTAGTGATGATCTTCGAGTCCTGGATATGAAATAGTCTTTGTTAGAGAATGTTTTACTAGTCAAAATGGAACTTTCCAGGATGAATTCGAAGTAGTCGAATCTGAAAACGAATATCAAATACCGAATGAAAAATCAGGTAGAGTACCAACAAAGGTTGTGGTAAATTAGTATATACTCTTTTATTGTTGCCAAAAGTCTCGTGTTCGATCCTTTGTCAGGAAGCGCTTTACCTCTCAAATGTGGGACTTCTGTCTGGGAATTCGAATTTAGTCGAGCTCTAATATAAATATCGAATATCAAATAAAAAAAAATTAAAAAAAAAACATGGTAGATGGTACAAAATTGGTATGGCAAGTACATTTGTCAATATACGTAGAGATACAGCAAGCTCTTTTTTTAATTAGAAAATATTTTCCAATTTTGGTATGAAAACTAAGTAGTACTTTCCCAACTCCTTATATGAACAAACTATCATGACTTCCACCAACGTGACTTAATCTTATAACCACGACTCCAAGTGCACTTTATGGTTGTTATTTTTTTGGTTTTTTGTCCCGCTTTCGATATTCGTATTGGGGTTCGACTAAATTTCGGTTCGCGTGAAAAAAATCTCATATTGAACGGTAAATCGCTTCTCCATACTCAGCGCCTCGAACCCGAGACTTTAGTTAGACGAAGCCGTACTTATTACTCCACAACAATCCTTGTTGGTCAGGGGCGGAGCTAGAGACCGATGTGCGGGTACGGCCGAATCCAGTAACTTTAGTTCAATCTCTATATTTGTCGTAAGAAATTCATTTAATACGTTAAAATTATTAATTTTGAACCTAGTAACTTAAATGGGCTAAAATCCTAAAACCAAAAACTTCATATTCGGGCTCTGCCTCTGTTGTTAGTACACTTTATGATTATTATAATTTTAAACAATTATATAAACATTATCCTTTCCCCTTTTCTGTTCTCATCATCTTATTATAACCTAATATAACATTAATCAATTAATTAATTAATTAAACACTCATAAATTATGGGAAAAATTTATGGACCAACCTTACAGGACAAACGTTAGTTGGCAGATAAGCTGAAATTCTGACAAAAGTAATTGAAAAGCAAATGGGACCGTGACACGTGTCGCAATTTTGTGACTCGTTGTTAATTTTACTTAATTCTTTTTGTTTACTTTTAAGACTCAACTAATGATGGATTTAAATTTAGTCCACAAATATATAAATCAAATAATATTTTAGAATTTAAATTCAGTGTCATAATTTGTAATCTAGCTGTTTAGTTTAATTTAATTTAATCAAGATGTCATATTCATTCCACCATTGACATTTTCATAATCCTAGGATAATTTTGTTTAGTTAAGCCATGTCTCTCCCAAACGACAAAAAAGGCTCTTGTTAATAATAAATTATTATGTAAGAAATTAGATTAAAATAATCCAAAGTAGTATATCAACTCCATTTGTCGTTGAAGGTAGTTTAAGCATTTTATTTTGTTTTATCTTGAATTATTTATATATAACTTTTATTTGCACGCCTGCTTATATATAGGAGATAAAGAAGAAAAAAGTAGGAAAGAAAATTAGAATATTTAGAAAAAGTGCAATCAAAAGTAATATTAAAAATAAAAAGAAATGAATCGAGTGTTTCGTAATCTGAGAGTAACTAAAGACCATAAATTAAATTAAGAAACATTACTCAAATTGTTCATTTCAACTAATTCCTTATTTGAAAAATAAAAAGGAATATTAGAAATTAATTAAGTAAATATAGCTCCAATGTAACTCAAACCTCTTCAAAAATGACTTGGCCAAGTAATTTGACATAATAGTTGTTCTATGTAATATATATTAATATAATATAACTTCTCTCTCTCTCTCTCTCTCTCTCTCTCTATATATATATATATATATATATATATATATATATATATATATATATATATAT
>NC_031995.1:97740498-97772190 GCF_001879085.1 Nicotiana attenuata | reverse complement strand
TATATATATATATAAAAGTTCAAAATTTCTTTTATTAACTTTCTCTTTTCACGCAAAGACTGATATAATTTTAGACGTTAATTAAAAACAAGCAATACCATGTCGAAAGTTGGTATGCTATCTTATTCGGAGTTAAATATAATTAAAAAAATTGAGAACACTACATAATTAATTGTACCATAATTAATATTAACGATGATAACATTGATTAAGAACATAGATAATAGATAATTGAACTTTAACATAGCCTATAATGGGTGGCGTGGATTGCACGTTGATTTAATTAGGAAAAGCATTAGCTAAAATTAGGACCACATTTGCATCTATATATAGTATATAGTCTATCCTATTATTATTTTATGAGAAAAAATATTCTTTTCATATGAGGTCAGTATATAGATACAAAATAACTTCTTTTTGTTTCTTCTAAAGATTATTTGAATATGTTTGGGATGATAAAAGGAATATAATTTTCCGCAACTTGTAATACACAAATAGAAATTAGCTAAGAAAACATCTATTATATTCACATGTCAATAATTCATTTTTGCCACAAATTGAAATAATTATGAAAAGTTGCATCATGAAAATTGATTTCATGCTAAATTAATATTGTCCGCTCTTGACTTTCACTGGTTACCTTCCTCTTTCATGGATTAATGTTTAGTTTTTATATTAATGTATCACGTAATCATGATAAATTAATGTGATTTGATGCATATATCGTATACAAGTAAATTTTCATAAATATTCTTAAAAAAGTTTTTCTGTTATAAATAGAATTGTATTTATGGTGAATGTCTATATTTAGAGAGATTCTAGGGTTCATTGCTTGGTGGCTAAATCACCCTCTCCCTATAAATAGAGGGTTCTATTCTATTGTAATTTATCCAAAATCAATAAGAATTCTCTCTCCCTACTTTTCATTGCAATACTGTTCTTCTTCTTTTATTGTTTTATAACACGTTATCAGCACGAGACTCTAACCAATTGAGTAGAAGCTTTGGGATTGAGCATAATGATTGTCAATTGTTCCATGAACTTCCTTCATGATTAAATTTTGGATTTAAGGTAAGTATCTTACTTTATTTTTCTCTTTTAAATTCTTGAAATTCTATAATTTGATTTTATATACAAGCAAAGACAAAAAAGTTTGATTATAACTCTAATGGAGCTTGTAAGAAATTATAACCACCCAAAGTGGTAAAATTTCTATGCCTTGCCATGATCAAATTCATGTATGATTGTGGGCAAACTATTGAAAATTCGTCCCATTGAATTTGCTTCATTCTCATTCCCCTTAAGAGAATGTGATAGCAATATGTAATAAGTCTGAAAGAAGACAAAATTATTACCATAAAGGTATCAATGAATGTGGACATGGTAATAGACGAAATTATAATCGTCATTATCGTGGTAATAAGAATAATAAGGATTCTCAAAATAAGCCTTCACTCTATGAAGTTAATGTTTGTCATTGATTTGACATAAGATTTCGTAAAGCACATACAGATGACTATGGTCAATTCATGATACGAATGTGACAACATCTGATTTATGAATACATATTCATTCTTGGAAGAATATGAACGTGCTAATGGTAGTGAATATACCACACTCACCTCTAAAAGGAGGTTTGAGATGATATAAGAAAATAATGTCATTATTATGGTATGAATGGTCATTGGTCACGTACCTATTGTACGCCAAAATATTTTGGCAATGTGATTATTAAAGAATAACATTAATGCAAGAAACATATCTTGCATATAACTTTGACCATAACCATAATGGTATGACTTTCTCTTTAAAAGAGATATTCACCATAGGGATGTTGATGAATATGTGGTAGTACCAAATTAATTGAGAGCTCTGGAAGAGCCAATTATTACTATTTTGGAGAAACACAATTTATTACCAATAAGGTATTGTGTTGTAGTAAGTCTCAAAGAAACTTAATTGAGTTTCTAAAGTATTCGCGAAAGCGGTTGATTATATTGAGACTATAAATAAAGGAAAGATTTAATATCTTCTACTACTATAACTTGTAGCGGGGTAATATGCATGTGAAAAGCTACCCGCTTTATTCTCCAGTTTGTACTACACAAATAAAAGAATACCACACTCAAGTGGATGTTTATTGATATAAAAATTCATATCATAATAAACTTGGTATTTATTCATAATTGCACACGTCATGGTGTAAAGCTGAAGTTTATCAATATTGATAATGTATTCAGTTGCATAATTAATTTAGCCATGTTAATTCAAGTATGATGTACAAAAATAAAAGAGAATTCACATGGGTAAATATTAAAGAACTAGAAAGTTCTTTATGAATTCTCTTATGTTGCATGTTCTCATTTAATATACCAACTAAAATTGGGATTGAATCCCATGAATGCTGAAAATATCAAAGGTGAATATGGGCCCATTCATCTGCCATGTATACCACATAAGATGCATCTATGAGATGGTTACATGTGCGATTATTATTAACCCACAACACGGTATTTGCGAGGTAACTTGCTCAATAATTTGATTTAGAGCATAATTTCCAGATTTTTTTATTCAAGATAGTTTATCTTGATAAGTTGGTTTACATCACAGCTGGTTTAGCAAAATAATTTATTGAGTGCCTCCACTCAATAGCTAAACTATTGCTTATGAGAACAAAGTTATGTATATCAGTTTGATATACGTTATATACCAAAGTATATTATTTTCTCCCCTCACAAGTGGTTCAGGGTCAGGAACCAAATAATTCCATCTTATTATTATTGATGTGCGGTGTATATTTTGATTAACACCATAATGCACAAAGGTGGATTCTCAAAGTTGAGGAAACAAGTTAGTTTTTCTAACATGAGGGAGAGACATGATAAACAGTTAAAAGTTACATGGAATAAATTATTATTTATACATCTCGATCCTCGAATAAGATAAAATGAACTTGAAGTTCATAAAAAGATAATTCATTTGCAATATATTGCAAAGCGTGCCAGACGAATTTGCTGACCCAAAGAAAGTAACTATATTCTCACTGCAGATGCTCCTATTAGAATAAGTCCTAGAAGGACAAAGTCATGGTACCCTTAAAGCGTATAGACAAATCGGTTTCAAATAAACTTCTTGATAAAGAAGATGAGCGATCAAAATGATCATAATAAGGAGGCAACATAACACATCATAAAATCTCATGAGAGATTCAGGTACCTGAATATATGAATGAAGAGATCCCTATGTTATGTCTTTATGAAAAAATATTGGAACCGATATAAAATGTTCGTCGACGACATCTATGATACCGCTAAATATATATGAGGATCTTAAGTCTGGAGAAACAATTCAAATAGAATTGGTTTCATATGAAAGACATGTAGTTTTGAACATGTAGTTCAAACACTTGAAAGTATAAAGTCAATGTTATGTGCAATCAGTTTTCGATATCTTAAGCATGACATGAAAACTTGATATGCATCTAATTAAAGTCTATTATATGACTTAACAATCCCTGAAGGATTTAAATTGCTTAAAGCATATAGAATTCATCATGAAGTACTACATCCTCAGTGCAATGTGTGCACAAATGTATCTTGCTATAACTATATGCATGATAATATGATAGCAAGAGTTTTCACCTCTATGTGAAGATATTGAACTGACGATTCCAACAAGATCATATGAAGACAATTCATCTCTATCAAGAATGATGATTTCAAGGTGAAACAAATTCGTTCAAGTTAAATGGCTGATTTACTTATCAAATCTCTACCAAAGATATTTTGAAGATGGTGCACAAGACTGGAATGCAAATGCTTAAGGATGTGAATTGATGCTCTCATCAGGGGAGTTAATACGTGTTGTACTCTTTTCCCTTATAAGGTTTTGTCCCACTGGGTTTTCCTTGCAAGGTTTTTAACGAGGCAACCAAAAGGCGTATTGTTAGATATGTGTACTCTTTTCCTTCTCTAAAATTTTTTTCCCACTGGGTTTTATTTTAGTTAAGGTTTTAACGAGGCACATTTTCGGTTGAATAGACATTCAAGGGCAGTGTTATAAATAGAATTGTATTTATGGTGAATGTCTATATTTAGAGAGATTCTAGGGTTCATTGCTTGGTGGCTAAGTCACCCTCTCCCTATAAATAGAGGGTTCTATTCTATTGTAATTTATCCAAAATCAATAAGAATTCTCTCTCCCTACTTTTCTTTGCAATACTATTCTTCTTCTTTTATTGTTTTATAACATTTTCAAATATATGGTAGGAAAATATATTACGTTTTGTCTGGTTTCCTTTCTTGTCCCTCAGCTAAAAAGAACGGACCAGTGGGTTTGGGCCAATGAGTGCACCAAGATTGGGCTGATAATTGGGCCTAAATCTTCAGGCCCATATCAAAATGGAATAGTCCAATATTAATCTTGTTTCTTGTTTCTTTCTTTTATTTAATGTTTTAAAATTTATTTTTTGTGATGTGTACATTAAATTGACTTCTTAAGTATGATAGTTTCCATGGATTTTGAAGTTTATTAACTTCAACATGAACATTTGCACTAAACTTGGTTTCATGACTAGATGGTTGTTGGGGGCATCAAGGAAGAAAGCTTGACCAAGGGGCGGAGCTACAGCTGGCAACAAGTGGTCAACTGAACACCGGTCATCAAAATATTATTGTGTATATATATCAAATAATACTTTTATATATTAAGTTTAGAATTTAATCCCTGTCGGACCAAAATACTATCCTTCTTGAGATTAAAATCTTGGCTGTAACGAAAAATTCTCAATCTTAGTGCTGCAAATTGTATATATTTTTTTCTAAAATGTAACGTTTTAAGATGTTTAACTTCAAGGATTAGTTATAAAATTAACGTCTTAGAAAGGAAAAAAAATCATGTCTGGTGGAAAAAGGCATATATAGGGTGGATTACCTTTATTCTCCTATCATCTTGGTTGCATGTTCTTTTATTCTCTAAATTGCTTCAGCTACAATAACTTGTTTTTTTTTTTTTTTTTTTAACGAAAAATGATATTTTATAACCGTTGTAAAAATAATAGTCAAAAAAATGTACTCCCTCCGTTCCAATTTATGTGAACCTGTTTGACTGGGTACGGAGTTTAAGAAAAAATGAATACTTTTGGAATTTGTGGTCCTAAACAAAGCAAAAAGGGGCCCAAAGTATTTGTGTGGTAATAAAAGCTTCTCATTAAGGGTATAATTGTAAGTTTAAGCTAAATTGTTACCAAATTTAGAAAGGGGTCATTCTTTTTTGAACGGACCAAAAAGAAAATAGGCTCACATAAACTGGAATAGAGGGAGTATAAAATTTATACATTTATTGTATATATATACATTCTCTATCTTTATACAAAAATTATATAAATTTTATACTCTTTTTCGGCTACCAGATATAAATAGTTTCTAGCGCGGGCTAAAAGTGATAATACCCCTTGTTTTATTGCATTCTTTCTTTTTTTGCTTCAGTCATGGCTCATTTGCCTTCATTAAACTTTCTAGTAGTATAAGCAACATTTCCTAGTACTTAAAATTAGGCGACGACATTGCTCGTATTCACGGTATAGATAAAGTAACAGCGGGTGAATTAGTTGAATTTGAAGAGGGTACAATAGGTATTGCTTTTTATTTGGAATCAAATAATGTTGGTGTTGTATTAATGGGTGATGGTTTGCTGATACAAGAAGAAAGTTCTATAAAAGCAACAACCCGTGAATCTTATTTGGGTTGTGTTATTTTCACGACCCAAAAAGCGACCCGACCGTGATGGCGTCTATCGTGAAACTAGGCCAGCCACTTATTTCCAAAGTACTCCATTTACTAATTAAAACTTAAGAAAAATTATATTTTTAGCAGAAATCCAATAAGATAAAAGTCAAAATCCAAAACATGTGGAAAGAAATACAAGCCCGACCTCGGGTGTCACTAGTCATGAGCAAAACTACTACAAATGTTCGAAATAAACAAGACTACATAGTCTGAGAATATCCAACAATTATGCTAAGAGGAAGATAAGGAAGGAGAAAGGCGGAACTGCGGTCACCAAGCAGCTAACTCACAATCTCCAAAGAATAGTCCACAACGATATGATCAGCAGCCGCTACCGTCACCCGAAATACCTGGATCTGCACACAAGGTGCAGGGGGTAACGTGAGTACACCAACTCAGTAAGTAACAAGTCCAACCTATGGACTGACAGGTAGTGACGAACCAAACCTCAGCAGGTAATAACATATAACTGAACAGGAAAGTAGACATGCTTACAGTTCAAGTAAAGCTTGACAGTATTTAAATGCAACTGAACAGTACAAATTTCAAAACTTAGAGATTTTATATATGCCAATGCACAACTAGCATGATCAATATTCATGAACCTCCACTCACAAGTGCTCAACCACTCGGTACTGTATATGGCCATCCGGCCTAGGGAAGATCCATCCCGGAATATATATCACTAACCGCAGTCATCCAGTACCGAGGACACAGGCCAATCCAGCCTCACGGAGAAGATCCATCTCCCGGTATAATACTTCGGACAAGATCCATGCCCAGGGAAGATCCATCCCTCAATATCATCAACTGCGCTCACTAGGGGTATAAAGACTCCGGAGGGGCTTCTCTCATTAGCCCAAGCGCTATAACAAAGCCAGCGAAGGCTTGTTCAATATCTCGTTGCGGCGTGCAGCCCGACCCTATACTGCCACTCAATGTCAGGCTCTCGGCCTCACTCAGTCATAACTTACCAGTCTCACACACACGGGCTCAAAATGTCATGATACTAGCCCAGACAATAATATGATGTATCAAATAGCAATAACCGAGACTGAGACATGATATAATATGCATGAATAGGACTGAGTACATAATATCAACAAAACAAATGAAATGACAGCAAGAAACGACCTCTTGGGTCTCAATAATATTAGCGTGAAGCCTTCACATGATAATCAGCATGATTCACAGTTCATCAACTAAATCACATAATTACAACACAAGTATCGGTAAGAAAGAACCACTAAGCGGTGCTCTGGAATGATCCAGGCCGCGTTTCTCACGGTGCACGCCCACACGCCCGTCTTGCGTCACCTTTATAATAATCATAGAACACATAGTTCGGGGTTTCGAACCCTCAGAACCAAGATTGGAAGCGTTACTTACCTCAAGCCAAGCCAACTCTAGCCCGCGACGCCCTTTTCCTCCCGATTCGGCCTCCAAATGCCTCGAATCTAACCAAAATCAGCTTATAACCATCAATATACGCTAAAGGAGTGAAACCCATACGAAATTAATCAAATTACATCACAAATCCCGAAATTGACCAAACCCGACCTCCGAGCCCATGTCTCGGAATCTGCTAAAAATTACGTCAATAGAATCCTCATCCTCCCACGAGTTCATACATACCAAATATACCAAAATCCAACCATAAATGACCCCTCAAATTCCTAAATTTAGGTCTCCAATTCTCAAGCCCTAAACCCCCAATTTTTGCTACTAAATTCCATAGATTTCAAGTTTAATTAGTCAAAAACCACCATAGAAACAAGTTTAGAATCCAAAAACCTTACCTCCACGAAACCTTCTTGAATTCCCTCTTCAATTTGCTCTCCCAAGCTTTATCCCGTATGAAAAGTGATGAAAAATAACTCAAAATCGTGAAGGCCTCAATTTATATGTTCTGCTCCAGCAAAACCGCATCTGCGGTCAAAATACACGCACCTGTGGACCCGCACCTGCTATCCCGGGTACGCACCTGCGGAAATCACTTAACCGCTCAAGACTCGCACCTGCGTTCAAGATCCCGCACTTGTGCATCGCAGGTGCGCCTAAAATTCCGCATCTGCGGCTCCAGCTCCTCATGCCCACTTCCGCATCTGCGTCCCCCTTGGCGCTTCTGCGGGCCGGCACCTGCGGTCCCCAAGTCGCAGGTGCGGTTATGACAGAACTTCAGCAACTTTAGCTGCACATTTCCAACTCCAAACTTCCCGTCAACCATCCGAAATCACCCCGAGGCCCCCGGGACCTCAACCAAAAGCACGAACAAGTCATATTCCACCATCCAAACTTATACCAATCTTCGAAACACCTAAAACAACATCGAAACGTCGAATCAACCACGGATTCAAGCCTAAGAACTCTAAAAACTTCCGAATTCCGCTTTTGATCAAAAAGTCTATCAAACCTCATCCGAATGACCTGAAATTTTGCACACACGTCCCAAATGACACAACGGACCTACTCCAATTTCCGGAATTCCATTCCGTCTCCTATATCAAAATCTCCGCTACCAACCGGAAAATGCCAAAATTTTAATTTCGCCAATTCAAGCCTAAATCTACCCCGGACCTCCAAAACACATTTCGATCGCGCTCCTAAGTTCTAAATCACCTCCCGAAGCTATCCGAATCATAAAAACCAAATTCCGAGATCTTATGCTCACAAGTCAACTTCCGGTTGACTTTTCCAACTAAAGGACCAACTTAAGAGACTAAGTGTCTCAATTCCGAATTCGAACCGACCAACCCGATACCATATAACACGATGAACAAAGCATAAAGAAGCAGAAATTGGGAAAACGGGGCGGTAACTCATGAAACGACCGACCGGATCGTTAGAGTTATAAATACCCTGGCCAAACCTATTGATCGTAGAAGTGAAATTTCAGCTTCTGAATTTCGGTTAATCGAATCTACCATCTCGGGTATTATTTTTCGTGTCGTTCCGTATATGAGCCTCTTCAAACCGGTTGCTTTTGGTCAACTTTCTCCTCGTATTAGGAGTAATTAACATAACATGTGGTCTGTTTGAATGTAACATGTATACAAAAGCATTTAACATGGTATATTATATATCATATTGAGATACTGTACATGTTAGGTGAAGATTGCACAAGACTATATAAGGAGACAACAACACATTCCATCAATCAATCGGGCTAATCTAACATCCACGGCACGATATGGATATTTGGACTACAGACAATATAACCTAGGTAGTCCAACATTAGGTTTTTTTAAAAAAAAGAAGAAGGTATAAGTATCAAGAATAGGGATAGCTTTGACTGTCGTAGGCAGATTCCCACGCGTTACGCACTCGTACGCCACTTTGTTCTCCACAAGCTACATTTAGCTAGGAGCCTCTTTTCCTTCTACCCAGCTCCCTAAAAACAACGCTCGATTTGCATGTGTTAAGCATATAGCTAGCGTTCCTTCTGAGCCAAGATCAAACTCTTCTTTTGAGTATATGATTGCGCCCTGCAGTGGTAGAAAAATAAACCTTGCGCCTAACTCTATGGTTGCTGCGTTTTTCAAATGTGTGAATAGTGATCGCTGATTAATTCTGAATACAATATCTTGAGTACTTATGAGGATCTAACATCAAATTGTGTATATAAAGAAGAGTTCGTCCTTCTTCAAAGAGATAAAGTCCTTCTTCAAAGAGATAAAATCACGCGGCCCCCTAAATAGAGGCCAGCACCTAAATAGAGGCTTCAGTCATCGTTAGAATCCCGGGGCGGGCAAAATTACATAAAGAAAGGAGACTTATTTCAAAGTGGTTCAGGTAGCTCAGCTGGACTAAAAATCCTGGTGTAGTTCGAATCCACAGCAGTATGTTACTAGGCACAGATCATTAATATTGGATGTATCATTAGGTTGTGCCGAATCAAATTTGCTCGAACCGTGACAGCTTAGTCACTTGGATATTATTGGGATCATCCAAACTTATTATGAATCCTCACTGATCATAGATGACCATAATATATGAGGTTTTACATATTTAAATTGCAAGGTACAAAGAATTCTTAGAGGAGAAAAGAGACTACTTCCACCTTATCTTATCCACAAACTAAACATTACCAAGTAGAAACTAGCATTCAGATAACTTCTGCCCTTCTAAAAATATTTGCTTTTGTCTAGAATGTGCTCTATTTTCATGTCAGAAACAAAACCTCTTCTCTTTTCTTTAATTTCACTAGGTACCTGTGATGCACGAGTACCGACAACTCTACCCACCAAAACTTAGGCAGATGGGACCAAACTTTTTTTTAATCTATGTTGAACACTACCTCAGTACTCTTTACCAACAAGATCTGCATCATTTTATCCCAAGTCACTAAACCAGTATGGAGTTTCCAGCCATATAATATAAATAGCAAAAATCTGGAATACTTCCACTACCCATCTTCGCTTAAATACCAGGCTTCCTTCGCAATAGGCTTCAACTCGCTGCGATCTTACCACTTATGGGAAGCCCTAGGGGCGAAGCCAGCTAAATTATTTGCATGATCACAAACTAAAGCCAGCTTTCTAGTTTCTTATGACAGATTCCGAAGGAAGACAGGACCTCTGCAAGTTAAAAGCAGCAGTAATTTACTATCTCTTCTATGGGTGAACACTGAATATGGTCTGCCTGAAAACTTTAAAGGGAAATCAAGTAAGCAATGACACTATTACTCAACTGAAGCTAGCTCCTCAAATCCACTATATCGTGAAGGTGATAATGCATCAACCAAGCATAGTCTAAATCTATACAGTAGAACTGTCCCAAACCACCTATTTTAGTTCTGCAACACCTGGGTTCTGGAATGCACAGCATCGACCGGAAAGATCTCAGCCTCTCTCAAAGTTGTTATATTAAAATCATCCACACAGAATCTAAAAGCTACCGCATCTTGCATCTTAGAGCATATTCATCTACAGCGTACAGTACAGAATTTCGGGTCACCAAAAAGCATTCCTAAAGTTTTCCAAGACAATAGTACTTGGGAGAAAAAGCTTCCACTTTCCGGGGAAGGAATAGTTGGGAGGAATACAACTACAGAAAACGGGTGTATTTTACCTTCTCCTTTTACCTTTACGCCAGAGTTAAGGAATAACATGATAAACAACCTTGCAAATGACACAAAATGCTCCACCAAGGACATTCATATCACATATATCCTGGCTTTGCCATTGGCATATATTCTAAGCACAAGGTGTATTAAAGGACTTCAGAAATCAGCAAAATAAATTAGAAGTTTCGCAACAAACTGAACTGCAAACAAGCTTTTTACAGAAATAGAAAACGAATGGATAGCCATAGCCCAGTGGGAAGGACCTACACCTCAAACTACGAGGCTCGTCATTCAATTCTCCAAGTAAACAAAGTGGCAAAAGCTACTGTCTGCCTCCTGGTTAGGGTGGTTATTGGTCAAGGGGTGGGAGTACACCATATTTAAAAAAATAAAAATAAAAAGAGTTATGCAGTGAGTACCATGACAAAGAAAGGGGAACGTAGAATTACTGACTTCAATGGCAGTAACAACACCTTTTATTACACAAAATGCTGCATCTACACATACAGGATCCAAGGTTTGAAAGGACAAATAGGTTTTAAGAGGGAGATGGCTTCAAAAAAATGTAAACAATTTAAGAAGGAAACATGGTAACGAAGACGGAGATAGGTTCAGGAGAAAGTTATGATAATGGATAAACAGAAAGGCAGATGGCCTCAACAGAAGGTTAACACCATATAATTTGGAACAGTTAAAATGACAAGATCGACAACTTAAACAGCTGGGCTTTGAAGAAAAAGTTCACATCAACATACTCCTGCTCGTTTCATGTTATGTAGCACAGAGTGAACCCCAACTGTCATTTACTCCACGCCATCTTTGGCCCAAGAAAAAAAGGAAAAGACAGAAACAAAGCAACAAACTTCTTTCAATGGTTTGCAGTGAAATTGGTTAAGTGGAATGGATATAGAGAATCAAATAGCTGATTCCACCTGATTTTGGATTGACGCGTAGTTGATTGTATATAAAATGAAGCAGCTTCGCATGAGCCAATATTTAGCCAATATTTCTCTATATGTCCTCCTAGTGCTACCTATATGTCCCACATAGATCAGGATACGATGTGCATTACCTTTTCCTTACCCCACAATTGACATTTAATGAATGGCCATGTAGCTCCCCCATCCTCCTTTCTAGTTATTGACAGATATAATCCACCTCATAAGGCGAACGACACCTGTAGCATCAGTATTTTATTCTGAGAAAATTCTAAGTTCATTAATTGACCCTCTGCCTTTACTAAATTTATCCTAATAGCCAAAAATGATGTCTAACTTGATTGTGCTCATCTAAACCAATAGTCTCTTCAAAATAGATGTCAAACAAGGAACTCATAAAAAAGGGGCAGCCCCGTGCACGAAGCACCCGTGTTAATGCAGGATTCGGGGAAGGGCCACACCCCGAGGGGGTGTTTTATACGCAGTCTACCCAGTGTTTTGGAAAGCGTTAAGCGCAAAAAAGTGACGAGGCCTCGCTTCACCGAAGCGAGAAGCGTGAAGCGAAGCGCGCGCTTTTTTCATGTGAAGCGCAATTTAACACATAAAAAAAAAATAGGCATAGATAAATGGCTAAGAACTCATTAAAAATAACATATTAAGCACTAGCAGTTAATTTTGACGAACCAGAACAGTGAGCACTAGCAGAAAAACAGAGCAGAAAAACAGAAAACAGAGCATAGTTTTAGGGCACAAAAACAGAGCAATAAACCAGAAAACAGAGCATAGTTTTAGGGCACAAAAACAGAGCAATTAAAAGTGAAAAAAAATAGAAAGAAGAGAAAAATAGGGCAGAAGAACAGAGCATAAATTAGATGTCTAGAACAGAGCAATAGAAAGTGAAAAAAATAGAAAGAAAAAGAGAAAAAAGGAGTCGAACAGAAGAAGAAGAACAAACAGGAGAAGAAGAAGAAGAAGAAAAGAAGAAGAGAAGAAGAGAGAAGAAGAAACTTACAGAGAACTGGAGAAGAAGCAGTCGTTGGAGCAGCAGTCGTCGCTGGAGTTGGAGCAGCAGAAGGGCGTATGTTTATTTGGCAACTGACGGTTTATTTGGCAAAAATTTTTTAAAAAAACCCTAGCAGATGCCTTCACGTCGCTTAAGCACGCTTTTTTGCGCTTTTTCCATCGCGGCGCTTTCGCTTAAGCAGTTAAAGCGTGCGCTTTTTTTATGTGAGTCGCTTTTATAGCAGAAAAGCGATAGAACAGCACCTTGCGTCGCTTCGGGGCTTAAAGCGAGAAGCGAGCGCTTTTAATAACACTGAGTCTACCTTGACTCAAGTATCGGTAACAGATTCCACGACTCGAATTTGGAGATAACTTTATCGTTGGTCCAAAGCTTCCCTTCAAACAAGGAACTCACAAAAGAAAAGTAAAACCTAACACTTATTACCTTATAAAAAGAATCTTAAACGCCTACAGAAAATAGGAAATAAATCATAAAACCTTGAGAATCTTTTGCTAAAGAAAGTCCTATAACTGAATAGGCACCAATCCTGACCAACACTGAACCAACACACATAATCCAGTTGATGACCTAAAGTTCTAAATTGAAGTCCCATAACAACAAACCAGAATCAGCATCAGACAAACCATATCAAACAACTAATACTACTGTGCCTCAATTCCAAGCAAGTTGGGATCGGCAACAAGCAAATCATATCAGGAAAGGAAAAGCCTTTTATATTTCAAGTGTACAACATACTAAGATTCAACTCAATGTCATACTGCAACACAACATAGAACTGATGATACATTGAACACACGAAACGTCGGGATTAAGAAATAATCGAATCTATAAATCTCCAGAAATCTAACAAACCACATTGAGCAAACTGCAGCTTTCTACTTCTTGGTGTCATTAGTTCCAGCACTGCTACCTCCCGCATCTTTTGCGGCCTTCTTTGCAGTCTTCTCTTGCAGAGCTTTTGCATCCCTACATTCAACAAACATATAAAATAACACTCAAAATCCAATAATAAACAAAAGTCAAATACATAAAAAAAAAAAAAAACTAATCTTGGAACAAATATATGTACCTTTCGCGGCGCTGCTCAGGAGTCAAGCCATCATCTTTTCCCTTCTTGCCTTTACCAGTCCGAGCTTGAGCTCTTTCCCGATCTTTTTCCCTCTGATTTCCCCGTTTGATTCAGTCATGGTAACACAAATGTACAATTCCAAAGAAAAACACCATAAAACTAAAAGCAAAAAGCAAATCTAACTAGAATTTAATGTACCCACAAAATTGCACAGGAAAAAATTATCATGAAAACATCATGATACTCAAAAGGAGACATAGATCTCATCCAAATTGAAGTACCCAAAAACTAAACACAAAAAAAAGGTAAATCATGATCATAAAAAGGTTATTTACAATAACAATAAAATTGCTCAATATACAAAACACACTAAAACAAAAAAGCAAACATAAATCTAATTAGATTTCACAGAATCTCATTCAATTAGAAGTGCCCACAAAACAAACACAAAAAAAGGTACAATCTTTTTAACAATAAAAAAATAAAAAATAAAAAATAAAAAAACTATAGGGGACACAAAATTTCAAAGGGAAACACCATAAAACACAAAAGTAAACATAAATTTCAACAAATTTCAAATACCCACAAAACTAACCACAAAAAGCACCAAACTTTGGGGAAAAACTAACAAATTTACCATTACAACAATCAAAAATTGAAATCCAATTCAAGAATATGCACAAATATGTAATAAATAAGCAAATAAATAAAAAAAATTCATGGATTTTTAAGGATATGAGTCATTGTAAAGTAGCTGAATTGGGACGCTGTGAGGAGAAAGTCTGCACCGAAAGAAAGGCGAAGAAAGAGAAAAGGGCAGACGAATAAAAGAAATATAAAGTAGGAGGGGGCGATTTATAATAATGGAGAAATAAAGGGGTAATATTTCAATTAGTTGGTTTTGACTTTATTTAATCAGAATACTTTTCCTAATGCAAGTTGAATTAGAATAAGTGATAATATCGTGCTCTTTTCCTTAGTTGTACCTAACGTGTGATCGAGCTGTCAATTTCGGACGATTTGCAGTCGTACCCTATTTTTATGTCACCTTTTAACTTATACCCTATTTTTAAAAGCTATTGATTTCGTAACCAACTAACAAAAATTTCGTAATAATATGACCATTATACCCCTTCCAAAACATATAAAAGTCCGTCTCTCCTCCGTATTCCCAGATTCAAATTCCAGATCTCCTCCGTATCTCCTCCATCAGTCCGTCTCTCCGGAGATCGCGTCTCGCATTCAAATTCCATATTCAAATTCAAATTCAAATTCCAAATTCAAATTCAAATTCAAATACATTGTAAGTATTTTTTGAATTATATGTTTTCTGATTTGTTTGAGCAACTTCACTGATATGCTGAATTTGCAATTCTAAATCTGTTTGACGATGAATTCTAACATTCTAAGCTGAAGTTATTTAGTTAACGAGCTGGCAAATAACACAACGAAGAAGAAATTATATTAAAACATTATATGATTATTGTAAAACTTCGGCATAGTTGCTGAAGTTTTTTTGTTAATAATTGAAAACTTCGGCATAGTTGCTTAAGTTTTTTAGTTATTACTTAAAAACTTCAGTAGGCGGAGCTCAAGTTTTCCTCCTACACTGGCTAAATTAAAATTTCATATTGCATCAAAAAACTTCGGCCTAGGTGCTGAAGTTTTTTAGTTATTGTTTAAAAACTTCAGCAGGAGGAGATGAAGTTTTGCTCATACACTGCTAAATTAAAATTTCATATTGCATCAAAAAACTTCAGCCTAGGTGCTGAAGTTTTTTAGTTATTTTTTAAAAACTTCAGCGGGAGGATCTGAAGTTTTGCTCCTACACTGGCTAAATTAAAATTTCATATTGCATGAAAAAACTTCGGCCTAGGTGCTGAAATTTTTTAGTTATTATTTAAAAACTTCAGCAGGAGGAGCTGAAGTTTTCCTCCTACACTGGCTAAATTAAAAAATCGTACTACACCAAAAACTTCGGCCTAGGTGCTGAAATTTTTTAGTTATTGTTTGAAAACTTCAGCAGGAGGTGCTGAAGTTTTGCTCCTACACTGGCTAAATTAAAATTTCATATTTCATGAAAAAACTTCGGCCTAGGTGCTGAAGTTTTTAGTTATTGTTTAAAAACTTCAACAGGAGGAGCTGAAGTTTTGCTCCTACACTGGCTAAATTAAGATTTCATATTTCATGAAAAAACTTCGGCCTAGGAGCTAAAGTTTTTTAGTTATTATTTGAAAACTTCAGCATGAGGAGCTGAAGTTTTGCTCCTACACTGGCTAAATTAAAAATTCATATCTCATGAAAAAACTTCGGCATAGTTGCTGAAGTTTTTTAGTTATTGTTTAAAAACTTCAGCAGGAGGAGCTGAAGTTTTGCTCCAACACTGGCTAAATTAAAATTTCATATTGCATGAAAAAACTTCGGCATAGCTGCTTATGTTTTTTACTTATTACTTAAAAACTTCAGCAGGAGGAGCTGAAGTTTTCAAATAACTTACGCAGATACTGCTGAAGTTATTTAGTGATGACCTGAAGTTTAGCATGCTGAATTTCAACAAAAATATACTTGAAACTCATGAAAAAAGACATAAACATATTTGAATCAATCCAAGTCACATAATTCACACAAAATGATGTATATTCACAAAATACAATTTTGTTTTCACTTACATCCTTTGAAAAAAAGAAAAAATTAGTTCTTTGTTTACAAGTTATTCTCTATTCAAAAAATTGACAGAGTGTCTTCATATTCTCCATAGTAATGTCATAGTTGCTCTTCTTGGTTTTCTTCACCACATTCCATGAAACTTCACTATGTCTTCCACCAAAGAGTTGTCTGTCAGACATAGGTTGACGAAGTTTAGTACTATAATCTTTTTAGCAACTACCTTCTACTTTCATAAGAAAAAAACAAGAAAATGTTGGCACAGACATGCTTACTGGTGTGCATCTGGGAATTCGTGGGAAGTAAAGATAGTGAAGGAGAAGTCCAAAATACTTCATATGTGACGGAGACTGGCCACATCAAAAACTCGAGCACCAGGAAATTTGCTCTTTTTCCTAAAAGTTAGATTTATCAACTAGTAAAAAGAGCAAATTATCCTGGTGCTCGAGTATTTGATCTGGCCACTCCCCTTCACATATGAAGTATTTCAACTTCTCCTTTACTATCTTAGCTTCCCACGAACTCCCTGCTACACCCAATAAGCATGTCTTAGCCAATATTTCCTTGTTTTTCTTTGAATACAAATTTAAAGAAATCTGATAGAAGTCTATGGAGATCTATGAAATTTTCAAGTAAAGAGATTGTTAATATAGCCAAAGAATGCAGCTAATCAATTTAATATCTATAAATGCTGAAGAGATTGTTACCAGTTTTTTGTTTAGAGAATGTCACGACCCAAAATTCACTAAGGGTCGTAGTGGCGCCGGACACCGTTGTCAGGCAAGCCAACTAAATTATCAATTAAATTCTCTTTTAATTTCTTTGAAAATCTAGAATTTCTCCTTGAATTTTTCAAAAATAAAAAGGTCGCTACTTCAATTCAAATTAAATAACAAATAGTTAGTACAAATCTTTCGGAAACCACCCCAGAACCCGGTGTCACAGGTGCATGAGCATCTACTGATAAGGATATAAAATACAGTACAACCTCCGTCCGGAATACAATGGACAGAAAGAAAGTACAATTTACTAGAAGGGACTTTACAAGCTGCGGGCCGCCTCGCTTACTGCAACTCACCTAGTCCCCGAATCATCCGTGCCGCTATGCCCAATAGGCCGCAGTAACATATACCTGTGCAATAAAAATGCACAGAAGTGTAGTATGAGTACGTAATCAACGTGTACTCAGTGAGTATCCCGCCTAACCTCGAAGGGGTAGAGACGAGATGGTCAACCTGGACACTCACTAGCGGTCCAATAATAATACACTAAATGTGTGAGGAAATCATGGATTCACATAGCATGTTCTAATTCACAAAGCTGTAAAACAGGTAAACACCTTTTAACAATTATCAAAGGATTTTCAAGATTTACTTATCTTATCAATTTATATCAAGCCACGAAGGGCAAATTTCATCATTTAACATTTCTCATGCATCAACATATAAAAATATCATGCGCAAATGATACCTAGGCGACGACCCGATCCAACATTCCCCGCTCGCGAATTAATCATGCGACGCGGTCAACATAAAATAAACACATACCCAGCTCGTGAATCATACATGCGACGCAGGTACACATAGAGATACATGCTCAATCAACCAATTAAGGATTTATCGGGAAACATTTATCCAATTAAAAGCCAATCCTCTGTTAACAATTTAAGGAATTGAAGTTTATCTTTTTAGAAATTCATTTACGAATTCCATGTGATATAAGCGATTTAAGCTATCAAAGAGTTTAAAAATAATCCAAGTGTTCATGCTTTTGGGCCCTAGCTACCCGGACAATAGCATAATAGTAGCTATGCACGGACTCTCGTCACCTCGTGCGTACGTAGCCCCCCACAAATAGGAGCACATAACCAATTAATTCACCTATGGGGACATTTCCCCCTCACAAGGTTAGAAAGGAGACTCACCTCGCTCTGAAGATCCATAACCGGCATTCCACGGCCTTCTGGGGATTCCCATTGATGCACCACGCTCCAAGACTAGCCAACGGTTACGCAAATCCATTAATATATGTTCAAATATTCCTAACAAACTAATTTATAGCGATTCCTACTCCGATTGAAAAGTTGACCAAAACGCCCTCGGGCCCACGTGCCCGGAATCCAAAATTTTTCGAAGATAAAGTTTACCCATGGCTTCACTAGCTCAAATATATAATTTACTCCTAATTCCATGCTCAACTTCGTGGCTAAATTCCAAGAATATAATTTTCTAGGTTTCCACCGAAAACCTCCATTTTCTACAATTTCTCAAGCCTAATCCGAACATAATTGATGTATTCAACTCAAAAATAGGTGGGGATAACTTACCTTAGCATAGCAGACGAAAATCCCTCTTTGAAGCTCTCCAAAAATCGCCCCAAGCCATGAAAAATGAGAGAAATGAACTCCAAATCACGATTTTAAAACAAGCCTTCTGCCCAGTATTTTTCGCACCTGCGGTCCATTGACCGCTTCTGCGGCCACTCCACCGCATCTGCGGTCATTCCAGGCCTCCCTTATTTCCGCTTCTGCGACCCTGCTTCCGCAGATGCGATTCCGCATCTGCGGCTCCTCGACCGCATCTGCGGCCCTCCTTCACTTTGGTCCAAACCGCATCTGCGGCTCCCCTGGCCGCATCTGCGGCTCCGCACTCGCGGCCCATTTTTCGCAGGTGCGGTTATGACAGCAACCAGCAACCTTCAGCCTTCTAAAAATTCCATTTTTGATCCGTTAACCACCCGGAATCCTCCCGAGGCCCCCGGGACCCCAACCAATCATACCAACCAATACCAAAATACATTACGGACTTGCTCGAGGCCTCAAATCACATCAAACAACGCTAAAATCATGAATCAACCCCCAATCCAAGATTTATGAACTTTAGAACTTCCAACTTTCACTTTCGATTCTTAAACCTATCAAATCACGTCCGATTGACCTCAAATTTTGCACAAAAGTCATAATTGACATTACGGACCTACTGCAACTTCCGGAATCGATTCCGACCCCGATATCAAAAAGTCCACTTCCGGTCAAACTTCTCAAAAACCTTCAAATTTCTATCTTTAGCCAAATGGCTCCAAAATGACTTACGGACCTCCGAATTCACTTCCGATCGCACCCCCAACTAATTTCTATCTTTAGCCAAATGGCTCCAAAATGACCTACGGACCTCCGAATTCACTTCCGATCGCGCCCCAACTCCAGAATCACCATACGGAGCTATTCATAGTATTGGAATCCCAAACGAACATCAATAACACTGAAATGCATTTCAAGCCAAACTTATGAAATTTCCTCTAAAATTCTCACTTCCACAGTAGGCGCCAAAACGCTCCCGGGTTATCCAAAACCCCAACCGGGCCTACGCCCGAGTCCGAAATCATCATACGAACCTGCTGGAACCTTCAGATCCTGTTTCTGAGGTCGTTTACTCAAAAATCCAATCCTAGTTCATTCTTTCAACTTTAAGCTTCTGAAATGAGAATTCTCTTCCTAAATCAGCTTTGAACTTCTCGAAACTTAATTCTGACTACGCGTATAAGTCATAATACCTGAAATAAAGTTGTTCATGGCCTCCGACTGCTGAACGGAGCGCTAGGACTCAAAACGACTGGTCGAGTCGTTACAGAGAAATTGAATGTAAGAACATAAGTAGTTGGGAAAAGAAGTAAGTGGTAAATGCTAGTAGTTGGTAAATGCAGTAAAAAAATAGTAAAAAATAAGGCCACAAAAAGTCATTGATATACGTGATAAATAACAAAAAGTAGCTAGAAAATGCAAAAAACTTCGCCCCAATGTGCTGAAGTTTTATAGTGTATTTTTGAAAACTTCGGCAACTGAAAAGCTGAAGTTTTTGTATTGGATTCAAAAGTTTTGTCCTAAAGCTTTTTCAAAAAACTTCGGCCCAATGAGCTGAAGTTTTTTAGTCTATTTCTTAAAACTTCGGCACCTGAGAAGCTGAAGTTTTTGTGATGGATTCAAAAGTTTTTGTCCTAAAGCTTTTCCAAAAAACTTCGGCTCAAATGTGTTGAAGTTTTATAGTGTATTTCAAAAAACTTCGGCACCTGAAAAGCTGAATTTTTTGTATTGGATTCAAAAGTTTTTGTCCTAAAGCTTTTTCAAAAAACTTCGGCCCAATGTGCTGAAGTTTTTTAGTATATTTCTAAAAACTTCGGCACCTGAGAAGCTGAAGTTTGTGTGATGGATTCAATAGTTTTTGTCCTAAAGCTTTTCCAAATAACTTCGGCCCAAATGTGCTGAAGTTTTTTAGTATATTTCTAAAAACTTTGGCACCTGAAAAGCTGAAGTTTGTGTATGGATTCCATAGTTTTTGTACTAAAGCTTTTTCAAAAAGCTTCGGCCGAAAGTCCTGAAGTTTTTTAGTATACTTCCAAAAACTTCAGCACCTGATAAGCAGAAGTTTTTATGTTGGATTTAGTAGTTTTTGTGTTAAAGCTTTTTTAAGAAACTTCGGCCGAATGTCCTAAAGTTGTTTACCATATTTCCAAAAAACTTCAGCATAAAAAGCAGAAGTCATGCTTAAGTTTTTTCAAACAAAAAATGTACTTAAAATTCATGATAAAAGACACAAACATATTTGTATGACACAAAAGTGAATTAAAAAAATAATTAATGTATATTCACAACATCCAAATTATGTACAACCAATCCTCTAATCAAAAAATTCACACACAGTCTCTTCAAAAATCTCCATAATCATGTCCTTCTCGTTCTTCTGGAGTTTCATAGCCGCTATCTTTTTTCCACTTTCCATGAGCCCAAATATTGACAACCAATTCTCTCCTGAATGCCAATGTTTGACTTTGATTGAAATTGAATACATCTTCTCTCTTCAACCGCAAATCCATAAACTTAAGAGCAAATATACCACAATCAACACTGCAAAAACATAAGAAAAAGAAATTAAAGAATAGTTAACACAAGGTCAAAAAATAATAAACATAAGATGCATGATAAAACATATGCAAAACACGTACCTGTTAGTTTGCTCCGGGGTGTTCATCCACATAATATTGAATTTTTCCACAGGACTTTGCCCATAATATTTATTATGTTCCCCAAAATTCAAGCATTTGAGACAGTGAGGGATCAACCGAGCATAAATTCTGACATGTTCAATCGCACGATCATATGTTACACTGCCCATGGAATCATACACAAATATAGTTTTATCTTCAAAGTCCAGAATTCCAAAAAAGTAGTGCGTAGATTTCTGGCCCTCCCTTGGCTTAAGTCGAAATGGAAAGAATACTTTTTTGGCAGATGCCCATGAGATACCACAGGAAAGGTCGAGACCTTTTACGTAGTTCGCCACCTTTTCATTCGTTGATTCTTCCTCATACCAACAATAGTCTGTAAGTGGCTTAATAACCGCTTCTTCTTCTTCTTCTTCTTCATCTTCTTCTTCTTCTTCTTCTTCTTCTTCTTTTTCATCTGTTCTTTGGATATCCTCTTTCTCTTTGATTTGCTCTTAAGAACCTCCATTCTCTTTTGCTTCCTTTTGTTAATTATCTTCATCTTTTCTTCTGAAGGATGAATACTATCCAGGATAGTCATATACTGATCGAAAAGTAAATCTGTTACTGCACATCTTGATTTTGAATATCGTGGAAGGTGATAGCAATATTTTTTGCGCAAGTAATATACGCCCACATCAATATGCTGCAAATGAACAACGACAAATGATAACATGTGAAATTACCACTATGAAGTTTAGAAAAAATAGCATGACAAAACTTAAGCATATTCAGTTTGAAGTGTTAGCCTGAAGTTTTAGCAAATAAGCTAAAAATCTTCAGCAGTTTACTATGAATAAAGCTATACTATAAAAAATAAGCTGAACTTTTGGGAAATACAGTTGAAAACCAATTCAAAAAAACAAACTTAATAACTTACTTCATCCGCAAGATCAGAGTCAGGATCCATAAGCTCGGTAAAGAATAATTTTGGAATATCAAGTCCAGCTAATCTGAATGGATTGGAATCATATTCACTGGCATCCATCTCCAACCACTCTTTAAATCTTTGCATCAATCCACTGTCTTGATTAACATAATGGAAGGGACACCTTCTTCTATTCTTTCCTACTTTCCAATCTTGCCCCCTTTGCTTTTTCTTATAAACTACATAAGGAGATCTCAACCAAATACTCTCAATACGAATCCTTTTCCCTTTTTTATCTGGTTTTCCTTTTGCTTGCTCTTCCTGCTGTTCAGTCACAACTAACTGCTACTGTTCAGCAGCAGGGGGAAAACTACAGCCGTCGTGGCAGATGCTTGACCAATTCCCTGCTGTTCACAACGTTCTTCTGTCTCTTCATGAACAACAACGGCAATAGACTTACCTTCTGAATCAGCCCCTTGTGTACTACCAAGTGAAAATGAACATAAATTGAAGTTGGGGATATCACTGGTGTCACACATAGGAGAACTAGAAATCTTCCTTCTCTTAGGTTTTGGAAGAAGTTCCGAGGCATCAGATGAGATCTACAAAAGCAAGGAAAATATAAACATAAATAAAACTGATAGAGAACACACATTAGGCAAAAAAACAGTTGTAATTGAATTGCAGAAAATAACTACCTGGTCTAAGTGTTGCGACACAGATGGTGTTTGCATTCCAACAGATCCTGTATCTTCATGCAAAAAAAAAATAATACTGACTAAATTTTATAAAATAAAACCAACACAATTCACACCTGTCTGTGAGTTAACAGGTGTGAATATATGTATTTCTCCTTTTTGATATTGCTGCATAATCTCACCAAATTCTTTTTGAGCTGCCTCCAGTCTTTCTGAAAAATCATTCAAAAACACAAAAAAGAAAATAAAATATGTAAAATTTCAAACTGTAAAAAATATACTTCAATCAAATATAATAAACTTATGATCTATAGAATACCTTGACGTTTGTCTTCAGCTGTGGTTTCCCCAGGCTGAATGTCTTTCTCAATATCAACATTTCCAGCATCATTCAATTTTGAACCAATGTCAAGGACCATTGCAGTATTCTCTGGAAGGTTTTTCTCACCTTCATTCAATTGAGCATCATCAGAGAGTTTTTGAGTTGAACCACAACTAGCTTCAACTTCCACTGCATATTCATAAAAGAGGGGGAATAGATCAACTAGTTTTTCTATATATAAAACATAGAAAAATTTCTGTAGTGAAAATTTCACTACAGAATATTATAAAAAAAATAGTTAAAACTTCAACTCTAAGAAGGCTGAAGTTAGCCAGTCACAAATAAAAACTTTGACAGTTATAAAAAAAAACTTCAGCTCTAGAGTTGAAGTTCGACAGTTATAAAAAAAAACTTCAGCTTTAAAGCTGAATTTCGACAGTTACAAAAAAAAAACTTCAGCTTTAAAGCTGAAGGTCGACAGTTACAAAAAAAAAAAAAAATTCAGCTCTAAAGCTGAAGTTTTTACAAAACATTCACCAAAAAACATGCTGTAGTTTTTACAAAAAACGCAAACACATGAAACAAAACTTTAGCTCCTATCTAAGGTATAATTGAAATATTATAAACTTCACAATTTGTACTTGTAGTAACAATTTCCTGTGTATCACCAGCTACAAGTTCTTTGCAAATAGCTAGTGCTCCTACATATCGATTGTCTTTCCCAAAACATTCATGAACAGGTGCTTGATCTTCAGTGCCAACAACTTCATCATCTACACCTTTCTCTCCACCTTTACTCTGTCTACAAAAACCGGATTGTTCCTCTCCACCTTGTTGTTGAACATGTTCAACGCCTTCAACAGCCGCTTCATGAGCAGTATGTTCTTCAGTATCAACAACTTGATTATCTGCACCTTGCATGCTTCCAATATTCTCAGTTGATAAATGTGCTTCATCATTCACATCTCTGCTCAATCTATCAGCACTTGAACGTCGCTCTTCAAATTCTTCTTGACCATGTTCATCGCCTTCAAAAGCCGATGGAGTTTTGTAACAGTCATTCATCCTGTCATATCCTCGATGCTTACTCAAATTATTTGATTTGTTGACAATTGTAAACAAGTGTTCAAACTTCTCATCGAAATATTCCTATTAAAAAAATTACTAACAATGATTAATCTGAATAACATCAGCACAAATAAAAAGACTTCTCTATAAATTAGCTTACCTTCACTTTTACAAAAACCGCATCCACAATAGTAGTTCGCTCCTCCTTTTTAAACTTATCAAAAACTTCATTCACAATCGTGCTTCTTTCTTTTTCTGCATGCCTTTGAACCTCCACCGTTAACCTCTAGAATAGATACACAACAAAAATTCAGATATAGAAGAAAACTTCAGCTCAAAAAACAGGTTGTACTTTTACAAAAACAAACCCAAAAAACTTCAGATCAAAACTTACAGAGCATATTGTGTCAAGTAATTCATTGTCATCAAAGTCAGATGTAGGCGAGGTAGAACGACTCTTTGTACGAGATGCTTCGCCAATAAAAGGAGTTGGATTCGGTTCTTTTGGTTGATTCCGACTATGTGGTGATTCACCAATGACATGAGTTTGTTTCGGTTCTTTTGATCGACTCAGAGTAGGTGGTGATTCACCAGTTGAAGGAACTGTATTAACTACATTTGAACGAATCCGGCTGCACGGTAATTTCCCAATTAAAGGCATTGAATTCAATTCCTCTTTTGTAGGAATTATATCCAATACCCTAAGGTCGCGATATCTCTGTTTAATACAAAAAAGTATATTATGAGGAGAAAAAAACTAATACATCAGCATATTAACACAAAGACAAAAGAAAAATAAAAGTAACTTACTTCATGAGTTTTGAACATATAATAAAGTTCGGGAAATTTAGGCTCTCCCACGCATACATAACGTAACATCCTGGGGACCTGAGGGGCATCAAGGTACTCATCCTCTCTTATATACTTCTCCCGAACATCTGGGAAGCGCTCATAGAACCAAGCACATAACGGATATGGAAATCCACCAAGTTTATACTCAGTTGTATGGGATTTGTTCTGCTTGTCCAATGCATTCTTCAGGCAATAAATGAGCTTCTCATAAGCCACATTACCCCAAGGATATTCAGCGCAAACATTATCATCTTCAACAATAGATGCATACTCCTCCGCCACACATAACTCTGTATTTTTCCCAAACAGAATAGACTCTACAACAAGAATTTTCATAAGCTTAACTGCATCATCATCACTCTCGCATACGTGGACATGATTCACAGCATTGTTTGGAATTTCATTGCGAGTCATAAAACTTCGAATATCCTTCAAAGTCACACCCTTGGACTTACCAAAATACCGCTTCAGAAGATTGCTCTCTCGATTAATTGGTCTTTCAACATTGTGTGCTGTGATCCGCAAACCACACATAATGTGAAAGTCTTCAAGGGTGAAGGAAACATCATGCCCAAAAATCTTGAAACTAATGGAGTCTCGGTCATTCGTGAATATTCGAGAAAGACACAGACAATGCACCAACTTCATGCTGCATTGGAAATTCTCCATAGCCATAATGTATCTAAATGTACCATTATTAAGCTTATGCTGTTGAGTAGGAGTCAAGAAACTTGCAATTAATTTCTTTAAATCATGGTTCCCCTTCCAGTAACCCTTAGAGTTAAACCAATCTCCAAACTCATAATATCTTTGTCCTGGTTTTGTAGGTGGAGCAGAGAGGACATAAGGACCTTGGGGTATTACAAGTAGTCTAGGTGCTTTAGGGGTTTTGCCTTTTTTAGCTGCATTAGGATCTTTAGGTGCTTTAGGAGCCATCTGTTCAAAAAAAGTAAAAGATACAAAAAATAACATCAGGACATTATCAAAAAGATCAGTTAAAAGTTCAATACATAGGAAGGCTGAAGTTCGACAGGTATAAAACAAAAACTTCAGCTCAACTTCAGCTATAGAGCTGAAGTTCGACAGGTATAAAACAAAAACTTCAGCTCTAGAGATGGACTTCACCAGTAACAAACACAAAAACTTCAGCTCCTAAAGCTGGACTTCACCAGTTACAAACACAAAAACTTCAGCTCTTAAAGCAGAACTTCACCAGTTACAAGCACAAAACATTCAGCAAAAAAACTTCAGCTATAGAGCTGAAGTTCGACAGGTATGAAACAAAAACTTCAGCTCTAGAGATGGACTTCACCAGTAACAAACACAAAAACTTCAGCTCTAGAGATGGACTTCACCAGTAACAAACACAAAAACTTCAGCTCCTAAAGCTGGACTTCACCAGTTACAAACACAAAAACTTCACCTCCTAAAGCAGAACTTCACCAGTTACAAGCACAAAACATTCAGCAAAAAAACATGCTGTAATTTTTACACAAAACAAAACACAAATTCAAATCCAAAAATAATGCCAAAACATGAAAAAAACTTCAGCTCATATCTAAGATATCATTGAACTATAGTATCATCTGCTTAACTCTCAAAATTTTTAAAAATTTGAACGTCTAATCACAGAAGAAATTGTAGAATTTTCATTAACAACATAAACACTCGTTCAAAAAACCTAAAAACACAATCGTAAAAGTAAAACTAATGTACTTATCAAACTAAACCCTAAGAAAATATTTTATCATAAATACATGACTATCAAAACCAAAATCAGAAATTAAATCGTAAAATAAAACCCAGAAAGTTAATGCAATGTATATGTGATTAAATTGTAATGTGGGAACAACGACGACTAGCAGTTGAAAAATCAAAAACAACGACGAAAACCGTTTGATTTCAGAGAAGAACTTCAAAAAACGCGAATAACGGGAGAGAGAGAGGCAGAGAAATTAGAGGACTAGCGAATACTTGGAGAGAAAGTAGTCTTTTTAATAAGGAAGGGCAAAATGGTCTTTTCAAATGGCTTTTAAAAAAAAACGTGTACAGATGCAAACAGAAAGACAAAGCGGCTATAGGTTAAAAAGGGCGCCCAAATAGGACGCCCCGTGCAATTTTTACCATATTTGTTGTAGTGAGGCCCAAACAGTTCCAAACTTAGGGAAGCCCGATGTCAGGCGAAATCCATTATTTAGGCTAATAGACTTCTGCACTAAACAAAGTGAAGAAGCCCAAATACACTAAAGATATAAGTTGCTCTTGTCAAACACTCAATCACGATTCACGGCCCATTTATTATTTCAGCCATAAATGCATGAGTGTGTGATGGGAAACGAAAAAATGACACTGTATAACCGCTCTTAAATAATAGTCAAAAAATATATTTTTTTGTATATATATTCTGTATGGTTAATACAAAAATTATACAAATTTTATACCCTTTTTTCGCTACTGAATGTAAATAGTTTCTGGCGCGGGTTAGAAGTGGTAATACCAGAAGCGGATTTAATCTCAGAAAGAAAAGAAAAAGTGAAATTGCTGAAAGAAAATGCTGACAAGTCACCCTACAACGACTTGGCAATTTTGTCAAGTGGCTCATAATAAATGAGTTTGGCATGCCAAACATTTTACGTCAATTGACAATCGGAACAAATGATAAAATAAACAAAATTGCGATTGACTATATGCACCGACGTCGTTTTCATATAGGAGAGTGATATTACTATCTGGCGAGAAGACAAGGTTCCCAGGATTTGCATTTTTCTCGCAGTTTTATACAAGACACGACTCCAGGGATTAATTAAGTAATATAGCACAGAGTAGTATACAATAAAATAGGAATAGTGCATGCACCTGCAAACAGTTTGGAAATGGTTATTTAAGTAATTATATACAGGTGGATGGTTGAAATATAAGTATTAATGAAGCATGATTTGAACATGTGACAGTACAATATTAATGAGATAATATATACCTGGCGTAACACGACAAATGAGAGCATTATATGGACGGCTCAAGAGTCAAGACATGGCCTTGCTTTGGACATGCTAAAGTATTCTTTTCAATTTGTGAGAGCGACTGGCTTTCGATGTCAATATTTGTTAACTGCAGCTTACTTGTCCACATTTTGTTTTCTTTTACTCAAATTGTTGTATTTGATTATTTATTGCTTCAAGTTTTCTTCTGTTAAAAATACAATATGATTAATTTCCACTACCGATACACGCATACATCAGCAGCGCCTGGGCTAATGACGAAAGCTTTTCCGCCTTTGCTCCATACATTGAGTATTATAATTAATCTTTATTCATATTTATTACTCCATGTATATAGCACTAACGACATTGAATTGATCAACAATAAGATAAGTCTTTGACGTTATTGCAAGTGAGAGCTGTCCAGCCTCTTAGACACGTTGCTTAGGAATTGAACACCTAATTTTAAGCTCGTTATTTCAAATTTTACGTACATTTACTAATTCCATTTTTATATTGATTGTTTAATCAAGAGAAAGGCTATATATAGAGAAAAAGTTAAAAGTATAAAGAAAAAGAGCATAAATTTAACCTATGTGTGGGTATATATATAGAAGAATGACATAATCATATTCAGAAAGCATAAAGGTAAAAGATATTAGTAGCATGTCATGAGGCACATCAATATTACTGAAACCCCAAAAGATATAAAGCGTATGTGTATTGCCATGCACCAAATAGATCTTTTGTGGAAGCAAACCAGCCATGTGAAGTCAGAACAGAACATGGGATGCTTTTTTGCTTTTTTCTTATTTCTACATCCCTATGAACTTGTTATTTCATATATTATCAACTGTTATGCTCCAAAAGAATCAAGATAATTAATAAATAAATAATGAAAGACAATTTGCAGTACTAAAATTAAAATGGAAAGGTAGTCTCATGTGTATGAACCTAAAGGGCTAGGGAATTAATTACTATAAGCAAGTAATGCGAGTAGCACACAATTCAACAAGGAAACGCCTAAGATCGAGGTTAATAGCAGCTTGTTTTGCGGCTAATGGGGGCACATTGCACAGTGTGCCATACGTCTGAGTAAATGGCGTTTCTTTTTATTAAAAAGTCAAGAGCGACCTTAATTAAGTAGATATATATTCCCACACATGGGGAGCTAGAGCTTCGGTAACGGGTTCGGCCGAATCCATTAGCTTTAGTGCAAACGGTACGTATTTGCAGGGGCGGCTGAAGGGTAAAGCTACTAAAGCCATTGCCTTAAGCCCCCCCCCCCCTCCCCCCCAACTAAAGGGCCCCAAAAATATTACTAGGAGTTTACTGTATTATTATGCATAACATATACTCCATCCGTTTCAATTTAGATGAGGTAGTTTGATTCGGTACGGAGTTTAAGAAAAAGAAGAAGACTTTTAAAACTTGCGCCTTAAAAATTTAATGGGTAAAAGCTTTGCGGGGCCATGTCATTTATGTGGTTATAAAAGCTTCTTATTACGGGTAAAATGAGTAAAATGAAGAGTTTAAAGTTGAATTATTTCCAAATTTAGAAATGTGTCATTTATTTTGGAACAGACTAAAAAGGAAAGTACCTCATCTAATTTAAAACGGAGGGAGTACTTAATTTTATATAATAATTATTAATAAGAGATTTCAAGTTTTAACAACTTACTTATTTTGTTGAGGTTATAAAGATGAGTTAGAAAATAATAATAAATTTTTTCTTTTAGTAGTTAGGTATTTTGTCTTTCTCTATAGTTTTAATTTTTCCTCCTCTAAGTTTATTCATTTCTTTTCATGTTTTTGACTATTTTATTTTTGACTTTAACTCATGGTCTCTGACTTAGCTATTTTGTTTAGTCATAGTTTGATGGATCAATAGATCAGAAAGCAAATTTTTTGTGTCTCATAATTATTATATGAATTTACGAAATAAATTTAAGAGGCCTCTTAATATAGCTTTGCTTTAGGCCACTAAATCCGTTGAGCCGCCTCTGTGTATTTGTCTTAAAAAATCTATTAAATGGATATAAATTCTTATTTTAGAATCCAGTAATATAAAAATATGTGTAACTTTAAATTCTGACTCCGCCTCTGTTAAATCTCACATGCATGTGGACTTCATAAGGCATGTAGCAATTGGCAACCTTAATTAAGTAAAGACGGAAGAAGATGAGAACGAACTGATGGGGGTAGGTAAACTTCATCAATCTATTGTATCCATTTACACAAGCTAGCAATATACTACTTTCTTTTTTTTCAATTTCATATGTGACATAGTTTCATTCGGCACGACGTTTAAGAAAAAAAATTAAAACTTTAAGTCTTAAATATTTAAAGGATAAAAGCTTTATGAAATCATAAATTAATGTGACGATAAAAGCTCTTTAAGAAAGAAATGCATAAAATAAAAATTTTAAAGTTAAATTATTGTTAATATATAAATATTTTATTTTTTCAAAAATTGAAAATAAGAAAAGTGTGTCATTGAAACGGATAGAGTATATAATTATCAAAGCATCTAGCGTTGAAGATGTGCGTGTTTGTGATTGGAGTAGTTGTACTTATAGCTAGCCGCTAGTATTCTACAATATGGGTGATGAGATATTGTAGAGTTCCGTCCAGGTAATTCAAGAAAAGATTTTACATTTTCATTTGCGGCCTCATGAGATAATGATTGCGCAGCTGAGAATCAATATTTGCCACTGGTATTAATTACTTACGTGATAATTATATATATGTATGTACATACCGCGAATATGCTTTAATAATTTCACAATCTTTTCACCCACCAGGCCATTGCATGCTTATTTCCCTCATGGTCCATGGCGTGGTCCCGTCTCCATGAGGTAGAAAGATTCAATTTGGTCACACCTTAACCATCCTACCACATCCCAAAAAAAGAAAAAAACTTCCATGTGGAGCTTTTTAGTTTCCTTCTTCAAATAAAACTTCTCTTATGTGTTTCTTGTTGGGATTGAAATAACATGGTGTACACGAAAACTAACAATACAAAGCTTGGTGGACGATAAATCAGACGACAAAAGAAAAATATACTAAATTAAGCATAATAGTTTATAATGGTTTGATCAATTAATCTACATATGATAAAACTAATATAAAAGAAGAAAAACTAACGAGAGAAAAATCTCCCCCTAAACAAAACTCTTTAATGACACCATTGTTCCGAGAAAAGGATAAGACATATTAAGGAGATTTAATCCTTTTAGGAGTCTTTTTTCATTCCTTCAAGAAAGAGAGTCTTAATAGATTAGAAATTCAGGCGAAAATACCTAACAACTACTACCCGTTAG
>NC_031995.1:97672016-97736171 GCF_001879085.1 Nicotiana attenuata | reverse complement strand
TCAGGCCAGAGTTGCTGAATTGGAGGGAGAAAGGAATGGGTTGAGAGCTGAACTTGCTAAGGAGAAGGAGAAAAATGAGAGCATGCTTCAACAGATGCTCAATCTGCTACAAACCCATCCCTCCAGCTCTTCTAAGCCTTAGATATTCTGTCCTAGTGTGCACCAGTCTAGACCCCCTCAGTGACCCAGTTTGGGATTTTAGTTGTTTATTTTCTTTTGCTCATGGTTTGGTAATTTTGTTTTTCTTCTTGTGGACTGCATTGTAGAAACACCTTGCTAATCAATGAATGCAGCTTTTCTTGCTTTTTGTTAATTCTGATCTTAATAGTTATTTTTGTCAAGTTGATTTTTGATTAACTAAAGCATGCTTTCACTTGCAGTTGCCCCAGTGGCCATGAGTAATGATTAATATTCTGGGATTCACATATTTATGCAACTTTTCGATGATGCCAAAAGGGGGAAGATATTGTGCTTTAAAAGAAATTGTGTCTATTTTCTGAACAGTGATGTTTATGACCTAATTTACTCTGGCCCTTAATGATAAGTAAAAATTTTCGAGTGATGATATTTTAGCTGAGTTTCACAGGTTCTATAATCAGTAAAAGCACAGAGTTTGTCATCATCAAAAAGGGGGAATTTGTTGGCCCAAGATCAGTTGAAGTTTTGAAGAATGACAAACGAACTCAGTGAAGGACCAGGTTCATCTAAGGAGACACAGTTGTTATGGCCCATACACATGAGATGCACGTGAAGAAGATAAGTCCTTGAGATCAAGCAGCATATCTTGATGAATATCTTCTGAACTGATCGAAAAGATTGCATATAGGATAAGGAGTTGAAGTCTCCTTATGAAAAGAGAATTACATCCGGATCAAGAATATGGATTAGGAGTTAGAGTTGTTCTTGGACTCGAATTGTCAAAGGATCCACAATTCGAGTTCTTATCAAACTCTGATTACTAACTCTATAAATATAACGATTGTTCTCTTTTACAGGTGAATGCACATAAGCAGAAGTTAAGCATATTTGAGAGCAAAAAGATCAAGTCTGATTTGCAAGCAACATATGCGAGATACAAGTGTGCACGTCTGAAGCTATATGAACTAAGATAGAAGAACCAATTTCATCATTGTGTTTATTCTAAGTCTAGTTCAATTGTAGTAGGTTTTCATATTGTACCTTTCAGCTTTATCTAGAAGAAATTGTAATAGGTATATTGAGTATTCAAGTTAGAGTTAACTTGAAGTTGTCGCAGCAGTTAGAGGCTGGTTGCTACACTGGGATTAGAGTTAATCCTTAGGTTTACAAAGAGTTTTGTAAATGCAGTTTTTGGCTCAGTGATTTTAGTGGAGTTTGGGAAAATCCTACTGAGTAGTAGGTCGTGGTTTTTTCACCTTTTAAGCCAGGTGTTTTCCACGTAAAAATCTCTGTACACTTTACTTTCAGTATTTATTATTCCGCAAACTGCTGTAGTTAGAACACTTAGAAGAACCAGGTTCTTCTAACGCGAAAATTAGGTACCACACAAATCACCCCCCCTCTTGTGTGGTATTGACGTTTAGAACATCAACGATATGTCATATCGAGGTGGGACTAAGAAAAGCAATTCATGTTAGCTGTAAGGAAGTGAATAAGTTTTTTCCTAAGCTCGGGGTTAGCCCCCTGCCCAGGTATAGCTTTAGTTCGGGCTGATGTTCGGCCAGTGTGACTTATTCCAGCTCTTCGACCGTTGATTTGGTGGCGTCGGAGTCATCGGGAACTATGAAGGATCGGGGTATCCCATAGTCGTCGTCCTCATCGGTCCCCCGCATCTCTGGTTGAGTCGAGGCTGGTGTGTGTGGTTGCTATTTAGCCTCATGCTTTCCCTTTGAATCTGATCCCTTTGCTGAAGAAAGTGTTGACACCGGTATCACTTCATCGATTGCGAACATCTCCTTGGCGGCGGGCTGCTCCCCGTACACTGTTTTGACTCCCTCAGATGTCGGAAACTTCAGAACTTGGTGAAGGGTCGAGGGTACCCTCATGTTATGGATCCAAGGCCTTTCGAGCAGGGCATTGTACCTCATGTCACCCTCGATTACATGGAACTTCATTTCCTGGATGGTCCCGGCCACATTCACTGGAAAATTATCTCACCTTTGGTGGTTTAGCTCTCCATGTTGAAGTCGTTAAGTACTCGGGCCGCGGGCACAATTTGATCTTGTAGGCCGAGTTGTTCTACGACCCTCGATCGAATAATGTTGGTCGAGCTACCTGGATCAATCAAAACACGTTTAATTTGAATTTTATTCATAAGGACAGATATTACCAGTGCATCGTCATGAGGTTGTTCAATCCCTTATGCATCCTCGTCGTTAAAAGACAAAGTCTCTTCCGGTAAGTAGTCCCGTGTTCGCTTTTCCCCTGTGATCGTCACCTTGGTGCGTTTAAATACCGATCCTTGTGGAATATTGACCCCTCCGACGATCATGTGAATCACGTGATGTGGCTCTTCCTGCTTGTTATGTCTGTTCGAATCCCTGTTTTTGAAGTGGTTCTTGGCCCGATCACTTAAGAATTCCCGAAGGTGCCCCTCATTGAATAATCGGGCTACTTCCTCCCTTAAGTGTCTGCAATCTTTTGTTTTATGGCCATGGGTAGTATGATACTTGCATATTTGGTTTGGATTTCTCTGGGCCGGATCGGTCTGCAGAGGTCAAGGCCACCTGGTATCTTTGATACGTCCAATGACCGATACTATGGCAGAAGTATCTATGTTGAAGTTATATTCTGACAATCAAGGTGCTTCTCTGGACCCGACATCTCTATCGAAACCACTCTTGCTCATGAGCCCTCAGGAGCTCTGTCCCCGATCATTCCTTCTATCATTCCGAAAGGGGTTGCGTCCAGGCCCATTATTTCTCTGATCTCCACCGTATGGCTGATATCGGTCTTTGTTCGACCGTGGTTCCTGGTCGACATCCCTTTTAAATCTATCCACGGGCCTGTTGGGATAAATCAAACCGATTGGAGCTCCCAGTTGATCATCCTCGACCCTGATCATCGACTGACACCGATTATGTACATCGGCCCAAGTGATAGCTGGATATTCGATCAAATTCTGCTTCAACTGCTGCGAAGCTACGGAACTCCGAGCGTTGAGACCTTGAGTAAAATCTTGAAAAGTCCAATCGTCGTTGACCGGTGGAAAATCCATCCGCTCCATTTGGAGTCGAGATATGAATTCCCTGAGCATCTCGTTGTCTTTCTGTCTTACCTTGAAGAGGTCCGACTTTCTGGTAGCGATCTTAATGGCTCCGGCGTGTGCCTTTACAAAAGAATGTGCAAGCATAGCAAATGAATCAATAGAGTTAGGTGGTAAATTATGATACCATATCATAGCATCCTTCGATAGAGTTTCCCCGAACTTCTTCAGCAACACGGATTCAATCTCATCATCTTCCAAGTCATTTCCCTTGATGGCGCACGTATATGAGGTGACGTGTTCGTTTGGATCTGTCGTCCCGTTATACTTCGGAATCTCGGGCATACGTAACTTCTTTGGGATTGGCTTCGGAGCCGCACTCGGGGGAAAGGTTTTTGGACAATCTTTTTGGAATCAAGTCCTTTCAATACCGGTGGTGCCCCGGGATTTGGTCGACCCTGGAATTAAAAGTTTCCACCTTCTTATAAGTTTCCTCGATCTTCTTTTCCCCTGTCTCGATTCGCTTCGTCAATTCCTCGAGCATTTTTACGATAGCAGGATTGGTCTCCAATTCTCCTCCATTTGATCTCTTTGGCACCGATTCGGCTCTATGAACAATTTCTTGCAATGGATCGAGCTCGATCCTGCTTGGTGCACGGTTCTGATTTTGGAGTTGCACTATTGCGGCTTGTTAGGTCTGCAACACTTCGAATATCATTCGAAGACTAATTCCGCCTTCTTCACCGCCTTGTGCTTTCTGATAGTCTGCTCGAGCATCTCTGCGGACATTATTTTCAGGATCGACGGCCAAATTCTCATTAATGGAAATATGGGAGCTGAAGTTGATTGGGTCCACGACCGGGACTCCATCGGGGTTGACCGTAGGTACTCCGTTTCCCGGGGCGACTATGTTGTCGTTCTCGCCATGAAGACCAAGGCCATTGTCTGTGTGTGTGGGTGCTACTTGAGAGTTTGACATGGATCCCGAAATCAAAGACACTTCAAAGAACAAGCGTAAAATAGTGTGTGCTACAAAAATTGTACCGCGCAATCACTATTATCCTTAGCCCCAAGGTGGGCGCCAAACTGTTTACCCTTAAAATCGGATAACAATTAAACTTATAAGTGGTTTTAAGGATATGTGATTTCACTTGGCACAAACTAATAAATATCATAATTAACGTTAGAAATTAATAGTAAAATAGAGCAAACTAATGTGATGAACAACTGTAGCCCTCGAGCTAAATCGCCCTCGAACCAACTGAGTATGCTATTGAAAAAGTAGATGAACAACAGAGCTTTAAAGAAAAAATGTAATATATTGCCTTATTATGCGTGAATGTATGATGATTACAAAATGATTAGGACCCTCTTTATATAGCAGAGGAATCCTATTTATGGTATAATTCTAATTACAAAAGTAAATCCCGTGATAGGCTAAATAACCGATCCTGACTTGATACATGCCGAGATTTCCGCCACGATCCTTGTCCGATCACGGATATCTCGGCTTTTTGTTATTCGACATAGCAGGCTTCCTTCGATCTCGCACGATCTCTTTCTCGCCCCGGTCTTGATTACGGCTGATCTCGATCTTGATCGGCCATTGATCCACGAGCTTACCAATCCATCTCCGTACCATGGTCCGATATAACCGAAGCCGAGCCTTGATCTGCCACCCCGATTTCGGTTAGTCATACAAAATTAGGCAAACCCGATTTTGACCGTATACACACTCTTTTTTCTGGTATATTCTACGATTAGGTCTCTTTTGGTGAGGAATCTTCATATATATATGTCACATTTAAATGAGTTTACATGAATTATTGGGTTTGACGTAAATATATAATGGCATGTACATTTGAAGGAAAAATGTACAAAATCTGTCTGATGCAAGCATAAAAATTGACAAAGACGATGCCTTCGTACCATTTAAACTCGCTCTCTATGTCTATGTTATTTAAGACAGTAAGTGATCAATTGGTTCGAAAACCAGTTATACGTGGATTAATTATATTAAATGTCCTCGACGACCTTTTGTGCTCATCATATCTAGTATCTACCATTCAAAACTTGCTCTCGCTGAAGGTGTATTTTCTACTGTATATGCAAAAGATGCTTCTCTTAGTATCTAAATCAATACATAAAGTTTTCTCTTTAATTCCTTCTCTCTTTCTTTAATTATTTATTTATTTAGCACTTAAGTCCCCACATGTTCTTTTGTCAAGAACATCTTCCTCTATATAAGCGTTAGAGTTTTTTTTATTTTTTTATTTTTTTATTTTTGTCGTTTAAAGAATTTAAAATTTGAAATGGAACTGATCTCGGGAGTTGGGGGCACCAAATGAGAGAAAAAGAACAGCTATTTGTGAATGCAAAAGGCCAGTTTAGTTTATACCTCGACGAAGACCAACCAGGAAAAAAAAGACGAAAGTTATTTACACGTTCAAATAGCTACCTAAAAGCTCTCTTCAGAATAATTAAGATGATTTTCTTTTTTGAGAAATTGTGCTCTTGGATAAGTTTTGGCGAAAAAAAAAAAAAAAAAGAAAGGGGGTCACTTTTTCTGTTAAAACTTTGAAATCAAGAAAAACTCCTAAAAGCTAGCTATTTTAATTTTTAATTTTTTTTTCTAAACCTAAAACAAATTTCAAAGTTTTGAAGTAATTTATTTATTTATTATTTATTTTTTGCAAAAAGTATCAAACAAACACAACTTCAAAACTTGGCCAAAAAAAACTTTTACCTTATTTGTCTTGTTTGGCTCAAAAGTTAACAATATACTTTGTAAGCTAGAAAACAATCAAAAGTAAGAAAAGGGTAAATCGTAATCAAATATAATAAACCTAGAGATGATTATTGCTTCAAGAATGTTTGTAGATCTGTAAGTGCATAGAGAAATAGACTTAGCTTAAGAGGGAAGCAATGGTTGGAAAATCAAGAAAGAGATAAGAGAGAGAGATAGAGAGAGAAATTGTATTATGTCCGAATCCCCCCTTTACAATGTGAAGGTCTCCTTTATATAATAAGAGACCTTCCTCGAAAGAATCAAAAAGTTACAAAGACAGGTAACGTCTCCCTAGTGAAGACACTGAGTCCTAAACCATGTCGCTTTTGTCCCCACGTCCGAGTCGTACCCGCTACGTTAGTCGGCGTACACCCACTAGGCGTACCCACTGGCGTAGAGATGCTGAGGGTCAAATTTGACCCTATACAGTTAGTCCCTCCGCTCGTTGGAGACGCATTCGGTGGGCGTCTTCGATGGGCGGAAATGCGAACCTCGGCTTAGGAGAATTTGACCTCGACCAGGGGCGGCAATATGAATGAGGTGAAATATATGACGTTGTTGAGCCACTGACGCGTGGCTTCCTTTTTGGAATGACGTCATCGCCTGTATGCATCATTATTATATTTGCCCCCGAGGCGGTTCAGAGGATGATGTGACATTTTGGTTTCCCGCGCACGTTTTGAATCATGACTCTTCGATTTTTGCGCAACTTATCCCTATAAGTAGGAGAGATGTTCGATTCGATTCAACTTTCAAGCCTCCGGAAAGCATTTTCTGATTTACTCCTTTGTCTTTCTTTCCTGTAACCGTTATTTCGTGAGGGACTCTCCCACTTCTGTTGAAACCACACTTCCTATCGTCAGTGCTTCGTTTCTTACGTAGTATAATCATGACAAAACGTGGACAGAGTAGTAAAAAGGCCAAAGAAAATGCCCCGTCTAGGGTTCCGCCATCTTCAGGTGGTGAAGGGGAAAAGGCGGAGAAGGCCCTTGTTCCTCTCAGTGTAGACAACGTCCTTCCGAAGGAGATGCATGTTCGCAGGGATTTTCCAACTAAAAGCCCAGACCTTCCCTGGGAGCACAGCGTTTTATTACAATCCCATTTAGATGATCTTCGAGCGACGCACCATATTCCGGACCACGTGAAAATGGTTCCGGCCGGGACGGACTATACCAATGTGCACCGGCCTGGATATTGCACATTCTATGAGTACCCGTTCTTGATCGGTTACAATCTTCCAATCTACCCTCTGATGGAGGAGCTTTGCCGTTTTTACAATGTGTGTCCGGCTCAGCTCACTCCTTACACCTTGAAGGTGTGCCGTATTATGACCACTTATGCGGCCAGGGCTGAGTGCAGCGTCTCGGTCCACCACCTCTTACAGTTATTCAGCCCTGGTTACCTGAAGGGTACCATGCTGCAGTTAAAAAGTCGTGGCACAAGGGGCTTGGTTGTTAAAGCCGATGATAAGCCCAACCGCCGCTTTTGGCGTAAATATTTCTACATCAGGACGGAGCACCTGGTGTCGAATCCCGAAGGGTTCCCGGAAAGATGGAATCCAGAACGTAAGTATTTCTACTCGTAGAATTCAGGACTGCTTGCGCTTTTGACCATACGACCATTGTGATTTCTCTGCTTTTCTCCCTTTTTTATCGCAGCGAGAGCTTCTCCACCCCAGTTCATTGATGACATTAGATCATGGATGGGAAGAATAATACCTTATGCGGAGGAATGTCGTACCTGGGCTGCATTTCTTCAACAGTACGGCCCGTCAGGTAATTCTTTAGCTACGGTTTGGGAGTTCCCTACATTCTTGTTACCTGACTTATTCGCGTTGGCAGGTCAGAGCACCCCTAAGAAGAAGAAAAAGAACGTCGTCACCTCACTTGGGGCGGGGACTGATTCTGAAGACGGATACATACCCTGTGGTTCGCCCAGTGATGGCGCTGCGGAGGTTCCTATACCGCTGCCCGTGGCGGCGTCCACGAGGGGAGCGACTCCTTCAATGCCGTCCCCACGGGCTGTGGAAGATACTTCTAAGAGCGAGGAGCCGCCGGAAAGAAAAAGACGTCGGTTGATAACCGGCAAGGGGATAGCCACAGAAGACGAGGGGGCGAGCGAGCCCCATCGGGAGTCAAGGCCAGTTTTTATGGCAGATGCCATCCGTTCCGTGAGGTCGGCTCCCCAAGGGGGGGCGGTTCTTGACGCCATCCCAACACGCATTCCGGAGAGCGGCTCGTCGGCTGCCGTTGGAGAAGCGGGCGATGATACTGAGAGGGTGGGCCCTAAGGCCGCCCAGGCGGATGCAGATGCGTTAACGCGGGGTCCAGCCCGTGTGGGGATGACGGCAGGTAGATCCAACTGCCGAATTCTGATCCCAGGAGGGAATAACCTGTTGCAACACAGTGAGCAGGCCGCAACGGATATGACCCTGCTATGTGCGGCCGCTGAGCGTGAAATGTTAAAAGGGGTTAGCGACGGGGAACTATCCCTGAGGGTTGCCGGCGCGGCCTTGCAGGTATTTTTCGATTTTCTTCATGTACCGTAAAGTAAATTTTGATGCATAGTGACTTGCCTTTCCTCCTTTTCCTGTTTTTTTAGACTCTCATCTTGGAGGTAGAGAGGGGGCGGCGAGCGCAAAGGAAGGCAGCCACCTTTAACAAGGTGGTAAAGAAATATCGGCGGTGCCGCGTCAAGCATCAGGCGCTGGCGGACCTACTCAAGCAGGACCCGGAATTTCGGGTTTTCCGTGAGGGTTTGGAGCAGTCGGAGGCCCAGCTGAAACGGAGGGTGGCCGAGTTGGAGCAGATCGACGAGCAGCTGATGACCGCCCTGGCTCGGAACATTGAGCTGGAGACTCTTCTCTAGTCTAAGGAAGAAGAGTTGGAGGTTGGCCGTGGGGTAGCGTCGGAAGCTGTTGATTTGCGGATCAAGGTTGCCGCTATGACCACCGAACTCGATGCCAAGGCAGCTGAGATTGAAGTCCTCAAGCGGACTGCTGCACCAAGGCTTGATGAGGATGCGCATCGTGAGGCGCATGACATGTGGGTGTACGCCGAGGCCAGATTGGTCGTATTCGAGGAGTTCTTAGCTACGGGTCGAGCTACTGAGGCGGAGGTTCAAGAGCAACGGCGCATAGCCCGTGTCGCCCGTGAAACTTGTGGGTATAGTTCTGATTCCCCAGACCGGGCGGGCTATAACTCCGAAGACGTCAACCATCTAGAATCCGGCTCTTGGATCTCTGCGGCCTATCAGGCCGAGGATGGCGGTGGACGAGATAGCGGTCCGACGGGGGTCGGTGAACAGAATGGCGAAGCCCCTTAGGACTTGTATTCATTTTGTTTTGCTGTATTTGGAGATGTAAATGGGTCCTTTTGTACATGTATTTTTGGATGAAAATGGAAGTTATACTTTTGCTGTTATTCTTTTCTTTTTGTACCTTTTATTTTCGACATTAATATTGTTGATGGCCTTAGCCGTGTGCGCAACTTCGACTATCGTCGAGTTACTCGCTGTCATAGTCGAGCTGGGTCGACTTATCGGCGTCGATGGCCTTAGCCATTATACCGTTGATGGCCTTAGCCATGTGCGTAACTTCGGCTGTCATCGAGTTACTTGCCGTCGTAGTCGAGCTGGGTCGACTTATCGGCATCGATGGCTTTCGCCATAATATCATTTATGGCCTTAGCCATGTACGTGACTTCGACTGTCGTCGAGTCGTTTACTCACCATAGTCGAATCTAGGTCGACCGTTGGCGGCGATGGCCTTAGCCATAATATAGTCGATGGCCTTAGCCATGTAGGCGTCGTCGAGTCGTTTACTTACCGTAGTCGAATCTAGGTCGACCGTTGGCGGCGATGGCCTTAGCCATGATATAATTGATGGCCTTAGCCATGTAGGCGACTTCGACTGTCGTCGAGTCGTTTACTCACCTTAGTCGAATCTAGGTCGACCGTTGGCGGCGATGGCCTTAGCCATAATATAATCGATGGTCTTAGCCATGTAGGCGACTTCAACTGTCGTCGAGTCGTTTACTCACCTTAGTCGAATCTAGGTCGACCGTTGGCGGCGATGGCCTTAGCCATAATATAATCGATGGCCTTAGCCATGTAGGCGACTTCGACTGTCGTCGAGTCGTTTACTCACCGTAGTCGAATCTAGGTCGACCGTTGGCGGCGATGGCCTTAGCCATAATATAATTGATGGCCTTAGCCATGTAGGCGACTTCGACTGTCGTCGAGTCGTTTACTCACGGTAGTCGAATCTAGGTCGACCGTTGGCGGCGATGGCCTTAGCCATAATATAATCGATGGCCTTAGCCATGTAGGCGACTTCGACTGTCGTCGAGTCGTTTACTCACCGTAGTCGAATCTAGGTCGACCGTTGGCGGCGATGGCCTTAGCCATGATATAATTGATGGCCTTAGCCTTTCACACATTGGAGATGGCCGTAGCCTTTCATACATTGGGGGTGGCCGTAGCCTTTCATACATTGGAGATGGCCGTAGCCTTTCCTACATTGGAGATGGCCGTAGCCTTTCATACATTGGAGATGGCCGTAGCCTTTCCTACATTGGAGATGGCCGTAGCCTTTCATACATTGGAGATGGCCGTAGCCTTTCATACGTTGGAGATCAAGCTAGTCCAGTCCCTTTATCATGTCGGCCTGGAGGTCGTAAGGAGAGGTTGATATGATAAACTTGTTTCGCAAATATCTCCAAGTGTCCCCTCCGCCGCCTCGTTAAAAACCTCCCCGAGAAAACCCAATTGGGACAAAACTCGGGTAAGGGAAAAAGAGTACGACTCGGGAGACGCCTTTCAGAAGTGGAAATACTTGAGGTGAGTAACGTTCCAGTTGTTTTGGAGCGTTTTCCCTTCCATTGTTTCCAACTGGAATGCGCCTTTGCTGGCTACTGCTGTGATTTTGTAGGGTCCTTCCCAGTTGGTGCCCAGTTTCCCTTCACTTGGGTCTTTGGATGCCAATGTCTTGGCTTTAAGGACATAATCTCCCACCTTGAGTGGTCTTATTTTGGCTCTCTTGTTGTAGTATCTTTCGACTTGTTGCTTTTGGGCCACCATTCTGATATGGGCCATTTCTCTCCTTTCCTCAGCTTCGTCGAGGTCTTGGAGCCTGTTTGTGTCATTTTCTATTCCACTGGTGTGTGAATATCTTAGGCTTGGTTCGCCGACCTCGACGGGTATGACCGCGTCGGTTCCGTAGACCAGCGAGTACGGTGTTTCCCCCGTGCTGGATTTGGGTGTGGTCCTGTGTGCCCACAACACTTCGGGTAGCAGCTCGGGCCATAGCCCTTTGGCGTCCTCGAGTTTCTTCTTTAGTATGTTTAATATTGTTTTGTTGGAGGATTCTGCTTGGCCGTTGGCGGCAGGGTGATATGGCGTGGAGAGTATCCTCTTGATGCGCCATTTCTCGAAGAATTCGGTTGTTTTTTGACCGATGAACTGTCGTCCGTTTTCACAACTGATTTCTTTGGGGATGCCGAAGCGGCATATAATATTTTTCCATATGAAGGCGATCACTTCCTGTTCGCGTATTTGGGCGTACGCACCTGCTTCCACCCACTTGGAAAAATAGTCAGTTAAAACTAATAGAAATCGTACCTTTCCTCGTCCCGCTGGTAGGGGACCGACAATGTCCATTCCCCATTTGATGAAGGGCCATGGGGAAGTGACCGAGTGAAGTGGTTCTCCTGGTTGATGTATCATGGGGGCATACTTTTGGCATTGTTCGCATCGGCGGACATATTCCGCTGCGTCTTTCTTCATAGTGGGCCAATAATAGCCGGCTCGTATTATGCAGCGCACGAGGGCGCGGTTGCCTGTATGGCACCGCAATGTCCTTCATGTACCTCTTCGAGCACTAGCCGCGTTTGTTGCGGCCCTAGACACTTGGCCAGGGGTCCGCCAAATGTCCTTTTGTAGAGCTCGTGGTTTATCAGGCAATACCGGGCGGCCTGTACACGGAGCATCTTGGCTTCTTTTTTGTCGAGGGGGAGTGTTCCATCCTGCAGATAGGATACAAATTGGTTGTGCCAGTCCCAAGTCAAATTTAAAAAGAGTACCTCAATGTAATCAATGGCTGAATGGAGGAGGGTGACCACGCTTTCTTTGTTGAAGTTTTTAGTGGCTGCGGCTAATTTTGCTAAGCCGTCTGCTTCAATGTTCTGTGCTCTCGAAACTTGTTCGAAGCGGCACTCATCGAACTCGGTCATTAACCTGTGGATTTCTGACTGGTATTTTTGCAACCTCTGCTCCTTGATTTGGTAAGTCCCGGTGACCTGGTTCACCACGAGCTGAGAGTCGCAATGGAGAACGAGTCGTCGAGCTCCATACTTGATGGCTAGTTTCAAACCTGCAATAACAGCCTCGTACTCGGCTTCGTTGTTAGTCATCTCGGGGCATTGTATGGACTGGCAAATTGTTTCGCCCGTGGGGACCTCGAGAACGAGTCCCACTCCCGATCCCGAGGCGTTAGCGGTGCCATCAGTGTAAAGAGTCCATAGGTCGGCATCGGAGGGGGCACGGCGTTCCTCCGATTCCGCCTCTGATAGTATCTCTACGCTAAAGTCGGCTATGAAGTCGGCAAGTACTTGCGACTTGATGGCGTTTCTTGGATGATATGAGATATCGTGCTCACTGAGCTCTATGGCCCATCGGGCGAGTCTGCCTGATAACTCAGGCTTGTGTAGGATACTTCTCAAGGGGTAGGTCGTCACTACCTTTATGGGGTGGCATTAGAAATAGGGTCGGAGCTTCCGTGAAGCTACGACCAATGCCAAAGCTAATTTTTCAAGGTGTGGATACCGTGTTTCGGCGTCCACTAAGGTTTTGCTAATATAGTAAATAGGAGATTGTGTACCTTCATTTTTACAAACTAGGACTGCGCTGACGGCGACCTCGGATACGGCCAAATATACCAGCAGTGGCTCGCCTGGATTTGCTTTGGCTAGTAGTGGCGGTGAAGATAGGTACGCTTTCAATTTCCTTAAGGCCTCGACGCATTCCTCATTCCACTGTAACCCATTGCCCTTTCTCAGCACATTGAAAAACTTATGGCATCTGTCGGAGGACCGTGAGATGAACCTAGACAATGCGACTATTCGCCCCGTCAGCTTTTGCACCTGCTTCTTGCTGTTCAGTATCTCGGGTATAGCGTCTATCACCTTGATCTGATCTGGATTGACTTCGATACCTCGTTGTGATACGAGAAACCCTAAGAATTTTCCTGATGCCACGCCGAAGGCGCATTTCTCGGGGTTCAGTTTCATCCCGTACCTTCTCAATATCTCGAAGGTTTCTTTCAGATGGTCGATGTGGTCCTCTTTTCTTGTCGACTTTACCAGCATGTCGTCGATATAGACTTCCATAGTCTTACCGAGCTGCTCTTTGAACATTTTGGTGACCAGCCTCTGGTACGTATCCCCTGCATTTTTGAGTCCGAAGGGCATTACCTTGTAGCAGTAAGTCCCTTGGTGGGTGATGAAAGTTGTCTTCTCTTGGTCCTCCTCGGCCATCATGATTTGATTGTAGCCGGAGTAGGCGTCTAGGAAGCTCAGTAGTTCATGTCCTGCAGTGGCGTCGATCAGTTGGTCGATGTGGGGTAGTGGGAATGAATCCTTTGGGCATGCTTTGTTCAGATCAGTGAAATCCACACACATTCTCCACTTCCCGTTTTTCTTTTTGACCATGACGACATTGGCGACCCACTGGGGGTACTTTGATTCTCTGATGGAGCCGTTGGCCAGTAACTCGTCTACTTCCTTACTGACCGCTTCATTGATAGCGGCGTTGAATTTTCTCCTCATCTGTCGCACGGGCGGATGTAGTGGATCGACATTCAGCTTGTGGGTGGCGATGTCTCGCGGGATTCCCGGCATATCTGAATGGGAAAAGATGAACAAATCTGCATGGTTAGTTAAGAATTCACAATACTTACTTGGGTTGGCGAGACCGTGCCCGATATAGGCTTTCTTCGTAAGATTGGTTTCGTCCAATTGGACTGGGTCGAGATCTTCAACCGTTGCTTTACAGGCTTCCACGACGTCGGGGTCTTTGATGGCGTCCGTTGTCGGGTTGACCTTAGTCCCCGACACGGCTAATTGCTATGCCTCCGCGCTCGCCCCCTTTAGCTGTTGGGTGTGGGCGCAGTCTTGGGCTATTTTGTAGCATTCTTGTGCGGTGCGTGGCTCGCCTCGAATACTGAATACTCCCCATGGGGTAGGGAATTTGATCACTTGGTAGAGGCTTGAAGGGACCGCTCGCATGGCGTGTATCCACGGGCGTCCTATGATGACGTTGTACGCCGTTTCTTGGTTCATCACGTGGAAAGTTGTTTCCAGCGTGACTCCTCCCGCTAAGACGGGCAGTGCTATTTCTCCGGACGTCCGTTCCACTGCATTGTTAAAATCGGTTAGTGTTATGCAGCGCGGTATTACCCTATCCTCGAGTCCCATTTGTACGAGGACCCTTGGGTGGATAATACAGGCGCCACTTCCGTCATCGATCATGACACTTTTAACATCCGTATCAGCGATACGTAAAGTGATAACTAAAGCATCATAATGAGGGAAAGACAAACCGTCGGCATCAGACTTATCGAAGGTGATACTATCTTCGAAGTCGTCATACCGTTCATGGGCGATGGTCCGCTTTAGTCTGTGTGTGGTGGCGAACTTGACGTGATTGATCACTGACTCGTCGCCGCCTCTGACGATCATATTTATCGTGCGCGCTGAGGAAGGTGGCTTCGGCGGCCCGTGGGGTTGTTCTCGTCCGCGTGCAAAGTTGATTTTCCCTTTGTCACTGAGTAATTCCCTCAGGTATCCCTGGTTCAGCATCCTGACCACCTCTTGCCGTAGGCCTATGCAGTCTTCGGTTTTGTGTCCCCGTTCCTGATGGAACTCACATAGGGCGTTTGATTTCCTTGTGGCAGGGTCTGATTTCATCTTCTGCGGCCACTGCACCTTGGTGCCCAGCTTCTCTAGTGCGTACACTATTTCTGAAGGAGATACACAAAAGTTATGGGCGGTTAATAAAGGGGACGTACCTCTTTCGTTTCGGAGTGGGGCGACGTGTCGCTGTAGCGCGTCTGTATGCCTTGGTGGCGGATAGGAGGATCTGGTGTATGGCTGATGTCGATCCCTGTTGGAGCGGGGGAGTTGTTCTCGTCGTCCTTCGTTCCGTCGATCTCTCCTCATTTCTGAGTGTATCGCTGTTAGTCGTTGGGTCGGCCCATTGAGATCGTCCTCGTCCGCTCGTACCTCGGCGCAATAGGTGCTGTGGATTTCCTCCCATGTGGTAGGGGGATATTTCATGAGGCGGCTCAGCAGCTTCTTGGTTGCCCTCGAGCCATCCCTGCTCAGCCCGTTCTGGAAAGCGGCAACTGCTATACCTTCCGATACGTTTGGTAGACTCATCCTTACCCTGTTAAATCTTGCCAGGAAGTCCCTGAGTCCCTCTCATGTGGTTTTCCTGACGGCGAAGATGTCGTTGACCCTGGCCTTCGCTTTCTTCGCGACTGCATGGGCTGTGACGAACTTATCTGCCATTTCCTCGAACGTTGATATTGCCTTAGCCAGTAGCTGAGAGTACCATGTTAAGGCCCCTCCTGTCAACATCCCGCCAAACTTCTTCAGCAGTACCGACGGTACCTGTTCTTTCGATAGGTCGTTGCCCTTCACGGCGGTGACGTAGTGGATCAGATGATCCTCGGGATCTGTGGTTTCGTCATATACCCTCAAGTACGGTGGCATCTTGAAGGTTTTTGGGGTGGAGTGAGGGGCAGCTTCTTCAGCGTATGGTTGTTCAACGAACCTTCCCACGTCGCGCTTTGGTAGCAACTTGGGAGCACCGGGGATCTTGTCGACCCTCTCCTGATGTTCCTTCATCTGACTGCGGAGCGCCTTGTTTTCATTTTCCATTTCTTCCATCTTCTTTAGGATGGCTGTTAGCGTGCTATCGTTGGTCTGTGTCTCGATGGGTTTTTCATTCGCTAGTGCAACTTCCGGTTCACCCACGGCAGCAGTGGTACCTACCGTTGGTCTACACCCGATGTTACTTTGTGGTGACCTCTCAACCAAGCCGCTTAGAGTGCTTGTTAGCCATCTTTCCAGTAGCTCCTTGACCGCTGAGGGTGCTTCCGTAGCCGCAGATGTGGAAGATCCTTTTTCGTGCAAGATCGTCAGACCTTCGGATGGGGAAGGTGAGATCTCTGCACCCGGTGTGATGCTAGGGGTTGCATTCGGGATGCCATCGTCACTGGCCTCGTTGAGAGGGCCAAGGAGATTAGTAGTGACACCCAATATCGCTTTCGATCTTGTGTTATTTTCGGCCATTTTCTGTTTTTGTGTGGTGTAGAGAGTGGTAGTTGGTTGATCTCTAGGTGGATAATATGGTTTTGATTCTCGAAATCCCCACAGACGACGCCAAATTGTTTGGCTCAAAAGTTAACAATATACTTTGTAAGCTAGAAAACAATTAAAAGTGAGAAAAGGGTAAATCGTAATCAAATATAATAATCCTAGAGATGCAAAGATGATATTATTATTGTAGATCTAGTATTGCAAACTGATAATATGAACTCAATAAGATATGTTCGTTTGAGGTAGAGATAGAGAGAGAAAGCCAGAAAATGAGAGAGTTGTATTAGATCAGAATCCCCTCCTTTACAATGTGAAGGTCTCCTTTATATAATAAGAGACCTTCCTCGAAAGAATCAAAAAGTTACAAAGACAGGTAACGTCTCCCTAGTGAAGACACTGAGTCCTAAACGATGTCGCTTTTGTCCCCACGTCCGAGTCGTACCCGCTACGTTAGTCGGCGTACACTCACTGTGCGTACCCACTGGCGTAGTGATGCTGAGGGTCAAATTTGACCCTATACAAAGACTTTCGGTCAAAGCATATTTTTAGAAGTATTCGGGTTACTGATAATCAAGAAAAGGAATATTTTTGTAACGAGAAAGAAAAATTAGAGTAAGAAATAGCAAAGCAATCAAGCATAAGTAAATAAGTGTTGAGAAGAATGCATAGTGTAGAAGTTAGTTAGGATGTTAGAAGTTAGTTAGTGGGCCATATGTACAGCTGTCAACAGCTAATATATTATTAGGTAGTTAGTGGTTAAGTGATGTATATATAAACACATGTACAGTACATGAAGAAATGGATTCGATATTTTCTAAACTCTGCTCAGTTACTTTCTTCTTCCCTTCTCTGTTCTCTTTACTCCTTCAATGGCTATGCCTCTCTTAACATGGTATCAGAGCTTCGGCTTAATTTTGTTGGGTTCAACAATGGCGGACGAGTAAGGAGAAGGTACAATTGAGCTAGTCGAATCCAGAATCAGTTTCATCTGATTCAAATTGCAGCTGAAGATACGATCTCTCCTTCTAGTTAGGGTTTGTTGTTTTTGAGCAAATTCACCAATTTTTCTGAACTTTTTCAACAATTTGAGTAAGTAATTCTTTTCAATCTACAAGTCTACAAGATTAGAATGGCGATTAATGAAAATGAGTCTACTTCCACCACTGTGACATCACCTACATCTGATACTTAGAATTCTGACTTAGTTCATCACAACCATCCTTTGTATATTCATCCTTCTGACACTCAAGGTGTTGTTCTCATCTCGATTCAGCTTCAAGGATCTGAAAACTACTCTCTTTGGAGTAGATCTATTAAAATTGTGTTGCATGGCAAAACAAGTTAGGTTTTGTGCTAGGAACCTGTAGGAAGGAGCTTTATGATCCAAGTCTTCATGAACTTTGGTATCGATGTAATGCCATTATTTTAGCATGGATAATGAACACTGTAGCTCCAAATTTACTGAGTACTGTGATATATGCATCTAATGCTCACAAAGTCTGGGAAGATCTTCGTGAAAGATTTGATAAGGTGAATGCTGCTAGATCATTTTATCTTCACAAGGAAATTGCAAAACTGACTCAAAATCTGCTAACAGTGTCTGAATATTTCTCAAAACTTAGAGAGTTGTGGGATGAATATAAAGCCCTAGCTCCTCCTCCGTCATGTAGATGTCTTGAATCCAAGCAACATGATGAACATTACCAATTACAAAAATTGTATCAGTTTTTGATTGGTTTAATTGATTCTTTTAACAATGCTAAAGATCAGATTCTTATGATTCGACCACTTCCAAATGTCAATCAGGCCTATGCTATGGTAGTTAATGTTGAGAGTCAAAGGAAGAACTGTGCAGCTCTAAGTGTTGGCATTAGTGATTCAACAACACTGATAAGTAAAGCTAATTCAGGAAATGGAAATAGCAACTTCAAACCTAGAAATAGTCTTGGGAGACCTACACTACAATGTGACTACTGTCACTTGAAAGGTCATACCAAGGACACCTGTTATAAACTCCATGGAGACCTACACTACAATGTGACTACTGTCACTTGAAAGGTCATACCAAGGACACCTGCTATAAACTCCATGGATACCCTACTGATTTCATGGCCAAGAGAAGAGGTTATCCAGGCCCTCAGGTGAACAATGAATTTACTGCCAGAGGATTTCAACTTTTTGACTTTCCTCGGCCTACTCTTCAACCAACTTCACAACCTACTCCTCAATTTTCCCTTACTCCAACGTTTACTCAAGAACAATATGATCTGATTCTGCATATGCTGAACAAAGGAAAGCAGGTAGCATCAGTGGCAAATGCAGCAACTATGAATAACACAGGTACTATAAAAGCCTTCATGTCTCATCTAGTTAATGGTAACTGAATAGTAGACAAAGGGGACTCCAACCATATGGTACATAATTCCAAGTTACTAAGTGAAATCAAAGATCTAACTAGTATAGACCATAACAAGGTGCATCTTCCTAATGGTGAGCAGATTGCTATCAGTCACACTGGAGTTTCCACAATCTTCAAAACTAAATCACTACAGAATGTATTATACATTCCAGACTTCAAATACAACTTGCTTTCAGTCTCAAAGCTTACAAAGGAGTTAAGATGTCTTGTTGCATTCTTTCCTGACTTCTGTCTTTTCCAGGATCTCTTGAGTGGGAAGGTAATAGGGACTGGTAAGGAAGAATGTGGACTCTACATCCTGAAGCCAGATATTCCCGAAGACTCAGTGCAGCAGCAGAATGCAAAGCAAAGTAATAATTTAGCATCTTCTGTAAATAATATCTCTAGTTTCAATAAGGCAGTCTCTCCTAAGCCTACTAAAATTGCATTGTGTCTTTGTGGCACAAGATATTAGGACATGCACCTCTGAAAGTTCTACAAAAAATTAGTAGCTTACCTCACATTTCTATGCAAGACCATCATTGTACAGTGTGTCCTATTGCTAAGCAATCTAGACTGCCATTTCCTCACAGCATCTCTTGTTCTACTCTTCCTTTTGAACTTGTACATGCTGATGTCTGGGGTCCATAAAGGGTTCCAACTCATGATGGTAAAAGATACTTTATGACATTGGTAGATGATTTCTCTAAGTACACATGGATCTTCTTAATGAACACAAAAGTTGAATCTGTTGTCGTGCTGAAAATGTGTTTAGCACTAGTTCAGACTTAATTTGAGAACAAGGTTAAGTGTCTCAGGTCTGACAATGGTATTGAGTTCTTCAATGAGTAGGTAACTAGTCTCTAGGTGTTGCATGGAATTATTCATCAGAGTTCATGTGTCTATACACCTCAACAGAATGGTACAGTTGAGAGAAAACACAGGTCTATTCTTAACATGGCAAGAGCCTTGAGGTTTCAAGCCTTTGTTCCACTCCAGTTCTGGGGTAGTGTGTTTCTACATCAGTCTATCTTTTGAATCGATTGCCTACTGTCTTGTTGAATGGAGCATCTCCATTTGAGAAACTCTATAGCAAGGTCCTATCTCTCCAGCACCTGAGAGTCTTTGGCAGTCTATGCTATGCCACCTCTACTAGCAATACTGATAAATTTAGCCCCAAAGCCATTCCTGCTGTCCATCTTGGCTATTCTTCTGTGCAAAAAGGATACATTCTATATGGTCTTCACTCAAAACTATTTTTTGTACGCAGGGACACTGTTTTCAGGAGGATGTCTTTCCCTTTAAGCATGACACATCTGGTTCTTCCCCTTTATTTCCTATTTTGGATCTGTGAGACACTGATTGTTCTTCTCCTCAGTATATTCCTTCTTCTAGAATTTCTACACCTGAGTCTCCTTCTTCTGTTTCAAGTCCATCAAATGGTTCTCCTCAGCCACCTTCTGATCTTCCTTTATCCTGTCCTTCTCCCATTGCTGCTCCTCCTCCTATTAGGAAATCCTCTAGGACCTCTGTTCATCCTATATGGTGAAAAGACTATGTTATACCCTCCAGAGGAGCAGTTTGCAATTATTCCATTTCCTAGTATGTCTGTTATGACAAGCTCTCTCCTGCCTATCAGGCTTTTATTCCTGCATACTCAGCTGTGTCTGGGCCTACTTCCTATGTTGAGGCCAACACTGATCCTAAGTGAATAGAAGCCATGCAGGCTGAAATTGCTGCTCTTGAGGAAAATCAAACCTGATGCATTGTTGATCTGCCTCCTGGCAAGACTCCTATTGGCTGTAAGTGGGTGTTCAAAGTAAAATATAAGTCCACTGAGAGGTGCAAAGGTATAAGGCTCGACTGGTTGCTAAGGGGTATAGTCAACTTGAAGGGTTAGATTACAAAGAGACTTTCTCTCCTGTGGCCAAAATGGTGACAGTGAGGTCTGTGGTGGCTTTGGCTGCAACATCTGGTTGGTTTATTTTTCAATGGATGTTCACAATGCATTTCTCCAAGGAGACCTTCTTGAGGAGGTCTATATGCAGATTTCAGATGGCTTTGCCAGCAAGGGGGAGTGTCATCAGAAGAAAGCATGCAGATTGCATAAGTCCTTGTACGGACTCAAGCAGGCTTCTAGACAGTGGAACCTGAAGCTGACTTCTGCTTTCAAGGATATGGGTTTTGTTCAATTTCATTATGATTATTCTCTTTTCACACAAAGGGTAGGTGGTGATCTGATAGTAATCTTAGTGTATGTTGATGACCTGTTGGTCACTGGGAACAATGTGAAGCTTATTCATCAAGTGAGGACAAACTTGCAAGCTAAGTTCAAAATGAAGGACTTGGGAGAATTAAAGTTCTTTCTGGGAATTGAGTTCTCTAGATCTAAAGAAGGTATTCTTATGAATCAAAGGAAATATGCTCTTGAGCTAGTGTCTGAGCTAGGATTGGCTGGTGGAAAGCCCGTTGCTACACCTATTGAGTTTAATCACAAACTCACCTCAGCAGCATTTGATGAATTCATGAACAAAGGGGGAAACTTGAGGACCTAGGAAGCTATCAAAGACTAGTTGGCAGACTGCTGTACTTGACAATGACAAGGCCAGACATTACCTTTGTTGTTCAAGTACTGAGTCAACACATCCATGCTCCTAGGCAGTCACATATGGAAGCAGCTGTAAGAGTAGTCAAGTATATCAAGGGAACTGCAGGTTTGGGACTGTTTATGCCAGCGAAAGGTAACAAGGAACTAGTTGCCTATTGTGATTCAGACTGGGGTTCATGTGGAAACAAGGAAGTCTATCACTGGTTATATAGTTAAGTTTGGTGAAGCTTTAATCTCTTGGAAGTCCAAGAAACAAAGACAGTTTCAAGGAGCTCTGCAGAATCAGAATTCAGGAGCATGGCAGCTACTGTTGCTGAAGTCATGTGGCTAGTTGGTTTGTTTGGAGAGCTAGGAATTGTAGTGAACAACCCTGTGAAGTTGTTCTGTGATAGCAAAGCTGCTATACAGATTGCGGCACATCCCATATTCCATGAAAGAATAAAACACTTTGACATTGATTGTCACTTTGTAAGGGAGAAAATTCAGAGTGGTCAAATTCAGACTCAACACATAGGAACTAAAGAACAACTTGCTGACCTGCTTACCAAGAGTCTATGCAAACCACAGCATGAATATCTGATTAGCAAGGTGGGAATGAAGAACCTCTTCCATCCCTCAGCTTGAGGGGGAGTGTTGAGAAGAATGCATAGTGTAAAAGTTAGTTAGCATGTTAGAAGTTAGTTAGTGGGCCATATGTACAGCTGTCAACAACTAATATATTATTAAGTAGTTAGTGGTTAAGTGATGTATATATAAAGACATGTACAGTACATGAAGAAATGGATTCGATATTTTCTAAACTCTGCTCAGTTACTTTCTTCTTCCCTTCTCTGTTCTCTTTACTCCTTCAATGGCTATGCCTCTCTTAACAATAAGTATCTTCCAGTAATAATTCGAACGTATCCATACAAATGGCATTTCTCTTCCTTTTATAGATATCCCTGAGTACAACGTCTTTTCCCTCTCGTAATCAAGTCATTATGAGCATTTAATGACGTTAATGAAACGTTATAATTGGCAATCGTAACTGTTTCGTGAAGATTCTATAATTCTTTTAATCATTCATGCTCATTAATTGGAGATTAACGAATCTGTACTTTTTGCTGTCTTAATTCACTCCACCGGTATCTCTTCAAATTATGAAGAGCCTCGAGCATCCGTTTCTTCTTGTCTCTTAGATGTTTTGCTCGTACCTATTAAGACTTGCTTCTCTTTAAGTACTCTTCTCCAGCTGTCACTTTTCTAATGACCCACATGTCTTGCCATGTCAGCCACATAATTAATTTCACGTGTAATATTTATTTTCCCCAATACATATACATGTTTGAAGTTTTGTCAACACCTATTTCTTGGTCAGGATATCTAGCTTTCTCATTTGGTACTACACCAGTCAGGCAAATATGAGTTGAGATTGAGTACCATTTAGTAATTGATACTACATTTGTCAGGCAAATATGAGGTGATATTGAGCACTATTTAACAGAGGATATGATATGTAAATAATGAATTGAATGGTAGTTTCCATTTTCAGTTAAGTACTCAGCCTTAAAAAGCTTATTCGCTCGTTTATAGTCGATGAATGAACATAAAACATAAACTGGTTTTTTTAATGCATGCTTAATGAGCACTTTTTTATAATTTATTAAAGTGGTTATTGAAGATTAATTACATTTTGTAGGTGGTGGTATCAGCCCGGGGCGGAGCCAGGGATCAAGTTTTGGGTTCGGTTGAACCCAGTAACTTTAGTTCAAACTCTGTATTTGTTTTAAAAAATTTATTTAATATATATAAATTATTAGTTTAGAACTCAATAACTTAAAAAAATTAGAATACTGAACCCATAAACTTTAAATTCTGGCTCCGACTCTAGTATCAGCTATCTATGTAAGTTAATGAATGTCGTGCTTATGTGCGTCTATTATGTGGCATAATTGAAGGTAGAAACTCTTGTCCATAATAAAGAATTATGGGATGCTTTCTATTTTGTTTTTAGATCTTTATTTGACTTTACGATTTTTGGAAATGAATTATTTATGCTATTTATAATAATGCGCCATATTCTCTTGTTCTATTTATTTTAAAATGGTTGAAAAATAAAATGTTAAAAGCTAAATTTTAAGAAGGATGGGGCTGAAAAAGTTAAATGGTAGGGGTTTGGAGGGTGGGAGATAGAATGGCTGATGAAATCTCTATAATTATAAAGATTTTTTGTGGAAAAGATCTAAAAGATTTTTGGGGAGTTATGGCAGACACCAAAATTGCCACCATCAACGGTTCACCATTATAAAGCATTTCATTATTTTCATGACTTTATTTTTCTAGGTATCAAGCCCCCACCCTCACCCCACCTTTTTTTTCGGTCGGTGTCTGTCATTCGCTTTAGGGTCCGACTCATCCAAATTTGTATTAGAAGTTTCATTTTAAACGGGTAAAACGGTTAATATCAAAGACGGTTTCACATAAAGAACCCGAATTCGAAATCTCTTAGTACAAATATTTATCACTCGACCACGATTTTTGATGGTACTCCCACCCCCACCTAATGAAAAGGCTAGGTGAATTTTGGGTCCATCTCTCATAAAAGCAGGAGGATGGTATAGGCATCCTTTCCTTAAATCTTTTCTTTTGCCTATTAATTTTTTTTTTTTTTAATATTTTTCCTTTTATTCTTCTTTCTTGTTTTCTGTTTTGATTATGTAGCTGCAATCGTCATCCTCAATAAAAGAGGCAAACAACGTGTTCCTTTTGCTGTATATAGTTGAAAAGTGAATTGTTTTTTCTCATGAAAAATAGTTATTAAAGAAAGCAAATAATAGTATCTAAGTAATGGCTCGAGCAGAACTATGAAGTTAATAGTTGCGATGATTAAGTTTGTTTTTGGTACTCTTTTTCAGTTTTTTTTGGGTTGAGTATTATATTAGAATATATTATGATGATGGTGATATATCTTAGTGGTAAACGGAGTATCTAAAAAATCTCCCTGCCGAAGGGAACTCAAGAAAAGCGCCAAGTGTCAAAACGACAACGTTAGCTGACTAGGATTCCAAGGTCGCAGCTCTGGTGATTATATTTTTCACTCTTGGAAAGGTTAAAGAGGTCCTGTTGGGGTCCACAGAGAAGGAAAAATTGGGAACCTTTCACGCAAAGTTATACGAGAAGACACTTCAGAAAGAAAAATAAATAAGATAAAGACTTTTATGAACAATAAAAGAAGAAGAATAATATTCAAGAGAAAAGTAGGGAGAAAGAATTCTTATTGATTTGAGATGAATTATAATAGAATAGGACCCTTCTATTTATAGGGAAAGAGTGACTTAGCCACAAAGTAATCCCTAAAATCTCTATAAAATATAGACATTCACCTTAAATAAAACTCTAGTTATAACACTACCCCTTGAATGTCTATTCAACAGATAATATGCCTCGTTAAAACCTTAACTAAAAAAATCCAGTGGAAAAAAATTCTAGTAAAGGAAAAAGAGTACACATATCTAACAATACGCCTTTTGGTTGCCTCGGTAAAAACCTTGCAAGGAAAACCCAGTGAGACAAAACCTTGTAAGGGAAAAAGAGTACAACGTGTATTAACTCCCCATGACGAGAGCATCAATTCACATCTTTGAGTCTTCGCATCCCAATCTTGTACACTAGCTTCTTGAAGGTTGACTTCGGTAGCGATTTGATGAAAAATCACCCATATTAACTCCAATGAATATGTTGCATCTTGAAAGTTCTCGCTATCACATTATCGTGCTTATAATTATAGTAAAATACAAATGTGCACAAATTGTACTTAGGATGGGAATAGCATCTACTAATATTACCGAAAATATTGTTCAAATACTTTTACGAGAAGGTTTTATCGAAAACGTGAGAAAACATCGAGAAAACAACAAATATTTTTTGGTTTTAACCCTGCGACATAGAAGGAATAGGAAAAGACCCTATAGAAATATTTTAAATTTAAAACGAATCAGTCGACCTGGTCTACGAATCTATTCTAATTATCAACGAATTCCGCGAATTTTAGGTGGAATGGTAGTACTTCATGACCAAGAATTCTATATGCTTTAAGCGATTTAAATCCTTCGAAGATTGTCATATAAGTTAAATCATATAAGCAATATGAATGGACTTTAGATGCATATCAAGTTTTTATGTCATGCTAAACATATAAAATAGATAAAGGTGATTGCACACACCATTGACTTTATACTTTCAAGTGTTTGAACAACATAGACAAAACTATATGTCTTTCATATGAAACCAATTCTATTCGAATTGTCTCTTCCATTTGGCAAATATTTTTGTGTCTGTAAGCGACAAACTTAAGATCCTCATCTATACATAGCGCTTTCATAGATGTCGTCGACGAACATTTTATATCAGTTCCAACATTTTTTCATAAAGACATGACATAGATATCTCTTCATTCATATTTTCAGGTACCTGAATTTCACCTGAGATTTTATGAAGTTCTATGTCATGCGATCTTCTAGATCACTTGCCTCCTTTATTATGATCATTTGCTCATCTTCTTTATCAAGAAGTATATTTGAAATCGATTTGTCTATATGCTTTAAGCGTAACATAGACTTTATCCTTCTAGGACTTAATTGGAGCATTTGCAATGAGAATATATTTACTTTCTTTGGGTCGGCAAATGCATCTGGCATGCTTTGCAATATATTGCAAATAAATTATCTTTTTATGAACTTCAAGTTCTTATTATTTTATTCGAGGATCTATATGTACACATGATAATTCATTCCACGTAACTTTTTCTCAAATGTTTATCATCTCTCTCACTCATGTTAGAAAAACTAACTTGCTTCCTCAACTTTGGAAATCCATCTTTGTGTGTTATGGTGTTAATCAAAATATACGCCGCACATCATTAATAATATTAAGATGAAATTATTTTATTGCCGACCATAAACCGCTTGTAAAGGGAGAATGTAATATACGTTCGTATATAACCTATATCAAACTGATATAGATAACTTTATTCTCATAAGCAACAATTTAGCTATTAAGTGGAGGCACTCAATAAATTGTTTTGTTAAACCAACTGTGATGTAACCAACTTATCAAGATGAACTGTCTTGAATAGAAAATCTGAAAATTATGCTCTAAATTAAATTATTGAGCAAGTTACCTCGCAAACATCAAGTTGCAGGTTAATAATAATCGCACATGTAAGCATCTCATAAATGCGTCTTATGTGGTATACATGGTAGGTGAAGGGGCCCATATTCACCTTTGATATTTCCAGAATTCATGGGATTCAATCCCAATTTTAGTTGGTCTATTAATTAATGAGAACAAGCAATATATTCGTAAAGAACTTTCTAGTTCTTTAATATTTACCCATGTGAATTCTCTATTATTTTTGCACATCATACTTAAATTGATATGACTAAACCAATTATGTCAACTGAATAAATTATCAATATTGATAAACTTCATATTTACACCATGACGTGTGCAATTATCAATAAACTCCAAGTTTATTATGATATGGGTTTTTATATCAATAAACTTCTACTTTGTTGTGGCATTCTTTTGTTGTGTAGTAAAAACTGGAGAATAAAGCGGGTAGCTTTTCAAATACATATTACGCCGCTACAAGTTGTAGTAATAGAAGATATTAAATCTTTCCTTTATTTATAGTCTCAGTATGACCAACCGCTTTCGTGAATACTTTAGAAACTCAATAAGTTTCTTTGAGACTTACTACAACACAATGCCTTATTGATAATCAATTTTATTCGTCCAAAATAGTAATAATTGGCTCTTTCAGAGCTCAATTAATTTGGTACTACCATATATAATCAACATCCATATGGTGAATATATCTCTTTTAAAGAGAAGTTATACCACTATGATTATGGTCAAAATTATATGCAAGATATGTTTCTTGCATTAGTGTTATTCTTTAATAATCACATTACCAAAATATTTTGGCGTGCAATAGGTATGTGAGCAATGACCATTCATGCCATAATAATGACATTATTTTCTTATATCATCTCAAACCTCCTTCTGGAGGTGAGTGTGGTATATCCACTACCACTAGCACGGTCATATTCTTCCAAGAATGAATATGCATTCATAAGTTAGATGTCATCATATTCACATCATGAATGAACCATAATCATCTATATGTGCTTTATAAAATTTCATGTCAAATCGATGACAAATATTACTTTCACAGAGTGAAGGATTATTTTGAGGATCCTTATTATTCTCATTATCACAATGATGACGATTATAATTTCGTCGATTGCCACGTCCACATCTATTGATACCTTCACGGTAATAATTTTGTCTTCTTTCAGACTTATCACATATTGCTATCACATTCTTAAGGGAATGAGAATGAAGCAAATTCAATGGGACATGTTTTCACTTCTTGTGCTCACAATCATACATGAGTTTGATCATGGCAAGACATAGAAATTTTACCACTTTGGGTGATTATAATTTCTTTCAAACTCCATTAGAGTTACAATCAAAATTTATCTTCTTTGCTTGTATTTAAAATCAAATTATAGAATGTCAAGAATTTAAAAGAGAAAAATAAAGTAAAATACTTACCTTAAATCCAGAATTTAATCATGAAGGAAGTTCACGGAACAATTGACAATCATTATGCTCAATCCTAAAGCTTCTACTTAGTTGGTTAGAGTCTGGTGCTGATAACGTGTTATGAACAATAAAAGAAGAAGAAGAATATTGCAGAGAAAAGTAGGGAGAGAGAATTCTTATTGATTTGAGATGAATTATAATAGAATAGGACCCCTCTATTTATAGGGAAAGAGTGACTTAGCCACCAAATAAAATCCCTAAAATCTCTATAAAATATAGGCATTAACCTTAAATAAAACTCTATTTATAACAAAGACACTTTTTTATCTGATTAAATAATTAATTTTAAGCCGTGAATCCGATAAGGTGCATATTTTTTTCATTAAAAAAAATAATAACAACAATAAAAAATTGAATAAAATTTTACAAATGAGGTCTGGAGCAAAGGCGGATCCGGGATTAGTAGCTACGGGTGTCACTATTCTAAAGCAAACTGATCACTAGCGAAGGGGATAACATTAGGGTGTATATTTAGTCGATTCGGTTCGGTTCGATCCATTTTAAATTAATTAAATTAATTTGAATTTTTTTATGCATAAATAGATACGTAATACGCCTCTTCAATCCACATGTAGCTGATTAACACTATGTCTTTAATGCATTACTCTAAAAAAGTTCTGAAATTAATAAAATAACATTAGTTGGGCAGAAATGGAAAATGATAAAAAATTTATCCAAATAAAATTTGAGGATAAAAAAATAAAGGAAGAAATATACAATTTAAATCAATAATAATAAAAAAGGGAATGCAGAAAAAGTGAATAACAGAGATGAAGAAAATGAAAGAAATTAAGAAAATGAGCATAAAGAAAAGAAAAATAAAGGCAACATGCTAGCACCAAACAACCCAGCGAGACTCGCTCCTCGGTCTTGCATATGGAATTTCAACGCCTTAGCCACGCACCTTCAGTCATTTTATGATATGTGGTGCCACTCATTATATATGTAGGATATTTTGAGGAAAATACTAGTAAATATATAAAATTATCCGAGTTACTGGGTGGCGTGCCACCCCCAATCCAATGAATAGATCTGCCCCTGGTCTGGAGAGGGTAGTTGTATGCAAATCACACCTTGTAACGACCCGACTGGTCGTTTTGAGCATCTGTACTTTGCTCCGTAGTTTGAAGGCTCCAGTATTTCCGCATGATGTATTATGACTTGCGTAAATCGTCGGTAATGGTTTTCAAGTTATCCGGAATCGATTAGGAAGAATGAACTATAAGATTTAAGCACTAAGTTGGAAGAGTTGACAGAGTTTGACTTTTTAGCATTAGACCTCGGAATGGAGTTTTGTCGGTTCCGTTAGCTCTGTTGGGCGATTTTGGACTTAGGAGCGCGTCCGAATTGTAATTTGGAGGTCAGTAGTCGAATTACTCTTGAAATGGCGAAAGCTGGATTTTTGGAATGTTTGACCGGGAGTGGACTTTTTGATATCAGGGTCGGATTTCGATTCCGAAAGTTGGAGTAGGTCCGTAATGTCAAATGTGACTTGTGTGCAAAATTTGAGGTCAATTGGACGTGATTTGATAGGTTTCGGTATCGATTGTAGAAGTTGAAGTTTCAAAGTTCATTGATTTTGACATTAGGTGCGATACGTCATTTTGAGGTTGTTATGCGTGATTTAAAGCCTCGAGTAGGTTTGTTTCATCATATAGAACTTGTCTGCAAATTTTGGCATCATTTGGAGTTGATTTGATATGGTTCGGGTGCTTAGTTCCGATTCTAGAAGTTCTTGAAGTTTACTTTGGTTTTCATGCATTTCGGCGTCCGATTCGTGCTTTTATAGGTTATTTTGATGATTTGATCGCGGAGCGAGTTCGTGTTGTATTTTTGAACCTGGGTGCATGGTTGGTTTGGAGCCTCCGGGCTCGGGTGAGTTTCAGATTAGTTTCAGAATAATTTTTTCATGATTTTTGAGTGCTGGTACTGGTGTCATCGCATTTGCGATGTTTTTGTCGCAAAGCGACGGTCGCAATTGCGAAGCAGCCATCGCATTTGCAAAATTTGGGCTGCTGGGGAAGATTCGCATTTGCGAAGTAGGGTTGTTCGCTTTTGCGAGATAATGGCCTTCGCATTGCAAAGTATTGGGTCGCAAATGCTACCTTGTCAGGAAGTGCTCTGGTTCGCTTTTGTGACAGATTGTTCTCATTTGCGAACCCCATGTCGCAAATGCGACATCTGCAACCTGCATATAGTTGAGAATTCCGAGACTTAACTTCATTTTGTTATATTTTGAATCCTAGCTTCGATGGGAGGCGATTATGTGAAGGAATTTTCATACCAAATTATTAGGTAATTACCTCTAATCATTTCTCAATTTTATTTCTTGATTATACATAAGATTTAACATCAAATTCATGAGAATCTAGGGGAAAATTTGGGGATTTTATCAATGTTTTGAAAAATAAATATTTGGAATTTGAGAGTCGAATAGGACTCGGATTTGGAAACAAAATGCGTAATTGGACTCGTGAGGCTTTGGGTAGTCAAGACCTACCCTTGGACCCGGATTTTAACCCGGCGGGCCTAGAGGTTGACTTTTGTATACTTTTTGGAAATCGTATAAAAATCATAGCTTTATTAATTGAAATTATTTTCTCTTGCATTGTGTGATGTATTTAAGTCGTCTTTGGCTAGATTGAGCCGAGGGAGGTGAATTTGTAAGGGAAAAAGCTAAATTGAGTATTGAGTTAGCTTAATTGAGGTAAGTATCTTGCCTAACTTTGTTGAGGGAAATTTTCCTACTATTTGACATTGATTACTACATGCGGGGTCGATACATATATGAGGTGATGAGCATCTACGCATGTGCCAGAGTTAACCATACTCGGGGATAGATTAGGTTATAAATTGTGTCTTGTAGAATTATGTGACCTTCTTGCTTCATGCCTTACCTGACTCCTAGATACTAAGAACATAATATTAAAGGTTAGAAACCAAGACTTAACTTGTTATAACTTGATCAAATTTGATGGAATTCTGAGAATACATTGATGTGTCTAATTCAGTTATCATTATGCATAATCATTAATACATTGTGACGGCCGATATTTTTGAGATACTAGATTCTATACTCGTGTTGTAAATCATTCGTGAGATTTGTTGAACCACTTGAATAATACGGTTCTTGAGGGTTTATTGAACTATTGTTGGCTTGAAAAGTTGTGATTGGGATTCGTTCGGAATATTTGTTTGAACACTCTCCTTGATGTTATTTATTCTTCCTACATTGTTTGCCATTGATATACATATGCTTGGTAAGGAAGAGTGTAATGCGCGAAGGGTGATGTCGTGCCATGTTATGAGAGTGTAATACACGAAGGGTGATGGCGTTCCATGTTATGTGAGTGTAAAGCACGAAGGGTGATAGCGTGCCATATCATTTGAGCGTAAAAGCACGAAGGGTGATACCGTGCCATGTTATGAGAGTGTAAAGCACGAAGGGCGAAACCGTGCCATGTTATGTGAGTGTAAAACACGAAGGGTGATGTCGTGCTATTTCATTTATATTGTCATGTTTTTATATTATCGCGAGTTCATGGCGCGATGGGTGTTTCCGTGCAAGCGAGGATGAGGGACATGCATTATGTTGTGATATCTATTCCCCGTGTATAGGTTCATGCCTTTACCTTGAGCTGTTGTTGTCGTAATTATAGATCTGATGTGACTTGTTATTATTGTTCTGTCTTTGATCTCTTTCTCAATTGTTGTTATGTTGCTCATACCTTCTACTTGCTTAACTTGCAAATACCATGCCTATTTCATGCTGTTATAATTACACTCATGTTTTAACTATTCTATTCTACTTTAGTACAAGCCCTCTACCATGCTAGTCATTCATGCCTTTACTTGTTAACTTGTAAAGATCATGTGTTCCCTTCCTATTTGTTATGACTATATCTAGGTTCCACCATGCTAGTTAGTTGAAGTTGATGTTCCGTGTCTTTCTATTGCTGCCTTTACTTATATGCCTTCTGCTTAGTCTATTATTGTTGCCCACATGATATCCTTGTTCATTATTGCTACTTGCGTATTTCCTACTTTGTAATTCCTGTTATTGATGTTTATGTCATCTGGTTGGTACTATTATACGTATATTGGGTGAGGATGAGATAAAAGCACGAAGGGTGTTGCCGTGTAATTGACTTGATATCTGAGTACATTCCTCATGCTATGAAATTTATGGAGTGACTGTCGTGGTTTAGTGGTTTTCGTTCTAAGGGAAATATTGGTCGAGGTATTGGAAGTTGCTAAATTGTGATCTCTGCTAGCACTTAGTTATTGTTTTGCATATTCGTTTCATGTATTCCTTTTTTGTTATTTCGTAGTATAGTTCTATTGCTGGTTTACAGTGCAGGTTTTATCAGTGAGTATCTTTTAACTAAAAAGCCTCGTCACTACTTCGACGAGGTTAGACAAGATACTTACTGGGTACATGGGGTCAGTTGTACTCATACCATATTTCTGCACCTTGCGTGCAGATTTTTGGAGCGGAGCTGCTGGTGATGTCGGGAGCTGACTCTGAAGATGTTCGTACGTTCTGAATATAGCTGCCACTTGTCCTTAGTAGCTTTAGATTTTCCTAATCTGTTTATGTAACTTTCGAATAGATCGTGTAATTATTTGTATCAGCTTTGTAAATTCCAAGTCTTAGAAGCTGATGAATCGTATTACCAGTTCTTGGGTTAATTTATAAATGTTCAGATAAATCTTTATTATTTTCTTATAATTTCATTTGGATTGTATTGACTGTTAGTTGGCTTACCTAGCGGATCGAGTTAGGTTCCATCACGACTAGTGGTTTTTGGGTCGTTACAAGTTGGTATCAGAGCTCTAGGTTCATTGGTTCTACGAGTCATGAGCAAGTGTCTAGTAGAGTCTTGTGGATCGGTATGATGACGTCCATACCTATCTTCAAGAGGCTACAAGGCATTTAGGGTAAACTTCCTGTCTTTCTTTCCTTATTTTACGGCATGGATTCATCTTGAAGCGTAACCCTTTGAATTCCTTCCATGCATTCATACGCGCATGTGAGCGCTCGGTATCGGATGTACATTGACGGCTTGTGATTCCATGGACGGGGTGCGTGATGTGATGCTTGGGTGCTGATGATGGGTCAGTCTGGAGGACTTGAGGCCTGGTTTTGACTGCAGCTTGAGCAAGGAATTTTGGTTGTGTGTGCATGTGCTTTTGGACTTATACACCCGGTAGTGTCCCTATGAATGGATTTTTTGGCCGGTGAGTGGTTGGATGACTAAATGATGAGTAGGATATGATTGCGGGCTATGTTCAAATGATTTGAATGTGAAGAGAAGAGTTTGCTTGAGGTGTAAGAAGGACTTATGGGTGCTTGATTTCTGTCTCGATGATGTGTAGTCCCGAGTTATTAGTGTGTTGGATGGTTTTCCATGATGTTCAATTGTGGAACGAATTTGATTCTCATGCCTTATTGATGAGTTCAGTCTCAGGAAGATTAAGTGGTGGCATAGTAGTTGTTGCTAGAATATAAGATTTACATTGGATGGTGTCGAGACTTGCGGTATTTCTATATCATTGTGGATTATGCATTTCAGTATCAAGAAGGTGGATGAAACAACATTAGATTCACAGAAGGTCTCTTCAGAGTGGGTGTCTCGGTTGTGGTACTTTAGGGGTGCTAAGAGGGAATATAGAGGCTTATGGGCCTTAGGGTGGTGTAGTTTTTATGCTACGATCTCTTATGGCGAGATTTGGGTTAAGGATCATGGTGTTCTCGCAAGGAGGGGTATCAACTTGAGGGCAATTTGGAAGAAAGTCGGAGAAAACAGGGCAGTTCGATAGTAAGTTGGATCAGCACGGTAATGGTATGATCGGCTATTTGGGTACTTGTGATGTGGTGGGTCTTAACAGGTGTTATAGGGCAATGCTCATGGGTTTTGGGCAATTGCGTGGCTTGGTTGAGTTAGAGGGATTCGGTTCTGATAGCTTGGTTATATGCAAATAGATTCCAAGGAGTTCTCGATGATTAATATCATGGTTAGAGGTGGATATTTCCTACTGGTGTGAGGAACATGTTGCATATTAGGACGTCCACCTGGATGAGATCAAATAGAAGGTTTCTAACCGATCGGGATTGAGTTTTGTATGTGAAAGGTCACGGTTGAGTTTTGAAGGGAAGGTCATGAATTCTTAGACAGCATGAATGGTTTCAGATGTCTAGATAGATGCTATTACTACTTGGTATTGCCTGAGAAGGGTGTGCATTTCAGAAGGCGCATTGCGTTTTGACTTATGGATGCTTCCTTGATATTGCGGTGCTCGCCTGGTTGATCGACTGTTGAGATTCAGATTTTGTTATGTGGCATGGAAAAATTATAGAAGTATTCCTCGTGGGATGATCGTATACCAAATATGTGTTAGACATTTGGACAGTGGAGTTGGGATCAAGTAGGGTGATTTGTGTGTTCTATGGATTTGGAGACTGGGAGTTCTCACAAGCAGATTGTTTTGTGGTTGTGGACTGTGAAATATGGCCAAAGCTAGCCAGATGATAGTATGTGTTATGATTATGTCGTTGTGGGATTTTGGAGGCTAATTGTCCGTTCAGGGATGACTGGAGTTGATTTGGGGGCCCATTGGTAGCGCTAATGAGGATGTGTATTCTGTATCGGATCGGGTTTGCTTGCTCCTGCGCAGCTGTTACCGCAGGTATATCGTCGGGTGGAATAGATGTTATTCGCGCCTTAGTCTATGTTATATGTTCCTCTCTTATGCTATGACGGGTTGTGAGGGTTATATGGTTCTTCGAACGTATATTGTAATTCAGTTCGGCCTCATGGCGCCATGGGCGAAATGACTTTCGTGATGTTCATTTGCTTATTGCACCATAGTTGTGCATGTCCTTCTCAATATTGTTTGTTCCTAATAATTTTCCCACAGTTATATTTTGTGCACTCTATTATGCTTGATATTGACGTACATGTGATCAGTGAGCCCGAGTATTATGGCTCGATGGGTATCTATGTGAATTGATATGATGGGATCGGGTTGCACGCCGCAACTGTACTGTGATTAAATGTTACTCCTGATGCTTACTTCGTGTAGTTTTGCTTTCACCTTGTTGAAAATAGTTAATAGGAAAATGCTAAAATTTCCCTGCTTGCTTAACTTGTTTAGTAGTCTTCGTATTTAACTCTCTTACTGTTATCTGTCATGTATGAATCACTACTTGTTGTTGTACGGGACCGTGTTGTGTGGGGCTCCATATGATTATTGTTGATACTTATCGGTGGGGCTGCTTGTATTGGCTGAAATGAGGTTTCTAGACTTGAGGTTTGCACTATTGTATTGGGATAAGGAAGGTTTGGAGGAATAATACTCTATTTTGCTGAGGATTTAGGCAATGGCCTTGGTCGGACGAGTGATTTTCTTGGCTTATAGATCAGATGAATGGTTAAGGGGTTATGCGTATTTCTTCATCATCGACAGGGTACGAAGGTTTTGAACGAGGTTCTGATCGATATGAGGTTTGCTACCGGCACCGGATTTGTTTTGGGCAGTAACGGTGGTTAGTAGTTCCTGCTATGAGTGTCTGAGTGATGGGGTATATCATGTGATTATATCTTGGGATTATGGTTATGACTTAATACAGCTTGTCCAGACTTATACAGTGTGTAGATGTGAGATTTGGGTCTTGTAATGAATTCTGGATGTTAGAGATTGGGTTCTAAGGTTTAAGGACCAAGGTTGAAGTAAGGATCTCTAGTTATGTGGCGTTGGCAGGCTTATATGGAGCAAGGTGACATGGGATCACCCCTTGGTATGTGCATAGTAAGGTTACACCGTGATTTGATAGCTTTGGAATGACTCCTGGCACGTTCGAGGACGAACGTATGTTTAAGTGGTGGAGGATGTAACGATCCGACTGGTCGTTTTGAGCATCTGCACTTCGCTTGGTAGTTTGAGGGCACGAGTATCTTCACATGATGTATTATGACTTGCGTAAATCGTCGGTGTTGGTTTTCAAGTTATCCGGAATCGACTTAAAAGAATGAACTTCAAGATTTAAGCTCTAAGTTGGAAGAGTTGACCAAGTTTGACTTTTTAGCATTGGACCTCGGAATGGAGTTTCGTCGGTTCCGTTAGCTCCGTTGGGTGATTTCGAACTTAGGAGCGTGTCCGGATCGTAATTTGGAGGTCCTTAGTCGAATTAGTCTTGAAATGGCAAAATTTGGATTTTTGGGAAGTTTGACCGGGAGTGGACTTTTTGATATCGGGGTCGGATTTTGATTTTGGAAGTTGGAGTAGGTTCGTAATGTCAAATGCAACTTGTGTCCAAAAGTTGAGGTCAATTGGACGTGATTTGATAGGTTTCGGCATCGATTGTATAAGTTGAAGTTTCAAAGTTCATTGATATTGACTTGAGGTGCGATTCATTGTTTCGAGGTTGCTATGCGTGATTTGAAGCTTCGAGTAGGTCCGTTTTGTCATATAGAACTTGTCTGCGAAATTTGGCCCCATTTGGAGTTGATTTAATATGGTTCAGACGTTGGTTGCGATTCTAAAAGTTCTTGAAGTTTACTTTGATCTTCATGCGTTTTGGTGTCCTATTTGCGCTTTTAGAGGTTATTTTGATGATTTGATCGCGCGAGCGAGTTAGTGTTGTATTTTTGGACCTGGTTGCATGGTTAGTTTGGAGCCTCGGGGGCTCGGACGAGTTTCGAATTGGTTTCAGAATGATTTTTTCACGATTTTTGAGTGATGGTACTGGTGTCATCGTATTTGCGTTGGTTTTGTCGCAAATGCGACAGTCGCAAATGCGACAGTCGCAAATGCGACAGTCGCAATTGCAAAGCAGCCGTCGCATTTGCGAAATTTGGGCTGCTGGGGAAGATTCGCATTTGCGAAGAAACACTTCGCATTTGCGAAGTGGGGTTGTTCGCTTTTGCGAGGACCCTGCCCCTTTTGCGAGATAATGGTCTTCACATTTGCAAAGTATTAGGTCGCAAACGCGACCTTGTCAAGAAGTGCTCTGGTTTGCTTTTGTGACAGATTGTTCGCATTTGCGAGATCTGCAACCTGCATATAGCTGAGAATTCCGAGACTCAGCTTCGTTTTATTATATTTTGAACCCTAACTTCGATGGGAGGCAATTTTTTGAAGGGATTTTCATACCAATATCATTGGGTAAGTACCTCTAATCATTTCTCAATTATATTTCAAGATTATACATAATATTTAACTTCAAATTCATGAGAATCTAGGCATAAATTTGGGAATTTGTCAAAGTTCTAAAAATTAAAAATTTGGGATTTGAGAGTCGAATAGGACTCGGATTTGGAAACAAAATACGTATTTGGAGTCGTGACGCTATGGATAGTCAAGACCTACCCTTGGACCCGGGTTTTAACCGGGTGGGCCCCGGGGTTGACTTTCGTTGACTTTATGGAAATCGTATAAAAATCACGACTTTATTAATTGAAATTGTTTCTCTTGCATTGTGTGATGTATTTAATTTATCTTTGGCTAGATTGAGCCGAGCGGAGGTGAATTTGTAAAGGAAAAAGCTAAATTGAGTATTGAGTTAGCCCAATTGAGGTAAGTGTCTTGGCTAACTTTGTTGAGGGAATTTTTCCTACTATTTGACATTGTTTGCTACATGCGGGGGTGATACATATATGAGGTAATGAGCATATATGCATGTGCTAGGGTTAACCATGCTCGGGGGTAGATTATATTATAAATTGTGTCTTGTGGAATTACGTGACCTTCTTGCTTCATGCCTTACTTGACTCCTAGATACTAAGAACATAGCATTAAATGTTAGAAACCAAGACTTAGCTTGTTATAACTTGATCAAATTTGATGGAATTCTGAGAATACATTGATGTGTCTAACTCAGTCATCACTATAAGTAATCATTAATACATTGCTACGGCCGATGTTCTTGGGATACTAGGTTCTTTACTCGTGTTGTAGATCATTCGTGAGATTTGTTGAACCACATGAATAATACGGTTCTTGAGGGTTTATTGAACTATTGTTGGCTTGGAAAGTTGTGATTGAGATTTGTTTGGAATATTCGTTTGTACACTCTCCTTGATGTTATTTATGCTTCCTACATTGTTTGCCATTGATATACATATACTTGGTAAGAAAGAGTGCAATGCACGAAGGGTGATGCCGTGTCATATTATGAGAGCGTAATGCACTAAGGGTGATGCCGTGCCATGCTATGTGAGTGTAAAGCACGAAGGGTGATGCCGTGCCATATCATTTGAGAGTAAAAGCACGAAGGGTGATGCCGTGCCATGTTATGAGAGTGTAAAGCACGAATGGTGATGCCGTGCCATGTTATGTGAGTGTAAATCACGAAGGGTGATGCCGTGCCATTTCATTTATATTGTCATGTTTTATATTATCGCGAGTTCATGACACGATGGGTATTTTCATGCAAGCGAGGATGAGGGACATGCATTATGTTGTGATATCTGTTCCCCGTGTATACGTTCATGCCTTTACCTTGAGTTGCTATTGTCGTAATTATAGATCTGATGGGACTTGTTGTTATTCTCCTGTCTTTGATCTCTATCTCAATTGTTGTTGTGTTGCTCATACCTTCTACTTGCTTAACTTGCAAATACCATGCCTATTTCCTGCTGTTATAATTACAATCATGTCGTATCTATTCTGTTGCACTTTAGTACAAGCCCTCTACCGTGCTAGTTATTCATGCATCTATTGTTAACTTGTAAAGATCATGTGTTCCCTTCCTATTTGTTATGCATATATCTAGGTTACACTATGCTAGTTAGTTGAAGTTGATATTCCCCATGTCTTCCCATTGCTGTCATTACTCATATGCCTTCTGCCTAGTCTATTACTGTTGCCCACATGTATATCCTCGTTCATTATTGCTACTTGCGTACTTTCTATTTTGTAATTCCTGTTATCGGTATTTCTGTCATCCGGTTGGTACTGTTATACGTATATTGGGTGAGGATGAGATAAAAGCACGAAGGGTATTGCCGTGTAATTGACTTGGTATCTGAGTACATTCCTCATGCTATGAAAGTTATGGAGTGACTGTCGTGGTTTATTGGTTTTCGTTCTAAGGGAAAGATTGGTCGAGGTACTGGAAGTTGCTAACTTATGATCTTTTCTATCACTCAGTTATTGTTTTGCATATTCGTTTCATGAATTCCTTTTTGTTATATCGTAGTGTAGTTCTATTGCTGGTTTACGGTGCAGGTTTTATCAGTGAGTATCTTTTAACTAAAAAGTCCCGTCACTACTTCGACGAGGTTAGACAAGATACTTACTGGGTACATGGGGTCGGTTGTACTCATACTACACTTCTGCACCTTGCGTGCAGATTTTTGGAGCGGAGCTGCTGGTGATGTCGGGAGCTGACTCTGAAGATGTTCGTGCATTCCGGATATAGCTGCCACTTGTCCTTGGTAGCTTTAGATTTTTCTAATCTGTTTATGTAACTTTCGAACAGATCGTGTAATTATTGGTATCAGCTTTGTAAATTTCAAGTCTTAAAAGCTCATGATTCGTACTACTAGTTCTTGGGTTAATTTGTAAATGTTCAGATAATTCTTCACTATTTTTCTATAATCTCATTAGAATTGTATTGATTGTTAGTTGGCTTACCTAGCGGACCGAGTTAGGTGTCATCACGTCTAGTGGTTTTTGGATCGTGACATACCTTAATCTGAGAAGGTAAAGAGGTTGTTTCCAATAGACCCTCAAATCAAGAAAAGATTTGAAAATCATAGCAACATACAATAACAACAATAGGATACTGAGAAAACGAAGCGAAATATAGCAATGAAATATCAAATAGTAATAACATTCTAAAAATAAAAACCTATCATTAATAGCAACCAGTAATAGCAATCTATCACTAAAATAAAAATCTTATATACGAGAGTAAATATTGGTGACAATAATCTTTTTTCATTTATGCGTTAGTACCGATTTAATAATAAATTTGCATTACTTTAGATTTGGAAGATTCTTCTCTTTTTCTATTTCATTTGGCATTTTCTTAATAAACATTTTTTTTCCCTATAAACAAGACATATGATACTGTATGAATGCAAGGAAGATTCCTAATTGCTATGTTCATCAAAGCTTTGGTACTTTAATTGTTATGTTCATCAAAGCTTTGGTACTTTAATTATTTTTTTTAAAAACGAAAATATTAATTATACGACGGTGGAACAACGACGATACCCAATTGCTATGTCATCAAAGCTTAAAATTTGACTTAGACACTCAACTGACCAATTGGAGGTGGAGGCGTCTTAAATTTGGTCAATTGGATTGATTCCTCTTAAAATATAGTTATAATAATTCCAGCTATCATAAAATTGTAGATCTCAAATTGAAATATATATTAATGCAGAGATTGTCATGTATGTGTTAGTAATGCGGACATTATAGTGTAAAGATTAATAAGCATGAGTTATTATGCATTGATGAAAATAAGTGTTTATCTGTTTATTTTAAAAAATATTTTCAAAATAATAATTAGATATTTTACGTAATATATGTGCACGTATTATTTATGGTAGCAATAGTGTATACGGCCGAAATCAGGTATGCCCGAGTAGTCGCTTCGACAATAAGTTTAAAATGGACTCGGCTCGAGCCCGATGGCGGAGTACAGGACTTGAAGATCGAAGTGCTCGATGAACACCGAGGCCGAGCATGACCAACCTCGAGATAACACCGTTATGGTTTAATAATAGAAAGAGCGAGATTCTCGCAACGGCCCTGAGATCACCGCGTAAATTCCGGAACGGATTTGTCCTTGGCGGTTAGACAGTTGTCCAATAAGATTCCCTACTATAATTAGAAGTGTACCTTATTTAGGATTCTCCTATTATATAAAGGGGAACCTATTCATTTGTAACACACAACACATTGACGAGAGAATATACATTCATCACTTTCTTGCTAAATATTCATATGAGTTGCCTTATAATTGACTGTTCTTACTAACTCACCTCGAGGCTACCATAACTCGAGGTCCAGACTTGACTTGCACACTAGTTTGACTTGCTTTATTCTTCAATTTATATATTTAATTCCTCATTTTTCAATTGGTATTGGACTAAATCATGTATCTTCAAAACTACAATATAAGTTTAGTTGTTGCTCGGATTGTAGGGTAAACAGTTTGGGCCCCACCGTGCGGCTAAGGATAATAGTGATTGTTTCAGTACTGATTCTGATAACACACGTTATTTTCACACTTGTTCTTGTCAAGAATTTTTGTTCTCAGGTTAAAACATGTCAAACTCACAAAACGCATCCGTACATGACGATGATGGTCTTGGATTTCACGGGGAAAACGATAATGTAATTGCTCCAGGAGCCGGTGTACCACCAATTAACCCTAGGGAAGTGCCGATTACCGATCCAGTCGATGTCAGTTCGGACATTTCATTGAAAGCGGACTTAGGCGCAGACCCCAGAGGGAGTGTGCGCAAGGAAGGCCGATCTGGTGGCCAAGGAACACAGGGTGTAGGAGACGGGGGAGTTAGTCTCTAGGTAATATTCGAGATGCTACAGGCTCAACAGGCCACTATTGCTTAGCTTCAGAGTCAACATGGAACTCCGAGTGTGATCGAGCCAGAAATCACTCGTCGTACCGAGCCAGTGCCGGAAAGGACGAGCGGTAACGGAACAGGGATTGATCCTACAATTATGTAAATGCTCGAGGAGCTCATTAAAAGAATCGAGTCGGGAGAAAAGAAAATTGAAGATAATGACAAAAAAGTGGAAACATACAACTCCCGAGTTGATCAGATACCGGGGGCACCCCCAATCTTAAACGGTTTGGACTCAAAAAAGTTCGTGCAGAAGCCTTTTCCTCAGAATGCGGCTCCGAAGCCCATTCCTAAGAAATTTCGTGTGCCGGATATACCGAAATATAACGGGACCACCGATCCTAATGAACATATCACTTCGTCTGCAGGATAAAGGGAAATGACTTAGAAGACGATGAGATCGAGTCTGTTTTGTTGAAAACGTTTCGACAAACTCTATCAAAGGGAGCAATGATTTGGTATCACAACTTGCCGCCGAATTCCATCGACTCATTTTCCATGTTAGCAGATTCTTTTGTGAAGGCACACGCGGGGCCATAAAAGTCGCAACAAGAAAATCGAACGTTTTCAAGATAAGACAAAGAGATAACAAAATGCTGAGGGAGTTTGTATCCCGATTTCAAATGGAATGCATGGAGTTACCACCGGTCACGTATGATTGGGCCGTTCAAGATTTCACCCACGGGTTGAATGAGCGGAGTTCGATAGCATCTCGACAGTTAAAGAAAAATTTGGTCGAGTATCCAGCTGTAACTTGGGTGGATGTGCACAATCGATATCAGTCGAAGATCAGGGTCGAGGATAACCAATTAGGAGCCCCCTCCGGTTCGGTACATCTAAACAGGCTGGCAGTTAAGGCCCCGAGGGACATCGACAGGGAGACAAGGTCGAACAGAGAATGATATCGGCCATATGTCGTAGTTCAAAGAAACAACGGCTCAGGGCGCAATCCTTCTCGGAATGATCGAAGAAACGATCGAGGACAAAATTCTCGGGGACTTATGATCAAGAGTGGTTTTAATAAGAACGTCGATCCCGTAGAGGCACCTCGATTATCGGAGTATGACTTTAGCGTCGATGCATCAGGCATTGTCTCGGCAAACGGAAGGATCAAAGATACTAGGTGGTCCGGACCCATACAAACCGATCCTTCCCAAAGAAACCCAAATTTGATGTGCAAGTATCATGGCACGCATGTCACAAGACCAAGGATTGTAGGCAATTAAGAGGGGAGGTAGCCCGTCTATTCAACGAGGGCCACCTTCTAGTGTTCTTTAGCGATCGAGCCAAGAACCACTTTAGGGACAGAGACGCCCACAGGAAAAATGAACAGGAAGAACCACAACATTTCATTCATATGATCGTTGGCGGGGTCGATGTTCCACAAGATCCCGTATTCAAACGCACAAAGGTATCTATTACTAGGGAAAAACGGACCCAAGATTATGTGCCCGAGGGCTCCTTATCATTCAACGACGAAGAAGCAAAAGGCATTTCTCAACCACACAATGACGCTCTGGTAATTTTTATCTTATTAAATAAAGTTCAAATTAAGCGTGTTTTAGTGGATCCAGGTAGTTCAGCGAATATCATCCGATCGAGGGTCGTGGAGCAACTCAGCCTACAAGATCAAATTGTGCCCGCAGCTTGGGTCTTAAATGGCTTCAACATGGCGGTGAAACATCTAAAGGTGAGATTAATCTGCTAGTAAACGTGTCCGAAACCATTCAGTATACCAAGTTCCACGTGATCGAGGGCAACATGAGGTACAATGCCCTACTCGGGAGGCCTTGGATCCACAACATGAGGGCAGTTCCTTCGAAAACAATGAAATCTCCGATGTCGGATGGCGTGAAAATAGTGTACGGGGAGCAGCATGCTGCAAAGGAAATGTTTGCAGTTGACGAGGTAATACTAGTATCAATGCTATCAACCTCGGAAAAGTCAAGCATCAAAGGTAAACAAGAAACCAAATAGCAATCACAGCCACCAGCCTCGACCAAATCGAGAAAGCAGGAGATAGAAGAAGAAGAGGAGGATTTTCTGACTCCTCGAACCTTTGTTGTACCCGAAGACTCCGAGGCCACCATATTAACGGTTGATGAGCTGGAACAGGTTATATTGATTGAGTACCTGCCCGAGCGAAAGGTATACTTGTGAAAGGGGTTAACCCCCGAACTCAGGAAAAAGCTTAGTCAATTTTTTACCGATAACATGGATTGTTTTGCTTGGTCCGATTTTGACATGACAGGGATCCCACCGGAGATAAAAACACATCGACTAAGCATTGACCCCAGTGAAACAAAAGAGAAGGCCACAGTCCGAGGTAAATCATGCATTCATAAAGGATGAGGTAACTAAACTTCTCAAAATAGGGTCCATTCAGGAGGTAAAATATCCCGAATGGTTAGCCAATGTAGTCGGGACGAAATAAGGGAAAGGTCAATTCAATTCTCGATGGAAACGAAATTTTGCGAATTCTCCCCCGAACTGGAAGATCATTTCGAGATCTTCAAACATATTCGAGGGTTCAATGTTACTATTGTAACTTCGGCCAACACACAAGATGAGACTTTACCATCGTGGAGCGGCTTTTTGCAAAAAGATGAGGGGAAAACTCAGTAAGAACAAACATAGAATGTGTGCAGATTACAAGGATTTGAATAAGGCATGTCCTAAAGACTCTCTTCCACTGCTTAACATCGATCGCATGATCGATGCCATGGCTGGCCATGAGATCCTTACCTTTCTCGACGCCTCTACCAGGTACAATAAAATTCAGGTGAACCCGGAGGACCAGGAGAAGACCTCGTTTATCACCAAGTATGGAACATATTGTTACAATGTAATGCCCTTCGGGCTAAAAATGCAGGAGCTACTTACCAACGCTTAGTAAATAAGATGTTCGAAGAACAAATAGGTAAGTCAATGGAAGTTTATGTTGATGACATGCTAGTTAAGTCCCTGCGCGCAGAGGACTATTTGGCTCATTTGTAGGAAACGTTCGAGATTTTGAGGAAATACAACATGAAACTCAATCCTGAGAAATGTGCTTTCGGGGTAGGCTCGGGAAAGTTCCTAGGCTTCATGGTGTTAAATCGGGGAATCGAAATCAACCCCGATAAAATCAAGGCCATCGAAGACATCACCGTCGTGGACAGCGTAAAAGCCGTACAGAGGCTAACTGGGTGGATTGCAGCTTTAGGCCGGTTTATCTTGAGGTCATCGGATCGAAGCCATAGATATTTCTCTTTACTCAAGAAGAAGAATGATTTCACCTGGACCCTGGAGTGTCAACAAGCATTTAGGAATTAAAACGATATCTATCGGGCCCACCATTACTTCACACCCCAAAGGCAGATGAGAAACTTTACTTATACTTAGCGGTGTCAGAAATTGCGGTAAGTGGTGTCCTAGTTTGAGAAGAACAAGGTACACAATTTCCGGTTTACTATGTAAGTCGGACCTTAGAGGAGGCAAAAACTAGATATCCACACCTAGAGTTAGCACTTGCATTAATAAGCGCCTCTAGAAAGTTAAAACCATACTTCCAATGTCACCCAATATGTGTGTTAACCACTTACCCACTTCGTAATATTTTGCACAAACCCGAACTTTCGGGTCGACTGGCCAAATGGGCCGGTGAACTCAGTGGGTACGATATCGAGTATCAACCCCGAACGACCATCAAGTCTCAAATATTAGCGGACTTCATGGCCGATTTCACGCCAACCCTCGTGCCCTAGGTAGAAAAGGAACTCTTGTTAAAATCGGGCACATCATCGGGGTCTGGACCCTTTTCACAGACGATGCTTCTAATGTGAAGGGGTCCGGGCTGGGCATCGTTTTGAAGCCACCCACAGGTAGCATTATTAGGCAGTCTATCAAAACTTCTAGATTGACTAACAATGAGACCGAGTACGAGGCCATGATTGCAGGTCTCGAGCTAGCTAAAAGTTTGGAGGCAGAAGTCATTGAAGCCAAATGTGACTCTTTATTGGTGGTGAACCAAGTAAACAAAAGCTTCGAAGTTCGAGAAAATAGAATGCAAAAGTATTTGGACAAGCTACGAGTAACATTGCACCGCTTTAAGGAGTGGACTCTAGATCACGTACCTTGAGAATAAAATAGCGAGGCAGATGCACTTGCAAATTTGGGATCATCAGTCGAGGAAGACGATATTATCCCGGGACTATCGTCCAGTTATCGAGATCTGTGGTCGAGGAGGGTCATGCCGAGATAAACTCTACAAGCTTGACCTAGGACTGGAGGAATAAATATATTGAACTAAAGAATGGAAAGCTCCCATCGGGCCCTAAAGAGTCGAGAGCCCTACGAACCAAAGCTGTCCGATTCACATTGGATGAGGAAGGAACATTATACAGAAGGATGTTCGATGGACCATTGGCTGTGTGTAGGACCAGGGGACACCAATTATGTTTTACGAGAGATCCATGAAGGCACTTGTGGGAAACACTCCGGCAGTAAGTCTTTGATTTACAAAATCATTAGAGCCGGGAACTACTAGGATAGCATGTAAAAAGACACTACGGAGTTTATTCGAAAATGTGATAAATGCACCGATGATCCATCAGCCCGGGGAACAACTTCATTTAGTTCTATCCCATGGCCATTCATGAAATGGGGAATGGATATCGTCGGCCCTCCGTCAACGGCCCCAGGTAAAGCTAAATTCATTTTGTTTATGACTGACTACTTTTCTAAATGGGTGGAAGCACAGGCTTTCGAGAAGGTCAGAGAAAAAGAAGTTATAGACTTCATCTGGGACCACATCGTGTGTCGATTCGGGATACCTGCTGAAATGGTATGCGGCAACAGAAAGCAATTCATCGGCATCAAGGTAACAGAGTTCCTCGAGGAACACAAAATAAAAAGGATCTTATCGACGCCGTATCACCCAAGTGGAAACTGACAGGCCGAATCGACGAACAAGACTATCATTCAAAACTTAAAGAAAAGGTTGAACGACGCTAAAGGGAAATGGAGAGAAGTTCTACCCGAAGTTCTTTGGGCATATCGAACGATATCAAAGTCCAGCACGGGGGAAACCCCGTTCTCTTTAGTATATGGCTCCAAGGCCTTAATTCCAGTCGAGGTCGGAGAACTTAGCGCCAAATTTCGACATGCAACGGAGGAATCAGATCACGAGGCCATGAATACTAGCCTCGAACTATTGGATGAAAAACGAGAAGCTGCGCTTATTCAGATGGCTGCACAAAAGCAAAGAATCGATAGATATTACAATAAAAGAGCCAATCTTCGCCACTTCGGAATCGGGGACCTAGTTCTAAGGAAAGTCACCCTCAATACTCAGGACCCAAACGAGGGGAAGCTAGGCCTGAATTGGGAAAGGACCATATCGAGTCATCGGTGTCATCGAAAAGGGATCTTATAAAATTGGCACGTGGTGGGCGAGCAATTTCCAAACAATTTTTATGTATCACTACTCAAATGATATTATTGCTGAGGTATGACTCTCTCCCTTTTCCATTTGTATTTGATACTAACTTACTGCAGGTGTTTGATCGAGGCTTCAAAAAAGCCTTTCAACGCGAAGATCTTAGGTTTTAAAGCGCGTGTTGTACTCTTTTTCCCTCAGATCGGTTTTTTCCCCGAATGGGTTTTTCCGGCGAGGTTTTTAACAAGGCAACAATTATGTGCTACCTAAGTAAAATTATACAGTATCCAAGGCTTCTTTTCAATCAACCTCGAATACTGGGGGCATCACCCTCAGGGGTTATGTTTCCGAGGAAAATACTTCATGTCAAAGGGTCTCAATAGGAAAACCTTGTAATGGGTCAAACGGTCGGATGAACCGTGTCCATATAGAATAGTCGAGCCCCATGGAAAAACATGCATGCATATATGAATTATTCAAAGAAGCATTCTTTCTATATCAAACGCTTTGTGTCTCAAAGAAATTTGCTACTATACGAGCTCCACACTTGTGATTGTGTGAAAAATGGCTCAAGGGCCAAACACAAATAGACCTCGAACACTCGGGTACTGTCATTGACAGTCAACACATTCGAGTTATCTAAACTCGAATTCATAAGACCTCAAAGAGGCACCCCTCGACATATAGGCCAATGCCATTGTACTTGGGGACTAACATTCCGAACAAGTTCAAAATGTTGTCGGGGAATAAGTCCAAGAGGCATACCCGAAGGCTACGGCCGAAATAACGCGGCTTGGAGACGTCCGAATCCCACAATAAACAATAGGCCTTAAAATACTATGAAATAACCGGTTAAAAGGCTATCCCCGGCAAAATGATTAAAAAGGGGCTTCGATAAAATCAGGCCTTGAAAAACCTTAAGATTTATCAAATTATCTTAACCTTGCTAAGGCATACAAAGCAAAGGGGTCTCAATCGCCATCGGACCCTGGAAAAACCCAATGGGTAAAAAATACATGCTAAGGCATAAAGAAAATTTTACTAAGTCGTTCAAGCCGAAAAGGGGGAAACAATAGCCATCTTTTAAAGGCCATATAGGCCCAACCTAAAATAACCTAAGGGCCAAAACATTTAGAGTTCGAGACCTTGTTCTCACTCAGCTTGGACCTAAGGGTCCTACCATTCCGAGCTCGAATAAAATCAATTTGAACATAGCTCGAGGATTTTTCATAAAACCTTAAGAGGTATTCTATTATAAGGTCAAAACTTGCCCATTGTTTACTAAAAAACCTAAGGGTTTGTTTTACTCTGAGTTTGAGCTAGTGCGCACTCAATTATTGAGTCATAACATCAAAAAATTTTGCAACACGAAAACAAAGCAGACTTTACCACAAATCGGAGATGGAACAGAAAGAAAAGGAATGGTTTTTACATAGAAAGGTTTTTACAATACCCACGAAGGGCCTTACACAAAAAACAAAATCCTAAGGGCCTAGTCCACTATAGGAGCCGCATCTTTGGGAGCCGCCTCTTCGGGGGCCTCATCCTCATCTCCTTTGCTCTCAGATCCACTAGCAGAATCTTCATCATCGGAGAGTAAAGCTGCAACCTTGTCCTCCAAAGCTTTCGCATTCTCGATATCGGCCGAGAGGTTGAAGCCACGAGCATGCACTTCCTCGAAAGTCTCTCTCTGGGATTGTCTCCTGGCATGATCGATATCACACGAAAATTTGGCTTCAGCAGCAACAGAGATCTCCTGTGCCCGAATGTTGCCAGCCTCGGCGTCAGCTCGGTAAGAGTCCACAAATGCCTCTGCCTCAGATTTAGCCTTTGCAAGTTCGGCGGCCGACTTAGCTTTGAGCTCCTCAATCTTTCGGATTTGGGCCAAGCTTTCCCCCTTCACACTTTGAAGTTGGCATTGGAACGAAGTCAGCTGGGCCCGAAGCGCGTCTTTCTCCAAGGCAAAACGATCCATATGATGTTTCCACCCCAGGGTCTCGGCCTCTTTCATCTTGACCTCCTCTCGAAGCTTCTCCACCAACTCGCCCTTCTGATGGGCCTGCAAAGTCAAAATGTTAATCGCCAAGTGAAATGAACACGTAAAAACTCCCAAAATGTTGCATTACCATCTCAATGAGCTCAGTCTGTTCTCGATGAACCCTCGTTAGTTCGGCTCGGAGGTCCCTGATCTCCTCATCTTTTTGAATGTAGAGGAGTTTGAGGTTGTCCCTCTCTACCACGAGCTTCTTGAGTTCAGCCTCGCATCGGGTAAGCTTGGCTCGAGATTTGGAAAATGCTTCTCGATGGAGCGTCATGGTCTTCACACAAAGAAAAAAAGTCAGACTTGGAAAACAGAGAATAAAACACAAGCGTAATTATGGAGGCAGAAACTTACTTATTAAAGAAGCCGCTGGGCCTCGTAAAAAATGAACGAAACATCTGGTTCGGGACCATCTTCGACCCCTACGAAGCATCCCTGGAAATATCATTCCCTTCGTGGGTCGTCCCCATAGCCCTAACAACTCTAAACTTCCCTTCGGAGAACATAGGGCCAGACGGTGTTTCATCTATATTAATTATCCCAAGTGAGTCACTTGGGACATTCTCTTCTCTTTGAGGAGCCTCAGAATTGGACCCGTCGGGCATACCCTCTAGACGTTCTTCACGGTGAGGCGCGCTTTTATCACCTGATGGCTCGGGGACTCTGCTCGAACTTCCCTCTAAGATTTCATCGGTTTGAGATTGAACTGCATCAACCGCCACCAGTTCAGCGGCCTTGAAGCTTCAGTGCTTCCCCTCTTCCGAACTACCAGCAAGCAGTCGGCGTCCTCTCCCTCTTCCTCCTCCTCCGAAGTTGTTAAACCGCGTCAGCAGATAGGGCTGCAGGGTCAACCCTCGGTTTTCGAGCTCTACTTTTCCTGGGCTTCGGGGTACTTGGAGGCGAGGCCCTTTTCCTCTTCTTCTCTTTGGTTGACCTCAGGATCTCCTCTTCACCAGATGGAGGCACCTCATAAGAACATTGTCTCCGAGGCCTGCACGAGGAGAAACTAAGTATTTCACAGAGAAGCATCAACATGTGAACAAAGGAACTCACTGTGGTTTCTAGCTTCCCATCGACCCCTGGCCAAATCGTGCCAACATCGCTCAGCATGTGAAGAAGTAGAGGCCAGTTGTCGAACCCAACCTTTCAGGTCCGGAATCGCAACAGGAAACCAAGGGGAAGTTGCACCATGAAAAAGAAATTAGATCGAAGAAGAACAAATAAAACAAAATAGTGAGCATCATCGATGGAGTTGTACTTACGGTTCATGTTCCATTCCTCGGGGAATGGAATTCTTTCGGCGGGGATTAGGTCGGAGGTCTTGATTCGGACAAACCGATCCATCCATCCTTGGTCCTTGTCCTCATCAATGCTCGAGAAAAGCGCCTTTGTCGACCGACGCTGGAGCTTTATCAACCCACCTCGATAAAGGTGAGGGCTATACAACCTGATCAGATGGTCGAGGCTAAAAGACATCCCCTTGACCTTGCTCGAAAAATATCTGAGCAAAATGACAATGCGCCAGAAAGAGGGGTAGATCTGGCTAAGGGTCACCTGATATTGGCGACAGAAATCGAGTATGACCGGATCTACGGGACCCAGTGTGAAAGGATAAGTATACACACTTAAGTACCCTTTCACATAGGTAGTGATGTCCTCCTCAGGGGAAGGAATCACCACTTCCTTGATTTCCCAATTGCAGTCCTCTTTCACCCGCTCGAGATCGGCTTGAGATATCTAATAAAAGTATCGGGACATGGGCTCACATTGGCATGGAACTGATGAAGGTTTTTTGACTTTGAGATCAGAAGACAACTCGCATGCCCCAGGAACACACTCCTCGATGCGAGGCTCCACCGGTGTTTTGTCACCGGCCAACCGCGATGAGGAGGCTTTTTCTTTCCGAGGGACAGTTTTAGATGCCTTAGCCATCACTGTTGTGGAATTCAAGAAAGGAGAAGAAATTGATGTTATGACAAACACAAATCGAAAAGGAGGGTGAACTTAAAGAAAATTGAGAAGCCTGTAAAGATTCGGGAAAAGATTTTGGGAGTAAAGATCGTAAAGAATGAGAAATTGATCTATTTATAGTGGCCATTCCAACGGCGAGGAAGTAGTGGCTAACCGTCAGCCACCGCTAATTAATAGCCTTGGGAACCATGCAGAAGTGACCCTTCAGTCACTTCTGTCGCTGACATCATGGAATTGACATCATGATCGAGGTATTGGGGGATCAAGGATCAAATCTTTGCTTATCATTTCAGTCTAAGAAACGTGGGGACTATCTGTATACGGTCGAAATCAGGTATGCCTGATTTCGTAGGCTCGAAGAGTCGTTCGAGAATAAGTAACGAACCCGGCTCGAGTCCGATGGCGGAGCAGAGGACTTGAAGATCGAAGTGCTCGATGAACACCGAGGCCGAACATGACCAACATTGATATAATACCATTATGGTTTAATAACAGAAAGAGCGAGATTCCCGCAATGGCCCTGACACCACGACGTAAATTCCGGAACGGATTTGTCCTTGGCGGTTAGACAGTTGTCCAATAAGATTTCCCACTATAATTAGAAGTGTACCTTATTTAGAATTCCCCTATTATATAAAGGGGAGCTCATTCATTTGTAACACACGACACATTGACAAGAGAATATACATTCATCACTTTCTTACTTATTATTCATCAGAGTTGCCTTATAATTGATTGTTCTTACTATGCCACCTCGAGGCTGCCATAACTCGAGGTCCGGACTTGGCTTGCACACTGATTTGACTTGTTTTATTCTTCAATTTATATATTTAATTCCTCGTTTATCAATTGGTATTACGTATTTTTAAAATCACAATATAAATTTAATTGTTACTCAGATTTTAGGGTAAACAAATAGAAATGATAATAAAATGGTGTATTATGTAATACTGAATTTTATTGGAAGTGTCAAAAGCTTAACATGGTACTAGTGATACTACATTAGTCTTGTCGGATTTTGTACAAGTATTATATTCTTGACATAACTTATTTATGATGATCCCTAAGTGGCTGTATGTAAATTTTGATCGGATGAGTATCATTTAGGTTTATGGTTGGATAAATGACATTACTTATTTATTATTTACAGATTTTGTGTTTGTATCTGGAAAAAAGTGTAAAAAATGCAAGCCCTATTTGATTGGCCCCATTTAACCTATACCCACTATTTAAGAAAGTTTTAACTTGTACCAACTTTTTAAACAACTTCAGACTTCTTTCTCCTCCTCCTTCGCCTCCTTCGTTTTCTTCTCCTTCTCCTCCTCCTCCTCCTCCTCCTCCTCCTTCTCCTCCTTCTTCTTCTTCTTCTTTGGGTGACAATGATTTTATATGGTGGTTGTGAACATATTTTAATATAGTTTATGATGTTTCACAATGGTGAGTTGTTATGACGCTTTATGTTTTTTTACTATTGCTTAAGGTTTCTTCTTCTTTTTCTTAATTGCAAAATGGGTTCATTACATTTATTGATGTTTTGACAAATTGATGATTGGGATTTGTTCCTGATTATATTTGGAAGTTATGTTTCAAATTTGAGCTCATGTGGAGTAGATTTAGGTATTAAATCGTATATTTAAATGTTATAATTCGAAGAACAAATTTCTGTTTCTAGGCAATTTGCACTTCAGGCCTATTTGGCCTTAAGTGCATAAAAACGTTGTTTGCACTTCAGACCTTTTGGCCTTAAGTGCATTTAAAGTGCAATTTTTCACTTCAGACTTATTGGCCTTAAGTGTAGCAAAACGTTTGTTGCACTTCAGACATTTTGGCCTTAAGTGCATCTGAAGTGCAATTTTTCACTTCAGACTTATTGGCCATAAGTGTATTAAAATGTTTGTTGCACTTCAGACCTTTTGGCCTTAAGTGCATCTGAAGTGCAATTTTTCACGTCAGACATATTGGCCTTAAGTGCATGAAACCATTGGTTACACTTCATACCTATTTGGCCTTAAGTGCATCTCAAGAGCAAATTTTCACTTCAGACTTATTGACCTTAAGTGAATGAAAACGTTTCTTGCGCTTCAGACTTTTTGTCCTTAAGTGCATCTAAAGTGCAATTTTTCACTTCACACTTATTGGCCTTAAGTGCATCTGAAGTGCAATTTTTCACTTCAGAATTATTAGCCTTAAGTGCATGAAACCATTGGTTGCACTTCAGACCTATTTGGCCTTAAGTGCATTTGAAGTGCAATTTCACTTTAGACTAATTTTTTTAACTTCAGATCCGATAAGTCTGAAGTTGATCGTAAAGTGGGTACGCTTGCAAACTTTTTTTGCAAAGTGGATATAGGTTGATCCAAAAACCGGGTAAGATGCAAAAGCCCCAAAAAATTATTTTCTTTAAATGGACCATATACAACATGAATATAACTTAATTGAGATTTTAATACAAATACAGCATAAAAATAAAAAGAAGAGATGAGTAAAATGAGAGGGGTAGGGTTGTGCATAATTTGGTAAATGCCGAATTATTGTACCGAAATTGAAAATTTTGGTATTTGGTATTTAGTGTTCGATATTTTGGTATTCGGTATGGTATTTGGTTTAATTTTTTTATAGTATTTGATATTTTGAAATAAAATACCAAAATACCGATAGCGTACCGAAATATATATTATATTGCGTAATACACATATTATTAATTATAATATAAATATAAAAAATATATTATTTTACTTTTCTTTATTCTCTAATTTCATCAATTAACTCTAAGCAAGTAACAAGAGATTTCTAATGATCAAGTTTATTCTTTTATGTTCAATTTTCTCCCTCTAGGTTTATATTTGCTGGTTTTGGACAAAATTTTATTCAAAAAATATTTTTTAGTTTTGCACCTTGAGTACTTTAATTAAGAATATTACATTCTATGACTTTTCGCACTAGTTAGTTTTCAAACCGAATAAATCGAAGTTACCTAATCGAATAAACCGAAACCAAAAGGAGAAAATCCGAACCATACCGAATTTAATTAGGTACGATATTAATATAACATTTTCAGAAATTGAATATTGAAAATGCTGAATCGAAATATTTAAATACTATACCGTATTGATCGACAAACACCCACACAGGGGTAAAAAAAAAGACGGGAGGGGTAATTGATATGGAAATTACCATACATCTTTCTTGCAATGGACATATTGCCCACAGAAGAACACGTCAGCAAAGTTTACAAATCTACGTAGCAAAAGCAAGCAACTGATAACGTCAGCAAAGAGCGCCCACCCATTGGGAGTGAAAAAAGGCGTCCAAGCCAAGATGACGTCATTTTGCAATTAATTCACATACACTCATCACTCCATGTGATTGTGCCCATTTTCCCTACTATTTTAATCGAAAAGTCAATAGTACCCCCGACTATTTTCCACTATTCCCGACCTACCCTGCTACCCCCTAATTTCTAACTTCTCCCACGCGCGTTATATGTTTTCTCTGCTCAACTTCTTTCCTTTTCACATGCTCCATATATTTTAGAAAATGCAAAAGTTAAATACACATATGAACAAAGAACCAATAGTATCTCGTTGGCTTCAACATACTATATCAAATAGAAAAGAACATGAGATTATGGAAATTAAATGAATTTCCAATATAAAAAAGTATTAATCTTTTAAAATATATAAAAAGCGTGACATATAATATAAAATGAATTGAATATTTTTAATCAGATTTTGTTTGACAATTTTTTATACTGTAAATTTAATTAATTTCATTAATATTCAAAAGTTACATAAAATTTTTAGTACTATTTATTATATCATATAAAAGCGTATATTTGGAATTTTTAATTATCCACGTTTAAAATGCAATGCATGGGGTCAAGTGGTCAACTTTGTAACTAATATTATTTCTGTTTCAATTTAGATAACACATTTTCCTTATTAGTCCATTAAAAAAGAATAACAAAAAATGAATTTTAAAATTTTTATTTTAGTCACTTTACCCTTAATGAGAAGTTTTTATAGACATACAAATATTATGTCCCACTAAGATTTTATCCCTTAAGCTTTTAGCACCATATGTTTTAAAAGTCTTCTTTTTTTCTTAAATTTTATGTCAAGTCAAACTATATCGTCTAAACTGAAATGAAGGGAGTATTAAACAAATAATTTTCTGTAGCCGTTCAATAATTGGGGGTGAAAATATATTGGCCTCCGTTAGAAAGAAACAAACACTAAGGCACTACATGCCAAAAAATTTCAATTGGATTTTGAGTTATTGCACAATATCACTTTTTTTTAAAGGGAAAAGAATGACTTGCTTTTAGATTAAGTGGAGTAAAAACTGATGGTTTGGGTGAAGCGCATAGTTTCGACCTCACGATTCCAATGGATGCTTTGTTTTCTATGAACGTTCCTCCATTTTGATTCAGAGAAAGTATAATTTCGAATCTAATGTAAACTTTGTATTGATAGTAAGACGAATGTGACCTGATACACTTGTTCTTGAGGACAATATCATTATTATACATAAAAATATATGACCCAATAACAATATATGACTATCCCGTTTATTATTATTTTTGCCGAGTTGCTTATGTAATTATATTGAAAAAATATAAACATAAAGAGGTTTGGTTAAATGAATAGTATTTCTTTACCCTTATTTAAAGGTAACGGATTCAAATTTTTAGAACAAATTCTTTAAAGTATGGAATGTTTTCTCCTTTAATTGGACCTTACGCAGCGAAAATAGTGAATATGAAACAAAAATAAGATATTGGAAAGAACTTATCTTTTCCTCAATTTACTCAAGTCTTTGATAACTTTATTTTTGGTTTGAATGAGATTGTATTTTTTGAAATCAAAAGATCAAATTCCTTGCCCTGCTCCTGACTGACTTCCTACAACAACAACAACAACTACCCAGTAAAATCCCACCAGGTGGGGTCTGAGGAGGATAATGTGTACGCAGACCTTACCCCTATCCGATAGGACAGAGAGGCTATTTCCGATAGACCCTCAGCTTAGAGAAAAAGAAAACAAGAAAAGAAAAGACAACTCATTAGAAAGTAGGCAAGCATTTGGGGCATTCCGAGAATGACTTCCTAATGAATTCCAAATTAGCTTTTAATTCGGTGTTGAGTACATAATCACCTGTTCAAATATAGAATGTCCTGAACAATTTGACCCAAAAATAGAAAAGGAAAAACTAATGTAAAAGCCAAGAAATAGATCATTGAGATGTTTTTCTTTTGTCGTCTAGCTCTCGTAATTATCTCCTCATTCACCCTTCCCACTTTCGCGCGTCATATTAGATTCTCACATACTCCCCCTTGTCCCCACCTACCCCCACTTGATTGAAAGGGTGGTGGGGGTAGGGGTGGGAGGTGGCAATCCCCATAGACACAGCATAACTTACGTAGTATGTTACTTTGTGATGTAACATTATTGCCACCCTTCCATTTATATAATCTCTCTTCTCCCTTCCCTCTTTCTCCCAAATTCCTTCCCTTTTTTTCCTCTCTCTTTGTTTGTTGCATCTTACAATTTACACCTCCTTTTTTATCATGAGAGGAAACAGCTTCTACGGGCCGTTTTCCGACGGCGGAGTACGGCTAGAACTCACTCCCACCACCAATTCACCGCTCGCCATCGACGTGGCGGAGTCGACGGAGATGAGAATTCAACGCCTCATCTCCGAAAACCCCGTCGTCATCTTCACCCGTTCGTCTTGCTGCATGTGCCACGTCATGAAGAAATTGCTATCTGCTATAGGCGTTCATCCCACTGTGATTGAGCTAGAGGAGGATGAGATCGCCGCGCTTCCGTCCACCACAGCCGTCACCGGCGATGAGGTTATCTCCGATGGTTCCGGTGAAGCTCCGGCGGTATTCATCGGAGGGACACGTGTCGGCGGGTTAGAGAGCCTCGTGGCTCTTCACTTGAGTGGCCGTCTTGTTCCGAGGCTTGTGGAAGTTGGTGTCATCACTGATGGGGTATTGTAAAATTAAGATAATTAATTTCGTGTTTTTATGAAGCTATATTTTGTAATTCAATTATGGTGAAAAACAAAAAGAAAAAAAATATTCCCTTAGGAAAAGAAAATAATTAAGTAGTAGTATTAGTTGTTTCTTTTCTTAGTTAATTAATTACTATTATTAGCTTTGATAATTATTCTAGTTTTGGTGCAGTAATGAAGTGTTATATAATATATATCTGTATTTTAATATTTAAAAAAGGTGTGTTGCTTCTTTCTTTCTTTCCATATTGGGGACTTTAGGACTCACTTTTCCTCAAACTAATTGAAACGTCAAAATGACTAAATGGGGCAGCTATTAAATAATATTTCCAGTTGAGTCTTACTTTGCTTTGAATATCCCTACCATTGAGGAGGAATATTCTTGAATTATTTAATTAATAATTTACAAGTGCTAAACAAAATATTTAATGACTTGGGATCAAATTATTTAAACCTTTTGCTTTTCACCTTCTTATTTTGACTGATAACCTTTTGATTTTGTTTGAGGAATCGCTTGTGTTAATTGCAGTTTTAATCAAACAAATAATTTTTTACTGATATATGTGTCACAGTAATTCATACGTACAGTAACATTTGATTAGTGTTTTAGCTAGCGTGAAATCTTCAATCTTTTTTCAACCTTTTAAGTAGAAAAAGCGACAATCTGGGTAAGTTTATTTTTATGCATTTCGTAAAAACCAATTTTATCTGATCATATTTTAGGAAATAAATTAAACTTGTGGATGTAGAAAATATTATAGCCTTTCATATATTAAACTTGAAATTAACAAAAAGTCAAAGTACGTATAGAAATAAACGTTGTAGATGTTTCATTCACATATTTAACAGGTATATTAGTGAATGTTAAATTAGAATGTATTAGCTGTCCCTGAGATGTTAGCTAATATAATGTGATTAATCTCCGTCTAGACGATGTATTTTGACGGATAAATCGAAATGAAATCTTTTGGACTTTTAAAATAGTACGTAAGTCATGATTAGCTGGAAAGCAAGGAAGAATGACATATTATATTCCTTAATCCGGGTTAATTATCTTGCTTAAGCCACACTTAATTGCTGGAAAAAAGGGTTCAAAGTACAATATTCCATAAGCAGAAGAAGGAAAAGTGAGAAAAAGAAAGAAGAATAAAAGCCTAGCTAAATGAATATTGACAGAATTGAATGATGAAGAGAGGGAGTAGAAGAAGAAAGAAAAAAAGGGAACCTTCAAAAATTATTGGTAGGCAAGAAAAGAAAGAAGGAAGAGAGTAAAGCAAAACAAAGCAGCAATTGCTTTGGCTGGCTTTGGTGCTTTTAGCCTTTAAGTATTTTGAAAAGTTATCGAAGTGTTATCTGCTGATTGAAGATTATAGGAGTACTGAAAATGAAATGAAAATGGGGAATGGCCAAAATGACATAAATACACTGCTTTAAAAAGATTCTACGTGTATTGTTATTGTTGTCATTGGATGACAGACGTCTTTTCACTTCTATCACGTAGTTTTCTGTACTTATTGGTGACCGAAATTCGCATTCATGATATTTTGTGTTGAAAAAAGCTATTGGGTGGGGTCCGTTTATAGTCGGCGCGAATTAGCCGTAAAAATAGCACGGGCTAGCCAGTTTCGGACTGGTTAATAAAAAATAATCAGCATTTGCAAAGTCATTGATAAATAGTTATTATTTTGCTAGAACACAAAAAATTTCAGCTAGGGGTGTTCATAAAAATCTGAAAAGCCGAACCAAACCGAAAACAAACCAAATCGACCAAAAAACCCGATACTTTTTGGTTTGGTTTGGTTTGGTTTTGGTTTTGAATTTTAAAAACCGATCAGATTTGGTTTAATTTTGGTTTTAATCAGAAAAAAATCGGAAAAAAATCGAACCAACCCGATTATAGGAGTAGCTATTTCAAATTTATTATTACACCTATATATATGCATATTTTTCTACATAGTTTCAAAAATTTAATGGTAAATGTTAATAGTTTGCACTTTTAGTATAGTTCTTTACCTTTACATTCTAGTTTGATTGGTAGTTTTCTTTTGTTACGTGTAAGAATCCGTTTCGTATTAAAAATAATATATTTTTTATTGAGTCCTTAAATTATTCATCACTATTTGATTCAATTATCATCAATATATCTTGGTAAATAATAGATTTCTCAAAGGCCAATTGGTTTGATAGTGTTACGTTGAAAATGTGGTCGCCAGAATATGTGTTTGGTAGTGTATGTCTTATATTTAAGAAAAAATCGACAAATAACCGAAAAAATCGAAAAACCGACAAAAACTGACATAAACCGAATCGAGAAAAAACCTACTTAAATGGTTTGGTTTGGTTCTAATATTAGAAAAACCAACTTACTTGGTTTGGTTTCTTTTTTGGAAAAACCGATCCAAACCGAACAATGAACACCCCTAGTTCCAGCATAATATACTGGAGATCGATGAACCTGTGTACGAACTTCCAGCATATTATGCTGGAACTCCAACACGCGGAAAGTTCTAGCATAATATACTGGAGTATTTATCGGATTTTGAACAGTGTTTTTGTTAAGATTTATCTTTACATGAAAAGTGGCTAAATTTCGACTAATTTTGAAACTGTGGCTATTTTTGAATGATCACTTGTAAATCTGGCTATTTTCGAATTTCTCCCGAATTCGCCTATTAGTTTGGGGGTATTATCATTTTTAGCCTGCGCCAAAAACTATTTACATCTGGTAGGCGGTAGCCGAAAAAGTGTATAAAATTTGTATAATTTTTGTATATAACATACATAATTGCATATATACAAAAAATATACAAAATTTATCCATTTTTTCAGCTATTATTTTATAGCGGCTATACAATGTCATTTTTTCATTAGTTTGTCCTCCTACTAAATTCTACTTATAATCCATAAATATATTATTATGAGCATAGAAAAAATATATTTTCCTAATATTTTATGCGAAACAAACGACAGCTAGATTAAATTTTCTATATCAAGGGAAGAATTTTTTCGTTTTGTGATAATTTTTACCGATCGATAACTCAAACCGTCATTGTTGCAACTTTACTTTCACAAGAGGAAATCCGTAAGTCTCCTAATATCATATTCATGGTTAAATATTTCAGTTTTTGTGATAGAGCTAGAATTTGGGGTTTGTGAGTTGAGATAATGAATCGGAAATATATACCCATCTAACTTTATATATTTATCTTTTGCACATATAACTCTGAAATAAGATGTTATATCAATTCATAAATGAATTTTGTTGATTCCGTCATTGACAGCAAAAAGGGAAAAGGTTAACAAAATATCTAAATAAACGTTGTTTGGTATGAGGAAGAAACAAACCCCCCACGGTCCCACTTCTCCACCACTGAGGAGAATTATATTTGTAGTTTGAGGAATCAGAATCTTGAGAAGCTGGGTTTTGAAAGTAACCTCAAGTTAAGTGAAAAAACAAAAAAAATCTGATATTACATATCGTAATCTAACGAAATTCAGTGTTACAGTACACAGAGCAACACTTGATAAACTACAATTGAAGAATCTTCAAAGTTCTAAATCAAACTTACCAAAAATTTCAAAATCAAACATGTCAACAATTTCAAACCAATCAAGATTCTATGGCATAGTGTAAAACAAGGAGGATTACTTTTAATGACTAGGAACAACAACAACAACAACAACAACGACAACGACAACAACTATCCAATAAAATCTCACAAAGTGAGGTCTGGGGAGGGTAATGTGTACGCAGACCTTACCCCTAGCTACCCCGATAGGGTAGAGAGGTTGTTTCTGATAGACCCTCGACTCAGAAAGACGGAAATAAAAAACAAGAAAAGACAATTCATTAGTAACTCCAGTAGAAACCGTAATAGTAACAGAAGCATAACAACCAAAAGATAAATGACATGCAATAACAATAACCAATATCTAAGGCCCGACGCTAAGATAAACAGCAACGATAGTGTGGACTCAATATAAACTGCAAGCCATCTAAGATCAACCCTAATCCAATCCCGCCTCACCTCGGGTATGAAGTGAGGATAGCTCTACTACCCCTCACCTACAACCCTAATGCTTGACCTCCAGGAAAAAAGATAAGGAAAAAAGAGAGAAAAAGGATGTGGATCTGTAACTTGTGAGGTAATTTATTGGTGGCATAAATTTCGATATTTATAAGTGGAGGAATCTGAGAAATTTAATATTTATAAGTTTGTGTTATCTATTAGTAGTATAATATTAATAACCATGAACGTGTCATAAAAAATATTGTACGAGGCACAAGTCAGGTTCTTGTCAACTCAAATTGTCACATACACGCATGTTTTTGGATTATACTCTGATGAACAAATAAAGAAAACAGAAGGAATTGAAAAGACATATCTACAAACAAAAGTAGTAAAACATAAGAGTAGAAAGATGATGAATCGCAAGACATAACGCTGAGAAATTTAGTAGCTTTTTATATCTATGGTGAAAGTTATACTGGTCCTGTAAATCTGCATAACAGTCCTCTCTCCAAAAAGAAAAATAGAAGTTCGTTTGGTATGAGGTATAAGTAGATATAATGTATGTATACAAATTTAATACCACCTTAATACTTTGTTTGGTTAACAAACCTGGTATAAGTTATCACGAGAGTAAAATCAGTACCGGGATAACTTACCTTGTAGGGGGTGGGACAATTAGTGCCGGGATAACTTATACCTTTATCTTAGAAATTAGGCAATTGTCATTTTTAATACAACATATAGAGCCCGTTTGGCTTAGCTGATTTAGAGTAGCTGATAAGCATTATGTGCTGAAAAGCACTTTTAAGTGCTGAAGCTGATTTAAAAAATAAGCAGTTACGTGTTTGGATAAAAATGCTGAAATTAATAATATGCAGCTGAAGAACTGGATATACGAAGAGTTTTGTTTTAAAAAGAAGTATTTTAGGGATAGAATAGTTAATATTTTGGTCAAACTTAAAGTGCTTATAAGCTGAAATTTGATAAGTTGGGGGAGACCAACTTATGGCTTTTGGCTTATTTTCGGCTTATAAGCACTTAACTTATAAGCACTTTTAACTTTACCAAACGCGTAGATAAGCCAAAGAGTGTTTATAAGGCAGTTTGACCAACTTATAAGCTTAACCAAACACCCTCATAAACAATGGATAAATAATAATACCAGGATAACTAATCTCAACATAACTAATGCCAACATAATTTATCCCAGCATAAACCGTATTCAAACCAAACGACCTCTAACATAGTCAGCAATTTCAGTATTTTTTTTTGTTTTGTTTTGCAGCTTGATTTACTTGTAGAAAGTTATTTAACAAAAATCATTTTTATTTTATTTACAGGAAAGAAAGATTAAGTGAAATGGTAAGGTTTTTACTTACAAATAAAATTTTGCGATTGTGAAAATAATAGGTATTTAATAAAATAGTTGAAATACACAACATAACACCATAGTAATTCCCAAAAAGAGTGAAATATCAATCAAGAGAATGGTATAGTGACATAGAGATTGCAGAATAAGTGGCCCAGTATACGACTAGGGCGGGAGCCGACATATTCCTACGATATGGTCGAACCCAATAATTTTTGTCTATACCCTATATTTATATTAAAAAATTCTATATATATATATATATATATATATATATATATATATATATATATATATATATATATATTAAATTTAGAACTCACTTACTAACACTATCCCGCTATCATAAACTTTAGAACTCATAAATTTAAATTTTAGTTCCGCCTCGACGTCAACCAATCAAAAGCACGAGGAATTTCTAGTCTGGATCATTTTCGATATTTTGTGAAAGAAAACAAGAAACAAAAGAAATTCAAAATAAAAATATACATATTTGAAAATATCTAGAGAACGACTTCAATTGTACCAAACATGCCTTTAGTGAGCTTTGATATAATAGCAACACAACAGCGACAGGGTAGTTGATAGTGAACAGATGTTGATAGGATCACTCATTCTGACATATAAAGGATTTTATGTTAATAGCAAAAGCAAAGTCGTCCTTACTGGTACCATAATGCTAAAAATAGTGATGAACAATAGTCTTTTATTGAAGGAAAAAATTAAATTTAATAATTATTGAGATTTTACGAATTTGAAATTTATGAATGTTTAGATTCATATAGTTTCATTGACCTCTTTTATTGGGCCAAACTATATATTATGACATGCATTATATCTAATCTCAAATAGTCTAGTCGAAGTGAAATTAAGTAATTACTTCAACTCCATCTCACAATGCTGTTCTTTTAATCGTTTGTTGGCTGAACTCGATAAACGACAAATAGGTGGTCTTTCCGAAAATATTAATTAAAAATTTTCTCCTCGCATCTCCGAGCTCTGATTATAGAAGAAGGAACTGAGAAGAAGATATCAACAATAACTGATTTTATTACGGGACATCTCATTGACCAAAATTGTTAGGTTTGGTAGAACCATAATGTCAATACTAGCTCGACCCTTGATACTCAAGGGTAAATGAAGAGAAATACTAAGTGCTAAGATCTTCTTCCATTTAGGGTGTGTTTGGTATAACGGAAAATATTTTTCGTGGAAAATGTTTTCCAAGAAAATGTTTTCTTGGAAAATAAGTAGTAATCTTATTCATTTTTCGGTGTTTGGTACGCAAATTAAGGAAAATGACTTCTCAAGAGTATTCATAAATAATTTAGATATAATAAATATGAAGCCATAAACTTTCAAACCAACAACCTTCCGAACCCACATTTTTCATAAATGTTCGAACCGCTAAACTTTCGAAACCGCGGAATTTCTAACCCGTAAACTTTATAATTTCTAAACCAGTAAACTTCCAAACACATAAACCTCCGAACTCATAACTTTGGAACTTGTAAAATTTTGAACCTTTAAACCGATAAATAAAAAAACTAAAACTGAAAAATATATTAAAAAATAATTTTTTTACGGGGGGGGGGGGGGGGGGGGGTTACGAGGGACGGGAGGGTGGGGGTGGTGGTGGGGGTGGGGGGCAGGAAAACGAAAAAGCATAATTGAAATTACAAAAAGAAAAGTAAATTTTTTTTTAG
>NC_031995.1:97597931-97671996 GCF_001879085.1 Nicotiana attenuata | reverse complement strand
AATTAAATCTGAAAAAATATAATAAAAATTTTTTTTTCTGGAGGGGGGGGAGGGAAAACGAAAAAAAACAGAATTTGAAATTACAAAAAAAAAAAAAAAAAAAAACTTGTGCAGGGGGGGGGGGGGGGGAGGTAAGGGGGTAATGCAGAAAAACGAAAAAACTGAAATTTGAAAATAAGGTAAAAAAATAATATCTTTTTGCGGGACGGGGGTGGAGGTGCGGGTGGGGTGGGGGTAGGGTGGGCGGGGTGAGGTGGAGGGGTAGTAGGGTGGTTGGTAACGGAAAAACTGAAATTTGAAAAAAAAAAAAAAAAAACCCCTTTTTGGAGAGAGGGGTGGGTGGGTTGGTGAGGGTAGGGAAGGTTGAGAAGTAGTTTTGGAAAATGTTTTCCCTTCTCTTGATAAGGAAAATATTTTCCTCCAATTGAAGAAAAATGTGTTCATAAGAAAAATATTTTTCAAAACATTTAAGCCAAGCAAACATGAAAAAATTAGAAAATATTTCCGAAAAATATTTCCCTTCGTACCGAAGACACCCTTAGAATAAAAGGAGAACCAAATTAAATAAAGTATATAGTAAATAGATTTGGAAGAAAAGGGTAATAAGTCTCTATAAGTGATGAATGATGACATACAATAGCAAAAAAACAACCACCCACTACTAATAATACTTTAAACACTGCTCCCACAACACATAACCCCTCCAAATTTGCTGATTGACCTATGTGGAATCCTATGTGTCACTAACTCATTGGCTCGTTTGTAGGCCCCTCTTTTTTGTTCTTATTTCTGGATTATCTTTTAAAACAGCCCAACCTCAAAGAGAATCTACAATTGAATCTTTCAAAAAGTAGCCACTAAAGTGCCACACCTTCCAGCACTCAATCATTCAAAGTGAATAGTCTAATGCATTATAGTATTAATTTTATCAAGTATTTTAAAATTATTATATTCTTTTTCAAGAAAAGAAATGGGAACCGATCACAACTTAATGTTTTCTAGTACCCCACTACAGTGTTTCTTTATTGGCAAGGTTTGGTTTTCACATTTTAATCAAAAGTAGTGAAACTTTCCCTCCCTCTCCCACACATGAGAATCCAACACATAAACTTAATTGGTTCGATCTTTAAAACAAAAGTTTAGCACTAAATTAACTATACTTTTAAATATGATATACTCCAAACATTAAATTCGAATGAATCCTTATAATACATTTTGAAAATTCATTAAATCATATTATGTTCTAAGACGAGTCTTAAGAAACAAATTGGAACATGATATAATGTGTTCAAATTAGTTATTACAGATTTCATACTCGTTTTTACTTTACATTTTCATGCAGAATATTTTCACAAAAACTCTCTGACCGCGAAATCCAAGTTGTCGTCCTCCATATATGGTACTTGCTTTCACTTGTACTATTCAGTTTTGAATTTAACAAAAAAGTAAATATTGACAAGAGTCTAATAACGTAATGTTTGGCTAATAACGTAATGTTTGTCTAAAAAATTTGAGTGTTTCTTATTCCGACGACTTCCAGTTCGACACCAAACCGTAACCGTTAACCGAACCACAAAAACGGCTTATTGACTTATTAGTATCAGGTTATCAGGGTAATGGTTGGTGAACAAATTGAAATGTTATAACTAACACCTTAACGGTTTGGAGGCGGATTACTCAATTTCCTTATTGGATAATGATAATAGGCTAGATTCATGTAGTTTGGTGACTATTTATGCCCCAACTTGACTATGCTTCACCGTTCTAGGAAGGTTAAATGACGATAAAATGGCTCTAATTGTGAATTTCATGTTTTGCAGGAGCAAGTTGTGCTTATGAGGACTTAGGACAGTGTTTGGAGCTAAATTAAAGCAAGGGAAACCCATCGGAGCTGAGTACGTGTGAAAGAAGGAAGAAAAGAAGAGAGAAAATGCTGATCCACTCTAGCGCGGGCCAAGCGCGACCGCGTTAGAGCAGAAAAACGGGACAGTATACTATGCCATATGCGCGACCACTAGCGCGGTTCGAGCGCGGCCGCGCTAGTCAATCCGGACCGCAGGAAGTTCAGGGGTAAACTTGGAAGTTTAGGGGTAATTTCACTTAACCTATAAGAGGTCCAGCTCGCCCAAAAGACATTATGAAAGTTTTTATAGTTTTGTGAAGGTAAGAGGAGGCAGAGACACAATAGGAGCAAGACGGGGAATTCTTCTAAGAGTTTTTCCTTCCTCTTCTTATTTTTCATTGTTGGTTATGACTTTTAGTATTGTAGTTTTACATACTATTATGAATAACTAATTTGTTATCTAGGGTTTTGATGGAACCTTTTGAAGGATAAATTATTGTTATGTTTTTATATAATTGAGTCGTAGTAGTTTCTCTATTTGTTCAACTACATTATTCTTATGGTTGATTGAAGGGCCCTCAATTAGCTGTGCCTATTTAGTATGTATTACTCGGGAGAGAGTGCATATTTAGGTAGTTGTTGAACAATATCACTCCCGACGTATGTGAGGAATCAATAACCAAGGGTTTAAAGGTGGGATTAGGGATAACGAAACCTTGGGTGCGATCTAAGTGAGCTGTAACTAAAGCCAGCTAGCGTAACTCGGGAGAGTATGTCTAGTAAATTATCGTAATTACTCGGGAAAGAATTACAACACACAGAGCGTTCATGATCGGTAGAGAATACTTAGGCGAAATTATAGAAGACATAGCGGGAAGGATTCCGACAATTGGGAAAATCATAACTCTAGGCCTCCTTAATCTTTTCTCCAACCTGTAGTGTCTTTAGTGTTAATTTATTATTTTAATTTATTAGTTAGTTAGTTAAACATAAGAATCTTAATATCTATAAGTTAGGAATTGTTCAAGCTTGTATTCTTGGTGATAGTGAACAATTGTAGCTAAGTCTTAGTTCTCTGTGGGATTCGACTCCGGACTTGTAAACCGGATTATATTTGCAACGATCGCTTAGTCCTTTTTATAAGGCATAGTTGGGAGTGATCAGATAACACTTTTAGGTTTGGTCTGCACTTTGTTAATTTGTTTGATCAACTCTGCAGGTTGTTTTGTTAGATGAAGTCAGCCCTTTGTTAATTTTGTTAGATCAATGCAGCTATTGAACTCTGGGTGCTTTAGCTTGCACAAACTTATGATTGTGAATATGTGATTGTAAACTTAAAGTTTGATTATCTTTTAAACTTTATGATTGTAAACAAAAAAAAGTTGCTGCTGAGGGAGTCAGGGAGAGATGTAATATAAACAATAGCAGGTAAACAATGGCGAAAGGAACAATATTTTAGATAATTCTCTTACCGCAGAAAGAGAGGCCATTAAAGAGGATACTAGCTAGCGCCAAAAGTTCCTTCGACATAATAGCTGTAGAATATAGTAGCATAGCCGATAAACTGCTCGATCATCGCTAATCCGACATCAATCTGCCTGATGTCTTATTGAATGACTACGAATTATTATATTTATAAATCGATAACCGATAAGTCGAACTGTTAAGCTTTAATATCCGGTCGATCCGCCTGATAAGCACCCCCTGGACGACTGAGACACCTACGGCTCCCCTTATTCACCTCTCACTACAAGAAATACGCAAAAAATCGACCAAAATTTTCTGATCGGTAAAAAAGAGCGACCAAAAATCGTCCAGCTTGGACGGAAATTGGAAAAAAAAATATTTTACATTTATTTTAAAAAAAATACCGACCAAAGTTGGTCGGTAAATTGGTCAACAAGTTGACCGAGCTGGTCAGACTTGCTTAGTCAAAGAAACTTTTACATTACTGACCAACTTTGGTCGGTAATGTGGACCCAATTTTTTAAATTTTAATAGTTATATTATTATTTAAAATGTTTTGTAAATTTACAGAATTTTTATTTAAATTTGGGAAAAGGGTCAAAATTGCCCCTCTACTATTGTTTATTGGTTGCTTGTGCCACCCGTTACACTTTTCGGCCATTCTCGTCCCTACCATTAACAAAGTTTGCAAAATTACCCCTAACCTTAACGTCCCTCCACTATGGCAGCTAACTCCATCAATTTTATCCATGTCAGCTGCCATGTCATCGACCCCACCAAATTAAAACCCTAACATAAACGACCCACCCCCCCACTCCTCACCTCTCCACCCTTTCTCTCATCTTCTATCCCTCACCTCATACCAAAATCGTCGGAAACCATGGCATTTTGCCGGAAAATTTTCAGCTGGCAGAACTAACCTCCACGGTACTGGCTCCCCTCTTCGTCTCCTTTCTCCTTCCATTTTCTCTTTCTCTGTCTCACTCATCGATTGCACTGATTCTCTTCTCTTCTTTAATTTCAGTGCTATTTATTTCTATTTTCCTCGAAATCTCAAATTATTAAATTTTCTGTTCATCGATTTGGTTGCTTAATCTTGGAATCTCTACCCTATCCCATTATATCACCCACCCTCAATCCTCTGAGAATGTTCTTCTAGTTTCTTCTTCCCACATAAAAATACTCATTTGATTGAATTCTTTAGCCGACCTCTCACTACCACCTCTTTCCAATCCCATTCAGAAAAAATAAGAAGCTATAGTCACCGCCAAAAGAGTCACTCTGATATCGGGGTCTGTTCTTTCTTTTGGTTTGTTCTTCATTTTATTCTGTCTGGTTCTTCATTATTTTGTTGTGGATGAGAATGTGAAAAAAAATGGAGGAGATACGGTGGGGGTTTATGTGAAGAAGGTGGGTCTGTCAATTAATGGCGGTGTTAATGGTGGCTGGTTAGTACCGATTTGGGAGATGTATTTGAAAGGAGACTAAAACCACCATACAAAGAATTTGGAAAAGGTTGAAGAATACCTGATGGGTCTGTCATGTTCGTCAGAAGTTGTTGAAGTTCATTTTATGTTACTTGAATATAATGTTGAGGCTGAAAATTATTGATTATATTCTGATTTTGAAGCTTAAGAACAACTTGGTATGCCCAAATCTATGTTTGATGTTCTATACTTTGCTATGCCTATCATTTTTTAAAAGTTCGTAGAATTGTCATTATGATTTTTGATGGACTTTCTTTAGATAAAAATATTTCAGTGAGTGAGTGAACATGTTTATCAAGCTTATTAAAGTAGATTAGTTAAGTGATTTATTCTTTGTTGTTTTAACCAACATCAGTTGGCAGTGATGTTGAGGCAGAGCAGTGATATTACCATTTTCTTGTACTTCTGTTTGTTCTTTCTTATTCGTTATTTGAATGCTTTTAATTGCTTTCTGACCGCAAAATAGTGCTAGAATCTGTACTTTATTAAAGTGGGAAGATACTTATGGTGTTAAAGTTCAAATCACAATGATGTTTCGACGCCTTGCTAGGTTTGTGTTAGTAACATAAACTGAATTTTAATGATGACAAATTTTTTGGTCTCTCAAATATGTATGACTTCCAGCGATTTTAGTGATGACAAATGCCATGGTTTTCGGCGATTTTGGTATGAGGTGAGGGAGAGAAGATGAGAGAAAGGGTGGAGAGGTGAGGAGTGGGGGGTCGTTTATGTTAGGGTTTTAATTTGGTGGGGTCGATGACATGGCAGCTGACATGGATAAAATTGATGGAGTCAGCTGCCACAGTGGAGGGACGTTAGGGTTAGGGGTAAATTTACAAACTTTGTTAACAGTAGGGACGAGAATGGCCGAAAAGTATAACGGGTGGCACAAGCAACCAATAAACAATAGTAGAGGGGCAATTTTGACCCTTTGCCTAAAATAAATAGTAAAATTACCTCTAATGAGGAACTGAGAAGGAGCAAAAGGCCTAGTAAAGAATATTTTTCTTATGGAAATAATCTTCAAACTTTTCTTGTCGATAATGAACCATCAAATTATTTTGAAGCTATAGCTTCTTCAGAAGCTAATTATTGGAAAGAGGCAATAAAAATTGAAATTGATTCTATTATAAAAAAATAATACATGAATTTTAACTGATTTACCTTCTGGTGCAAAGCCTATTGGTTGTAAATGGATTTTCAAAAGGAAATTTAATCCTGATGGATCTTTAGATAAATATAAAGCTCGGGGATTTTCTCAAAAACAAAATATAGATTATTTTGATACATTTGCACCAGTGACTATAATTTCTTTTATTCGAGTTTTAATTGCCTTTGCTTCAATCCTTAAGCTTTTTATCCATCAAATAGATGTCGAAACAACTTTTTTAAATGGTGATTTAGAAGAAAAAATTTATATAGTTCAACCTGAAGGTTGTGTCATTACTGGACAAGAAAATAAAGTTTGTAAATTAATTAAACCTCTTTATGGCCTTAAACAAGCTCCTAAGTAGTGGTATGAGAAATTTGAACAAGTCTTACTGAGAGACTGTTTTACTTCAGTTGAGGTGGATAAATATGTTTATACTAAAGTGGTAGACAATGAATATGTGATAATATGTATGTATGTTGATGGCATGCTTATATCTGGAACAAGTTTAAATATTGTGCAAAGTACTAAATTATTTCTATCTGCTAATTTTGATATGAAAGATCTGGGTGAAGTAAATACAATATTGGGAATTAACGTTATAAGGAGTGAAGATGAAATAATGTTGTCACAAGAACATTATGTTGAGAGACTTCTTAAGAAATTTGAATATTTTAATGTCACATATGTGAGCACTGCTTTTGATGCTAACTCTCAGTTGAAAAGGAATAATGGTGACCCAGTTGCTCAGATTATTGGGAGTCTGATGCTTTTAATAAATTTTACAAGGCCTGATATAGCCTATGCGGTGTGTAGAATGAGTAGATATACTCATAATCTCAAGAGAGAGATTGGCCTGCATTAGATAGACTAATGAAATATTTGAGAGGAACCATGAATTATGGTATCCTATATAGTGGATTTCCTTCTACCTTAGAAGGGTACAATGATGCAAACTGGATCTCTGATTCAGATGAGGCAAAATCTACTAGTGGTTATGTATTCACCCTTGGTGGTGGTGCAATATCGTGAAAATCAGCCAAACAACCGATCATTGCTAGATCGACTATGGAATCAGAGTTTGTAGCTCTGGAGTTAGCTGGTTCTAAGGCTGAGTGGCTAAGAAACTTCTTAGCTAATATCCCTTTAATAAAGGATGTATTGCCTCCTGTGTCTATGCATTGTGATTGTCAAGCAGCAATAGCTATTGCAAAGAATAAATCTTATAATTGTAAAAGTAGACACATGAAATTGAGACACGATGTCATAAAACATCTGTTGGGCATTGACTATGTAAAGTCAGAGATAAATTTGGCCGATCCTCTGACTAAACATGTGGGGAGAAAATTAATTCTTCAAACCTCAAAAGAGATGGGGTTAAGGCCGACATGTTGTCAATAAAGATGGTAACCCAACCTATGTGATTGGAGATACCATGAAATAGGTTCATATGGGTAATAACAAGTCGATATTAGCACTGATGCGCTAAAAGAGAGTGCTTGACTGCTACTAATTGAGAGGCTGAGTTATAAATCTTAATGAAATTCATAGTTCTTATGGATGGTGTATTTAAAAGCAGTATACACTTGATGAATTCACCTATATGAGAGTGGAGTGGGCCGCTCCTATGAGATTTTGGCCTAGTCTCTAGATCTCTCATGAATAACCAGGCACACGCATGGCCTATTGGGCGCAAAACCGCGTTGAACAGCAAAATTACCGGGGGTCGAAATATGATTGATAAAATCTCTGGCTTACAATAAGAATTATTGGTTCACAAAATATTATATTTTACCAGTAATTCTGTGAGTTAAATTTATTGATCTAAGTTTGGTTCATAGTCCAGACGACACCAAACCTATTACATTTGGACCATACAAATCCAACAAAGTCTTATTATTCTATCTTTTTTATTTTGAAAATATGTGGAAATTGTGGCAGTGATTTCAAAATAAATGAGTCCAAGTGTTATGCCTTTTCATGGACAAGTGTTAAAGCACTTGTAAGATTATCATTATTATTCTTGCCTATATATAGCCACAATCTACCCATCCGAATCATTATCAACAAAAGAAAGAAAATTATCTTCTCCTTTGTAGTTCAATCATTTCCTACCTACATAGCCATTATCATAGCAATTATTAAGCTTTCTTCTATAGTCCCATTTCGGCCAAATTCTCATTCACAAGTTATTTCTGTTACAGTTTTCCAACTTGCTGGATTTGTTATTAATATTTTGCTGATTCATGTATCCTCTAGATAAATAGAGATTTGTTTAATCCTGGGGAAATATTTCACACTGCTGAAATAGTTTCTTAGGACAGTGCCTAGCACGACTCAAGTCAATCCGTGTGTTTCCGCTTACAAATAATATTATTGCAGTATTATTATCGTTATTTCCGGTGTCATTTCCCTACAAATACAACATGAACAAAGTACACCCGTAAGTTTTTTCGGACGGAACTGAAGAACAAGGACGAATCCAAGTTCTTTAAGTCTGATGGGTTCTATGATTTGGGTCTTGAAGATATAAAGTTAGTGTTCATTAGTGTTTGAGAAATTAAAAATTAAAAATTGTGGTTGAATATAGTCATTGGTTGTGAAGAACCGAGTTTGACGAATTGAGGCAAAATGCAAAATCCTTCAAGCTTCACAGATTCAGTCAGGAATAGTGGCGCTCCGTGAGATCTGCAAGTACTAGAAATCGACTAAGGTTTTGATGCGTAAGCTACCGTTCCAGCGATTGGTTCGTGACATAGCTCAGGACTTCAAGACTGATCTCCGCTTTCAGAGTTTGACTATGGAGTCTCCGCTTTCAGAGTTTGACTATGGCGGTGCTTCAAAGAGCTTCTGATGATTTTGATGTTGAAATAAAAAAAGGGTGAAATTAATTTTAAGTGAAGAATTTCGACTCGAGTTTATGAGTTAAAAAGTTTTGAAGGATCGGGTTTTTAATTGGATTTGGATTTTTACTTCTTAGCGTTCCAGGTGTCTCAGCTGTTAGACCCAATGGCTCTTTTGATCTAAAGTATAACGGTAAGGATAATTTTAAATGGATAGTATAACAGAAGGTAGATTTAAATAATTTTCGATAGTAGAAGGATATATTTGACCCTTTTTCGAATAATATCAGTATACTAACTATAGAAAAACATAACAACAGAATTAACAAAAAAATTTTAAAAAATTAATAAGGCATAATAATTTACAGACCTGCAAGTAGTTGGTTGACTCTCAATAGTTGGGTTGAAAATCATGGATTGTGATTTTACAATTCTTTTCATTATTTTTTTTAATATAGTAAATATATCACGTGATTCTCCATAAAATGACATATAATTTTTAGTATTAGGAGTCACTTAAAACCTGCAGCTACATACACACAACCTTCCCTGATCTTATCATGATGCCTCTTAATCTTATTCTTACGAATGATTGCGTGCATCAAATTCTTCTGTTGGAATAAAATTGACAACAAATTCACATAAAAGTTTCACACAACCGAAATATAATATAATGAATAAGACAAATGAAAACACAAACACCGAGAGAATCAACAAAAAGAATCAAAATAAATCATGGAACAACTGAATATAGCAAGATCAATATAAAATAAGAACACATACATCCTGATGAATAGGAACCATGTCGAGGCTAATAACTTCATTGTTGTTCTTCAAATCGACTGACTACCAAATACGTCATATCCTAGTTCTTATGAACCAGTATTCCCTATAAGTATTGAGGTCATCAAGCGACGACGCAACTGCCATTTCCTCAAGAGGCCGTTTAGACAAATACAATTAGTTGTAACTATTTAATTTTCTACAAAATAAATTTACATGAATAGTTCATTGATACTTTATATAGACGATGCAAGGAGACAACAAGGAATAATAATTTTATGTATTTAGCACAACAATATAAAAGTAATTAAGGAGTACAGGGAACTCAAAAGATTATTACGCTAGTAAAGATGAAAAGCTTTGCAAGAATAGAATAACGCAAGCTATTAAACAATCAAGAATGCATCTGAACAACCAACATACTGAATCTAAACAATATTAGCATTCAAATTCAAAGCACGATATCACCAAATGCTGCAATACAATATTAAATATGCATTAACAATTCGGTATAACAAATCAAACCTTTAGCTCAGGAAAAAAATATCAAGCGTTAAACGAGTAGACAATCAACATGCTAAATTGCAATTACAATCAAAAATAATTTAGGATACCTCTAAAGTCGATTTATCTTTATTGTGAAGTAGGTTTCAAAATCGAGTTGATGTCTCAATTATGCGCCACATACACGCCGATATATTGACTTTATATTATATATAAATAAACGTATTTGTTGAGATTGACAAGGGAGGCGGGGACGGTAAGGGTGGATAGAGACAGGTGAAAAGAGAAAATAAAAAAATAAAAAATCTAAATTGAATTTTAAAATAGGAGGATTAAAATTTCCAAAAAGAGCCAAAATTACTCTTCAATTGTGTTAATTGATCTAATTAGATAATGATTAGGGTTTAAGATTCACTTGTTAAAAAATAAGGGTAGAAATGGTCTAAAATTTAGAGGGCGGGGACTTAATTGGTACCAAAATTTAATGGAGGGTAAAAGTGGTATATTTCGAATAGTTTAAGGGTATTTTGGCTCTTTACTGATTCTTTACGATCTAGCCCCCCAAGTCTATTCTGCCCCTGATATATCGTTTTACTATTTTATCTACAACTTGGTTTATCTGTAATTTTATTGAAGTCTGAACCTAAACTTTATCAATTCCAGGCTTTCCGAACAATTCCGCCGCCTCCAATCATACAGATTTGTACCTTATTTCTGCTCCGTCGGTACGTTAATCTGAGGCTGTTGGTCTTATTGCGATCTCCTGTATGATCTCTGCGCTGCATAATTTTTCTTGCTGAAGGAAGAAAAACGACAGAAAGATTCAAAATTTTCTGTTGTAAGTCTGCTGATGCTCTCTCGCTCTCTCTTTCTCCTTGATTTTTTTAATGTTTTTGCTTCTGCTGTTTTTTCTTTTTTAATCCAAAATCAAGATGGGTCGAGTAAGGTTTTTTGGGATTAGGGCTCATAGGAGGTAAGACGGATTATAGAATTTATGGGTATTGGAAAACCTGACGGTTCAGACTTCAGATGGTGGCGTTTAGAACGTTTTACTGAGTTTCCTGTATACTAAAATAGAAAGAAGTTGGTTCCTGGAAAAGGTTCAACATAGAAATTAGGACTAGTGTTTTAAGTAGATGCAGTTACTCAGATACGTGTCCTACCTGTGCTGATAGGAGGTGACAGGTCACCGACGGGATAATTGAGGTGCACCGTGCACACAAGCTGGCTCGAGCATCACTATCCTAAAAAAAGAGAGAATTAGGATTAGTGCTGAGCTATACACCTACCGGTGGCGAAGCCTAAAATTTACACAAGAGTGTTCAAACTTGAAATTCCCTAACAAAGGGTGTTCAATATATGTTATACATTTCTAAAACCTAATATTATACCTATATATACAATGTAATTTTCGATAAAGGGTGGTCAATTGACCACCCTTAGCCCAACATAGCTTCGCCCATGACACCTAGCCCTAACTTATCTCGGAATGATATAGAGAGCTGCATATCAGGCTTTCAGAGTAGTAAAGTCCTAACTGACACTAAGAGATTTTTGACATCTTTCTTGCACCTTCTAGGTTTTGAAATATAAGAGTACTGTGCTTCTATTAGATTAAGATATTCATATGGCTTGAAATTGTTGTAATATTTGCTTACTGGGGAATGCTCAACCTTTTTTTGCATGTGTAGGGTTTCTGCAATTGGAATGAGTAATTGAAGTTCCCTATATTCTTTTGGTATTTTATCCGATTCTGGAAGTTGGCATTTTTTTTTCTTATGAAGTCAAGTCATTTTGACATTATATCATATTATCAGTGTATCCTTTTTGCTACAAGAATATTGATGTAAGATTTGTGAGATGATTACTCTTTAAGCTATAAGAGTTGATTAATACAACTGATGGTACTGACGTGCCTCCCGAAAAGAAAAAAAAACAAGAAAAGCATTACGGTATTTCCTGGCAATAGCATCAGGGTTATAGGAAGATATGAATCTAATTCGTTCATGTATTGTTAAGAAATAAAAAAAAAATTGGTTAGTATTATAGCCAAGTGTACTCAAACAGCGGGAAAAGAAGCACTTTTATTGCCTTCAAGCTTTCAGAATTTTGAATTTCTGCATTTGAAATTATTGTTTTGCTTTTGTAATTATTCTGCATCTACTTGATGCCTTTCAATGATATCTCTTTTACTTAATCCAAAAAACAAAAAATATTGAGCAAATATGGTAGATAATCAAGAAAGGTCCTGAGATTTCTTCTCCACCATTTTCTGTCATTCTTAAGGCACCATAATAAATCATTTAATGTAACTGCATGTGCCCCTAAAAAGTGATCAATCTTGTGATTCACATGTAACTAACGTAGTGAAGGAATGATGCTAACGAAACAAAAGGATGCATGTATCAATTGAATGGACACCTTGAGACCCATCAATTAACATAATGTGGTAACTAATAAAATGTTAATTTCCTAGACTATCATATAAAGGCACCATTATATGCGAGTCAAAATCCTTCTGTATATTTAACCTGTATTTAGACTTTTTTGCCTCTGCAATGAGTAAATAAATTTTCTCATTGTCCGATTATCCAGGAGTGCCTCCTTTTCAGGTGAAAAAAGAGTGAACTCCCTTTACATTTTTGGTTTTCTTTTTTAACCTTTTTTTTTGCTTTTGATAATTAGATTTTAACTTTCATTTATCTGTTTTTTGTTACATTCTGCAGTTGATTATGTGATTCTTCTGCAATCTATATATTACTTCATCATTTTTGGGTATCTTGTGATTGTTCAAGTCGCAATTCCCATCTCTTTTTTCTGACTCTGGCAGACATCTATTTTACCTATTTTGATGTTATTGATGCTTTGCATAATAAACTTTTACAACTTTATAAATTCCATTTCATCCTCCTTTTTAATAAAAACCAACCGTACTCTTCGTAGAAACTAGTAATTTCGGGGCCAAATGAAGAATGAATTAGCTAGGATCCGTGGTATTCCGACTCAAGTCATGACTCGAATAACTCTTTGATTTTGATGAAATCTCTTCCCTCTATCTTCTTGTTTTTAGTTGGCTTTGGTTCTTTGTCGATCTTGTATGTCTTTGGTAGTTTTATAGTTGGTTTTGTTCATTGACGTTTTTAATGATAGTTGTTCTGTTTCTCTGTGTAAAGCAGGCTAGGTGTTTCAAGTCTGGACGTTTGAACATGGCAGCTCTAAAGGACCTGCTTCCACCAGCAAAATCTACTAGCAGTACACACTATGATCATACAAGTGACCCGTGGTTCAAGAACAGATATACTGCAAGTGAGGCAGAGAAGACAGCAGTCATCAAGGCAAATCCTGTTCCTCCTTATCTGAAAAGAGCTGGCTTTAGGCCATCTAAGCTCGAGGATTTTGGAGATGGAGGTGCATTCCCTGAAATTCACTATGCTCAGTATCCACTGGATATGGGCAGAAAGAAGGATTGGAAACCTGGGGGGAAGACCTTGCCTGTTACAGTGGATGAGCATGGTGATGTGAGGTATGATGCGATTGTGAGGCAGAATGAGAATTCAAAAAAAATTGTTTATTCTCAGCATAAGGATCTTATCCCAAAGTTTGTGAAGGATGAGGATGACGAAGACATGGATGGGGAAGAGAAGCAGAAAATAATTGAGGAGACCACCCAGGAGACCAAGGCTGCTCTTGAGAAGATTGTAAATGTTCGGTTGAGTGCTGCACAGCCCAAAAATGTTCCTACACAATCTCAAGACTCCAAGTTTATTAAGTACAAGCCCTCTCAGCAGTCGGCAGCATTTAACTCAGGTGCAAAAGAGAGGATTATTAGGATGGTGGAGATGCCTGTGGACCCTATGGAGCCACCAAAGTTCAAACACAAGAGGGTTCCAAAGGCCTCTGGTTCTCCACCTGTGCCAGTAATGCATTCTCCACCTCGTCCTGTTACAGTGAAGGACCAGCAGGATTGGAAGATACCTCCGTGTATATCAAACTGGAAGAACCCCAAAGGTTACACAATTCCTCTCGATAAGCGTCTGGCTGCTGATGGTAGGGGACTTCAGGAGGTGCAGATCAATGACAACTTTGCAAAACTATCAGAGGCTCTATATGTAGCAGAGCAGAAGGCCAGAGAAGCCGTTGCAATGAGGTCAAAGGTCCAGAAAGAGATGATGATGAAAGAGAAGGAAAAGAAGGAGATGGAACTTCGTGAGTTGGCCCGCAAGGCAAGATCTGAGAGAACTGGTGTGGCACCTCCAGCTGCTGAGAGGGGAACCATGAATGATGATGATATGAGTGTGGATTATGAGCGTGCCAGAGATTTTCCTAAAGAGTCAAGAGAAGACAGGGAAGCGCGATCACAGAGGGAGAAGATACGGGAGGAGCGGCGTCGGGAGAGGGAGAGGGAGAGAAGGTTGGAGGCCAAAGATGCTGCAATGGGTAAGAAGAGCAAGATTACCAGAGACAGAGACCGTGATGTCAGTGAAAAAGTGGCTCTTGGGATGGCATCTACTGGCACATCAAGAGGGGAGGTTATGTATGATCAGAGATTATTCAACCAGGAGAAAGGGATGGATTCTGGATTTGCCACTGATGACGCTTACAACGTCTATGATAAGGGCCTGTTTACTGCTCAGCCTACACTTTCTACTCTATACAGACCGAAGAAGGATGCTGATTCTGAAATGTATGGAGGTGCAGATGAGCAGCTGGAGAAGATCATGAAAACAGAACGCTTTAAACCTGACAAGGCATTTGCAGGAACATCAGAGAGAGCTGCTCCAAGAGATGGACCTGTACAATTCGAGAAGGAGGTTGAGGAAGCAGATCCATTTGGTTTGGATCAGTTCTTGACAGAGGTTAAGAAGGGGAAGAAAGCAATGGCGAGTGTTGGTAGTGGAGGAACTATGAAGGCTAGTGCTGGTACCACACGAGATGGCTATGAAACATCTAGCAGAACTCGTATTGCTTTTGACAAGGGGCGTTAAAGTAGCCTTCAGGTAGCAGGAAGTGCTGGCTGTGGACCCATGTTGGCTGCATCTACTATGCATGGTGTTTCATTCTGTACTATTTGCCAAGTAATTTCTCTTTGCATGAAAAAAATAGTAATTGCTGTCTTCATGCTCTTGTAAAACATCTTCTTTGTTACCCGTTACTGTTTGGCTTTAATTTATTCAGAATAATTCGTGTCTATCTTTTCTGAGTTTGCAACACAAGTATATTGTTGCTTTCACTCTTTAAAATTTTCATCGCTCCACTAAAAGAAGCGCCTTTGACCAGTTAGATGATGCTTTAACGGTATTCTGGTTTCAACTTTCAACCCATGTAGTTTATTTTCTTCTGCTGTTAGTCTCTTGCTATTCTGTAATATCTTTTGGTGAAAGGATTTTGTGTTCTGTGGCAGTTGCTATGTGTGTAGCAATCTCCAATTGTTAATAACATCTCGCTACTTCATATTGATTAAGATGATAAAGTTGAGAATGTTTCTATGGCAGCTTATGAAAGTCCAAACTGGAGTTTGACATGGTATATGATAAATGGCTCCTGCAATAGGTCCTCTCACCAGTTGAAGAAAACCCCAACTGGTGCTAAGAACTTGTAAAGCTGGAGGAGAATGTACAAAAATTCTAAATTACTTCTTGGTTTTGTTGGTGTAGTAAGAATGCCACTGGATATGCTACTAATCTATCTTTTTATTAGAATAATGATGCATGTCTGAGAGGATTAGGATCAGAACTAAACTTCTTTTCATCCATTTTGACATCCTTTTGCTTGTAATTATATCTGCATGTAGGATTAATAGGAGCAGATCTCCCAAGACCCTTTTTAAAACTGTACATTTGAAGTTGATCTCCTAAATGGATTAAGTAGGAAAAACGAAGAAGAGAGAACCGGGTCCAAGGTTTACGAGATCTTTATTACACTTGAATATCCGAAATTTTTAGTCTGACCATGAGATATTAATTTGCACAATTTTTTTCTTCTTTTTGTTCCAGTTTATACAACGACTTAGGTGTTGAAAATTCACAAAATGAAACGTGAAAACATCATTTCCAATTTAGAGAAATTCGTGGTCCAACAACGATCAAATAAATATATTTAGAGATGTAAAATCAGTTAGCAGCGATGTCGGAATGATCAGAGGCGGATTCAGGATTTATATTCTGTGGACTCAACTTAAAAGGTTTTTAACATTGAATCCATTGTATTTTTAAAGTTATGGGTTCAAACCTACCATTTGTTGCAATTTTTAATGAATTTTTGCACATAAATTTATGCTCAACGGCAAAGTACTAAGTTAATATGAACCCGACGAATATACTCTACATCCGCCTCTGTGAATGATGGAGCAGCTGGAGCTCATGCCATAACACGTTTTACAATATCTCATTGTTTCTTACAATTGGGATCAATTGTGCAGAGAATCCACATCAAAACACATGTGCAAACACTTGAATCAATTTGCTGAATATTTGGAGTCCAAAACTAACGTAAAATTGGACTCAAATTTAGGTATTTTCCCTATTTTTTTTCAGCCTAATTTAGGTAAAATTGGAGGGGTTCGCAAATCGCAATTGCGACATCAGAGACCAGTTAATTGAGACTTAGACGCATTTTCAGCCATTTTTACAACCTTTTCAAAACCTAAACACCTTTGGGTGATTTTTCGAAGACAACTACTCTTCCAAATCATTTGTAAGTCAATTCTAACTCATTTCTTTCAATCTAATTCATCTTTTTACATGATATCAACTCAAAATCAAGGATTTTCATGGGGGAAATTGGGTGTTTTGGGTAGCACTTAGGATTTTCGAATTTTGGAGATTTGGACCTCGATTTGAGGTCCAATTTAAAAAAAAATTATATATTTGAGTTCGTGGGTGAATGGGTAATCGGATTTTGGTTCGAACCTCGGGTTTTGACCATGTGGGCCCGGGGTCGATTTTTGACTTTTTGGGAAAAACTTTAGAAAATCTATTTTCATGCATTAAAATTGATTCATTTAGCATTTATTGATATAGTTAAGTAACTTGTGGCTAGATGCAAGCGAATTAGTGGTGGAATCAAGAGGTAAAGCGGTAGTTGAGGCTTGAATTGTGTTTGTGGCATCGAGGTAAGTGTTTGATCTAACCTTAGCTTGAGGGATTAGGAGTCGTGTCTTATTTGCTACATGTTAGGTGTTGAGTACGACGTATAGGCATGGTGACGAGTATCTATACGTTGGTGTCAAGCATGCCCGTGAGTCTTATACTATGATTAATGTGACTCTGTTTTGTATTGTTCATCCCTTATGTGATGATTTATATTGTTGAACGAGGCTTGTGGAAGTAATATTGGTAATTGAACCTTGAAGAGCGTTGGCTCAAGTTGTAAAATGATTTGTGGAGGTATTATTGGCAATTGAACGTTATAGAGCATTGGCTCAAGTTGTGGATTGAGTTGTGAAGTAAATGGGGAAAAGAGAAGAGGTTTATGATATTGTCTCCCTTGCCGGGATGTTGTTGCTTTTAATGTTATCTCCCTTGCCGGGATGTTATTGCTTTTGATATTGTTTCCCTTGCCGGGATATGATTGTGGTACTATTGTTCACTTGCCGGGATTTTATTGTGATTCTATTGATTCCTTGCCCTTATTGCTTTGTGATTTTTGTTTGGGTGAGGAAGAGTGTTAAAGCACGAAGGGTGATGCCGTGCATGATATTTGTGAGAGAGTGTTAAAGCACGAAGGTGATGCCGTGCCGCACGACGTACAATTCCGTGCCTTTATATGAGTGATAATGCACGAAGGATCATTCCGTGCCATGATTATGTGAGGTAAAAGCACGAAGGGTGATGCCGTGCCGATTATATTGATTTTTGGTGAGGACGAGAGTAAAAGCACGAAGGGTGATGCCATGCCGATTATATTGATTTTTGGTGAGGACGAGAGTAAAAGCACGAAGGGTGATGCCGTGCACTTGTCTTTGATTTCCTGATTTCTATTGATAATTGAGTTATGATGTTCTTTACGTTTATTTATTGGTTCTCTGTGGTTACTTGATTTTATTGTGATGTTATTGATTCCCTTGCCCAAATTGCTTCGTGATTGTTGCTTGGGTGAGGAAGAGTGTAAAGCACGAAGGATGATGCCGTACATGATATTTGTGAGAGAGTGTAAAGCACGAAGGGTGATGCCGTGCACTTGTCTTTGATTTCCTGATCCTTGCTGATAATTTAGTTATAGTGTTCTTTACATTTATCTATTGGATTTCTGTTGTTACTTGATATTTCCCCGCATCATGTTTCCCCTTCCCGTCTTTAACTACTAGTCTCTGTCAATATTACCTGCTGTATGTGATATAACTGCACAGGTTTAATTGGTAGTCTTGTCCTAGCCTCGTCACTACTTCGCCGAGGTTAGGCTAGACACTTACCAGCACATGGGGTCGGTTGTGCTGATACTACACTCTGCACTCTTTTGTGCAGATCCTAGTACTGGAGCATACGAACCTTAGCTTTGGGTTGCTGCCTTCAGTCCATTTGGAGACCCGAGGTAGTCCTGCATGCGTCCGCAGGCCTTGGAATCTCCTTCTATCCTTTCATTCTGTTTCTTTTATGTATTTCAGAGACATCGTTGTATTTATCTTTCGGACCCTTATTTGTAGTATTCCTAGACAGTCTGTGAAATTGTGATACCAGTTCTGGGTAGTTTATGTTATGGATTGGTATTGGTATCATTATTAAAATATTACATTTCAATCTTCCGCTTATTAAATTCCGCTGTTTATATAATGTTGGTTCTTAATTGTTAAAGGATTAAAATGGGAAAAAGGTAAATAATACAAATGGTTGGCTTGCCTAGCTTTCACTAGTAGGCGCCATCACGACCCCCGAGGGTGGGAAATCTGGGTCGTGACAAGTTGGTATCACAGCTCTAGGTTACTTAGGTCTCACAATTCACGGACAAGCTTAGTAGAGTCTGAGGGATCGGTACGGAGACGTCTGTATTTATCCCCCAGAGGCTACAAAGTTAGGAAAAACTTCACATCTATTCTTTCCTGGCGTGCGACTTGATTTCTCAATGCCAATTGAACTTCTACTCTTGTTCTTTCGCGAATGGCGAGGTAACGTACCGCTTCTTCAGCCGAGCAGCAGCACAGACCGGTGATGGATCAGCTACGTCTTCGGAGGCTTTGTGGAGATTGGACAGGTTCACCAAGCTCTTCACTACCACTTATAGCGATGCATCTTCTGAGGATCCCCAGGATTATTTAGACAGTTGTCATGAGGTTCTCAGGAACATGGGAATAGTGGAGACCAATGGGGTCGACTTTGCTGCTTTTCGTTTGTCTGGATCTGCCAAGGCTTGGTGGAGAGATTATTGTTTGGCTAGACCAACTGGGTCACCAGCTCTGATTTGGGATCAGTTTTCTCAGCTATTCCTGGAGAAGTTTCTTCCCGTCACACAGAGGGAGAGCTATCGGAGGCAGTTTGAGCGTCTCCGGCAGGGTTCTATGACTGTTACTCAGTACGAGACTAGGTTTATTGATTTGGCCCGTCATGCTTTTCTTATACTTCCCCCTGAGAGAGAGAGAGAGAGAGATGTAGTTCAGAGTGGTGGGGCCCAGCCCCGATGTTATGCTCTTCCAGCAGGCCTGAGGCTGAGGCTTCCGATGCAGTTATCACAGGTACTGTTCTGGTTTGTAGTAGAGATGCTTCAGTTCTATTTGATCCTGGATCTACATACTCCTATGTGTCATCTTATGTTGCACCGTATCTGGTCATGCCTAGTGATTCCTTGAGTGCTCCTGTATATGTGTCTACACCGGTGGGTAATTCTATTGTGGTAGATCGTGCCATCATTCCTGTATAGTTGTGATTGGGGTTCTTGAGACTCGAGTAGATTTGTTACTTTTGGATATGGTTGATTTTGATGTCATATTGGGGATGGACTGGTTATCACCTTACCACGCTATCTTGGACTGTCATGCCAAGACTGTGACCTTAGCCCTGGCGAGGTTGCCTCGTTTAGAGTGGAGAGGGACTCCTGGTCATTCTACCCATCGTGTTATCTCATATATAAAGGCTCGACGTATGGTTGAGAAGGGGTGTTTAGCCTATTTGGCATATGTTCGTGATTCTAGTGCCGAGGTTCCTTCTATAGATTATGTGCCTGTTGTTCGTGAGTTTCCTGAGGTTTTCCCTTCAGACCTGCCGGGTAAGCCACCCGACAGGGATATTGACTTCTGCATTGATTTGGCTACGGGCACTCAGCCCATTTCTATTCTGCCGTATCTTATGGCCCCGCCTGAGTTGAAAGAATTAAAGGAGCAATTGCAAGACTTGCTTGATAAGGGCTTTATTAGGCCTAGTGTCTCGCCTTGGGGTGCGCCGGTGTTGTTTGTTAAGAAGAAGGACAGATCGATGAGGATGTGTATAGATTAGTGGCAGTTGAATAAGGTTACAATCAAGAATAAGTATCCATTGCCGAGGATTGATAATTTGTTTGATCAGCTTTAGGGTGCCAAGGTATTTTCAAAGATTGACTTGAGATCTGGCTACCATCAGTTGAGGATTAGGGCATTCGATGTCCCTAAGATAGCTTTCCGCACTCAGTACGGGCACTATGAGTTCTTGGTGATGTCATTCGGGTTGACAAATGCCCCAGCAGCATTCATGGATTTGATGAACCGAGTGTTCAGGCCTTATTTAGATTCCTTCGTGATTGTCTTCATTGACGATATTTTGATCTACTCCCGCAGCCGGGAGGAGCACGAGCAACATCTTTGAGTCGTTCGGATAGTCAGTTGTATGCTAAGTTTTCGAAGTGCGAGTTCTGGTTAAGTTCAGTTGCATTCTTGGGTCACGTTGTTTCAGCAGAGTGTGTTCAGGTGGATCTGAAGAAGATAGAGGCAGTCAAGAACTGGCCTCGACCCACATCAGCTACAGAGATCCGGAGTTTCTTGGGTTTGGCAGGCTATTTCCGTCGGTTTGTGGAGGAGTTTTCATCTATTGCAGCCCCGATGACCAGGTTGACCCAAAAGGGTGCCCAGTTCAGGTGGTCGAACGAATGTGAGGCGAGCTTTCAAAAGCTCAAGACAGCTTTGACTTCGACGCCAGTGTTGGTTTTTTCCACAGGTTCAGGGCCTTATACAGTTTATTGTGACGTATCTCGTATTGGACTTGGTGCGGTGTTGATGCATGATGGCAAGGTTATGCTCCGCGCCAGTTGAAGATTCATGAGAAGAATTATCCAGTTCATGATTTGGAGTTAGCAGCCATTGTTCACGCGCTGAAGATTTAGAGGCACTATTTATATGGAGTGTCATGTGAGGTGTCACGGATCACAAGAGTTTGCAATATTTGTTCAAGCAGAAGGAGCTAAACTTGAGGCAGAGAAGGTGGTTGGAGCTACTGAAAGACTATGATATCACCATCTTATATCATCCGGGGAAGGCCAATGTGGGGGCCGATGCTTTGAGTAGAAAGTCAGCCAGTATGGGTAGTCTTGCGTATATTCCGATCGGTAAGACGCCGCTTGCTACGTTGAGGCTTTGGCCAATCAGTTTGTGAGGTTGGATGTCTCTGAGCCCAGCCGCGTGTTAGCTTGCACAGTCGCTCGTTCTTCATTGTTGGAGCATATTCGATATCGGCAGTATGATGATCTCCATTTGTGTGTTCTTAGGGACATAGTGCGGCACGGAGGTGCCAAACAGGTTACAGTTGGAGATGATGGAGTTTTGAGGCTGCAGGGTCGAGTTTGTATGCCTAATGTGGATGGACTTCAAGAGTTGATTTTAGAGGAGGCCTATAGTTCCCAGTACTCTATTCATCCGGGCGCCGCCAAGATGTATCAGGATTTGCGGCAGCATTATTGGTGGAGGAGGATGAGGAAGGATATTGTTGCGTATGTGGCTCGGTGTTTGAATTGTCAGCAGGTAAAGTACGAGCATCAGAGACCTGGTGGTTTGTTTCAGAGGATTGAGCTTCCCGAATGGAAGTGGGAGTGTATCACTATGGACTTTGTTGTTGGACTCCCACGGACTCAGAGGAAGTTCGATGCAGTGTGGGTTATTGTTGATAGGCTGACCAAGTCAGCGCATTTCATTCCTGTGGCAGTCTCCTATTCTTCTGAGAGGTTAGCTGAGATCTATATCCAGGAGATTGTTTGTCTTCATGGTGTGCCCGTGTCTATCATTTCTGATCGAGGTAGGCAGTTTACCTCGCATTTTTGGTGAGAAGTTCAGCGTGAGTTGGGCACAAGGGTCGAGTTGAGCACAACATTTCATCCTCAGACGGACGGGCAGTCCGAGCATACTATTCAGATTTGGGAAGATATGCTCCGAGCTTGTGTTATTGACTTTGGAGGCTCGTGGGATCAGTTTTTACCTTTAGCGGAGTTCGACTACAACAACAGTTACCAGTCGAGCATTCAGATGGCTCCTTATGAGGCTTTATATGGTAGGCAGTGTCGGTCGCCGGTTGGGTGGTTTGAGCACGGAGAGGCTCAGTTGTTGGGTACGGATCTAGTATAGGATGCCTTGGACAAGGTCAGGATCATTCAGGATAGGCTTCGTACAGCTCAGTCCAGGCAAAAGAGTTATGCCGACCGTAAGGTTCGTGATGTGGCATTCATAGTCGGCGAGCGAGTGTTGCTTCAGGTGTCGCCTATGAAGGGCGTGATGAGATTTGGAAAGAAAGGCAAGCTTAGACCTAGGTTCATTGGCCCGTTTGAGATTCTTGATCGAGTGGGAGAGGTGGCTTACAGACTTGCTTTGCGGCCGAGTTTATCAGTCGTGCATCCAGTGTTTCATGTGTCCATGCTTCGGAAGTATCACGGCCATCCATCCCACGTGTTAGATTTCAGCACTATCCAGTTGGACAAGGACTTGTCCTATGAGGAGGAGCCGGTAGCTATTCTAGACCGGCAGGTTCGCAAGTTGTGATCAAAAAGTTTCCCTTCTGTTCGTGTTCAGTGGAGAGGTCAGCCTGCTAAGGCATCAACCTGGGAGTCTGATATACGGAGCCGATATCCCCATCTTTTCTCTGACTCAGGTACTTCCTTCGTATGTCCGTTCGAGGACGAACGGTTGTTTCCGAGGTGGAGAATGTTTTTAGAAATAAATTCTGTGTTCCGAGGCCTTAAAACCTCCTTTTTGTCTCACCTCAAATTGCGTGCTCAGTCCGGGCGTGTATCCGGAAAGTCATTATGTGAAAATCTGTGAAAAATGATGAATTTTGCTTTTAAAATGAATTTAGGTTGACTTCGGTCAACATTTTGGGTAAACGGACCCGGACCCGTGATTTGCGATGCCAGAGGGTCCGTAGGAAAATATAGAACTTGGGCGTATGCCCGGAATCGAATTTTGAGGTCCCAAGCCCGAGAAATGAATTTTTGAAGAAAATTGTTTAAGTGAAATTCTTAGAGATTTTGGGAACTTGAATGTAATTGAATTCGATGGTATCGGGCCCGTACTTTGATTTCGGAGCCCGGTACAGGTCTTATATGGTATTTATGTTGAGCCTGTAAAATTTAGTAAGAAACAGACTTGAAATGATGTGAATCGGACCTTCGGTTGTTAAAATTTGAACTTAATAGTTCATGAGATTTTTCTTTGATTTTGATGTTAAATTCATAGTTATTGATGTTATTTTGATGATTTGATGGCACGAGCAAGTCCGTGTGATATTTTTGGACTTGCGTGCATGTTTGGTTTGGAACCCCGAGGGCTCGGGTGAGTTTTGGATAGGCCACATAGTGGAATTTAGACTTAGGAAATTGCTGGTGTGTTGCAGGTTTGCAGGCTTCGCAATTGCGAAGCCAGGCTCGCCCGCAAATGCGAAATTTGTATCGCAAATGCGAAATTTGTATCGTTGCCTTGGTCGCAAATGCGACGTATTTATCGTAAATGCGAAGGGGACCGGATTCCTTCAGTGTCGCAAATGCGACAAAATCTTCGCATTTGCAATGTCATCAGTTTCTGAGGGGTCGCAATTGCGAACCCTGGTCGCAATTGCGACATCAGAGACCAGTTAGTTGAGACTTAGACGCATTTTCAGCCTTTTTTTTACAACATTTTTAAAACCTAAACACCTTTGGGCGATTTTCAAAGACAACTACTCTTCCAAATCATTTGTAAGTCAATTCTAACTCATTTCTTTCAATCTAATCTATCTTTTTACATGATTTCAACTCAAAATCAAGGGTCTTCATGGGGAAAATTGGGTATTTTGGGTAGAACTTAGGATTTTCGAATTTTGGAAATTTGGACCTCGTTTTGAGGTCCGATTTCAAAATAAATTATATATTTGAGTTCGTAGCTAATTTGATGAGAATTGTCCAATCTATGCATCTGACAGTGCAGCTGATAGCAACACCTAAGGAAGTCTATTGCCCAATAAAGGGGGTCTCTAAAACCCTAATATCGACCTTTCAAGAGTCGCCCAGCCACATTGGCTCTTCTCTCCCGGTAAGGGCGGCTTTATAAAATTAATGGCCTAAAGCAAAATTTAATAAGAGGCCTTATATTGTTCTTTACTTGAAATTCACATACAATATTTTAATGGACAGAAAGCCTTTAACTTTACATAACAATATTGTTATTTATATTATAGAGGTTAATTTAAATAACTAAGATGTTAGACATTTATTTACAATATATTATCTTTGATAGTATTATAAAAATTATATTTATTAAAATGAAGATTCAAGTAGTTTGATTCAAATATTCTAAAATATTTTATTGTTTATGAGTAGACACTCTTTATTTCTTCTTTTTTAACAGAATTTTTGTACTTTTAAATTTTTTCTGTAACTTTAATATTATCTATATTTAAATAAAATTATAAAATCCACTCCCCAAATCAGGGCTTTATTAGCCTCCCCCTTGACCCACCTATCCATTTGTAACGTTCTCAGTCAAATTTTATAGAGTCTAAATTAAGACAACCATCACAAAGAATATTGTGAATGTATCATCCATTTACCAAATGTGAATAAAGCTGATTGAACATAATATTCGTGGGGCAGTGCTTTTAACGAAACTGGTAGCCTAAAATCAAAATATACTAAAAGACACTTAAACTTCTTTCGTAAAATTTATATAATAATGAGATATAAAAAAAAATGACTTTGATCTAGTGGTGAGAGCACATCATGGTATTGAAGTCTCCCGTATACAAAAATATAATATTAAGTGAAAATAAAAATGGGGTGAGCCCATTATTAATCGAGTTTTGATTTGAACCTTGTGGTACTTGCCTCGGGAATTTCTTAGTTAAAAAAAGAAATTCACTAAAGAACTTGCTTATGATGTATGGATTATTCAAATATGACAAAAACTGATAACTAATTTAGAGTATCTAAGTTGAAATTAAAAAACAAAAATAGAAAAGAGACTATACATAGAGGAATAAGAATGAGAGAGTAAATATATTATTTAATTCAATGATAATTTTTTGGCAAAATATATACTTTACCCATCGACCTTGTACTCAAATTCCTCTTACACACTTGTTAAACACGGAAATAGTATTACACACCAAAACTTTTAAAAGTGTGTCAACTACACACTTCTTTTGCCATGTGTCGTGTATTACACATAAAAGAGGCGCGTGAAAACTAAAAAATTCACATGAAATTAAGTGTTTTTTTCTCTCCTTTTTTTTTTTAACTATTTCCTTTTCAAATTAAAGAAAAAAAATATAACTCATGTCTTTTTCCCCAACCCTAAACCCTAGTGTTTCTTCCCCCCCCCCCCCTCCCCCCTCCCGTTTCGTCTTCTTCCCCAACCATCATCCTAGTTTTATCTACCCCTATGCTTCTCTCTCCAACCCATGACTAAGAAGAAGAAAAAANTGTTGAGTAAAAATTTAATTAGGTAATTAATTTTGATAAAATTCAAAAAACACCATTAACAAGTTTGACGCTTTTGGTTTGAGCTTGAATTTGAAATTTGTATAAGGATTTGTGATGGATGTTGTTAAAACTTGTTAAAAATCGGCAAAATATTGAATCTATAGTTAAGAAAGAAGGTTTTTGTGATGAAAGGGCTTGTAGTAGTATGGTGGTGGTGGTGGAGAAGATGATGGAGTGGGAAGATGAGGAGGGGGGGGGGAGGGTTTCTTTTCTGTATTTTTTTTCTTTGGGAAGATGAGAAGAGTGGAGTTTTTTTTGGGGGGGGGGGGGCAAAGTTTTGTTTCAGTTTTTTTTCCGATTTGACACTTGTCAGATGTTGATTGGCGTGTGTAAGAGCAATCTTTAAGCAGAAATGGTCAAACACTAAAGTGGTGTGTAATTGAAACACCTTTAAAAGTTTTGGTGTATAATATTATTCCCGTACTTAAGAGGTGTGTAAGAGAGATTTGGGGACACGGTCAATGGGTAAAGTACGTATTATGCCTAAATTTTTTTTATCTAATTAACTCACTCAATCCACTTATATCAAGTTTTCTTAAAAAATAAGTTGTTTAATAAAAATAAGTTATAGAGAGGTTTGACTGTATTAAGTGAAAATAAAATTGGGTGAGCCCATTATTGGCATTTGCCTCGAGAATTTCTTAGTTAAAAAAGATATAGACAAAAGAACTTATGATGTATGTCATTCAAATATGACAAAAACGAAAAGCTAATTTAGAGTATCTGAGTAGAAATTAAAAAATAAAAATATAAAATATATAGAAGAATAAATAGAATTGATGAGAAAGTAAATATATTATATAATTTAATGATAATTTTTTTATTTAATTAACTCACTCAATACTACTTTTATCAAATTTTTTAAAAAATTTGAAACATGAAATCTTTTATTAATATATATATATATATATATATATATATATATACACACACACATGTATAGAGAGAGAGAGTATATTTAAGGCAAGGGCTTCACCTGCCTTAACCTGGAATACAATGAGATAGTGAATACAATGAAATACATGGAATACAACGAGATACATTGAAATACAATGGAAAAAAAGACAATGAATACAATGAAATACATGACAATGAATACAATGAAATACATGGAATACAGCGAGATACATTGAAATACAATTAAAAAAAAGATAACGAATACAATAAAATACAGCGAGATACATTGAAATACATTGAAATATATTAACAGAAAATTCAAGTTGCTCAGCCCCAAGCTCCGTCGTCTTTGATCAATAACAACCCTAATGTCGTCTCGTCGAGAGGGCCATGATTCTGACTCGAAACGCCCTTGTTCCTATTACCATTATACCCTCACGTGCACTTCAAAAAACCTATTCTTTACAATTGAAGCCGTCAGAGCCACCGTCACCAGTCCACAGTCTCGACGGCGTTTACAAGCACTATGGGCGTCGGCGTTGAGGTTAAAGCAGCATTAGCATCCAGTCCTCGCTCGCCGTCACTGTTGCCTCCGGTTGCCGTTGTTACGCCCAGAAAATTTCTACATCGGAACTCTAATTCTGATGCTTTGCTGGAGAGTTCTGGTAGTAAGATGAAGGTAGAAGATGAGAGAGAGAGAGAGAGAGAGAGAGAGAGAGAGAGAGAGAGAGAGAGGGAGAATAGATATGGGGTAGGGGCTACGAGAAATTTGAGGGTATATGAGAAATTTGAGTGGAGAGAAAAATACTACAAAGTTTATTTTATGGCTTAAGGGTAGTTTATGACCATAAATAGATATTTGGCTATAAAAAATCAAAAAGTAGCTATGGAATATAATTTTTAGAAGGGTATTTATTTAAAATAAATAAGGTTCATGTCACGACCCAAAATCCACTAAGGGTCGTGATGGCGCCGGACACCGTTATCAGGCAAGCCAACTAAATTATCAATTAAACTCTCTTTTAATACCTTTGAAAATCTAGGATTTTTCCATACATTTTTCATAAATAAAACAAATCTCTGTTTCAGTTCAATAAAAATAATAACTATTAGTACACATCTTTCGAAAAACCATCCCAGAACCCGATGTCACAAGTGCATGAGCAACTAATGATAAGGAAAATAAAATACAATATATGTCCGAAATACAGTGGACAGGGAATGAATAAATAAAGTACTGGAAGGTACTACACTAGCTGTGGGTCGCCTCGAACAATGCAGCTCCTCTAGTCCCCAGATCATCCGTGCCGCTATCTAATGTAGAATATACCTGTGCAACAAAAATGCACAGAAGTGTAGTATGAGTACGTAATCAACGTGTACTCAGTGAGTATCCCGCCTAACCTCGAAGGGGTAGAGACGAGATGGTCAACCTGGACACTCACTATGGACATACACTAATGTGTGAGGAAATCATGGATCATATATATACAGTTTTGACTCACAAAGCTGTAAAGCAAGTAAACACCTTTTATCAATTAACAAGGATTTTCATGTTTTACTCTTCTTTATTTATCAGTTTACATCAAGCCATGAAAGGCACTATCTTCATTTAAAATTCTCATACGTCAATATACACAAATACCATGCGCAAATCATCCCGAGGCGACGACCCGCTCCAACAGGAAAGAAATGTGCACTTGCCGAGGGTCGACGGCGCGCCTATAGATGCATCTATTAATCTGCCGAGGCGTTCGTCCCGTTCCAAAATAAACACACACAGACAGACAGTCAGTCAAGAAGTCAACATGGAGCAATTATCCAAGAAAGGCCAACTCTCTTTAAATAATCTGAGGAAGCGAAGTTTAAGTCTTTTTAGAAATCCATTTATAAATTTAATGTGATTTTAAGCAATTCAAACCCTCAAAGGGTTCACAATTAATCCAAATATAACATGCTCAATCAATCAAGTAAGAACTTATCAGGGAGTGTTTATCGATATATATATCAATTCCTCTTTTAACAAAATTTTACAAGTAAGGTTAAATCTCTTTAGAAATTCATTTACAAATTCCATGTGACACAAGCAATTTGAGTTATCCAAGAATTTACAATTAATTCAAGTATTCATGCTTTTGGGTCCTAGACTACCCGGACAATAGCATAATAGTAGCTACGCACGGACTCTCATCACCTTGTGCATACGTAGCCCCCACAATTAGGAGCACATAACCAATTTAACTCACCTATGGGGTAAATTCCCCCTCACAAGATTAGAAAGGAGACTCACCTCGCTCCGAAGATCCATAACCGGCATTCTACATTCCTCCGAAGGTTGAACCGACGCACAATGCACCAAAACTAGCCAATTAACGACAAACTAATGAGAACTTACTCAAATACTTATTAACAACTCAAATTATACAATTCCCAACTCCGCTTAGTGAAATGACCAAAATGCCCTCCGGCCTACGTGCCCGGAATCCAAAATTTTTCGAAGATAAAGTTTACCCATGGCTTCACTAGCTCAAATATACAATTCACTCCTAATTCCATGCTCAAATTCGTGGCTAAATTCCAAGAATACCATTTTCTAGGTTTCCACCAAAAACCTCCATTTTTACACTAATTTTCATGCCTAAATCCCTACATAATCTATGTATTTAACTCAAAAGTGGGTGGGAATCACTTACCTTAGCATAGCCGACGAAAATCCCTCTTTGAAGCTCTCCAACAATCGCCCCAAGCCATGAAAAATGAGAGAAATGAACTCCCAATCGCGATTTAAAACAAGCTTCTGCCTTCAGACATTTCCGCTTCTGCGAAAATATTCCCGCTGATGCGATTCCGCTTTAGCGGAAAACCAGCCGCTTCTGCGGCTCCCTCTCTTTTCGCTTCTGCGGTCTTCCCTCCGCAGATGCGGTCCCGCTTCTGCGGATCCTTGACCGCATCTGCGGTCTCCAAGCCTTGACCATAAACCGCTCCTGCGGCTCCCATTCCGCTTCTGCGGGGCCGCTTCTGCGGTCCCTTTTCCGCAGAAGCGGAAATACCAGCAACCAGCAAACCTCAACATTTTTCTCAAATCCATTTTCGATCCGTTAATCACCCGGAATTCACCCGAGGCCCCTGGGAACCCAACCAAACATACCAACCAATCCCAAAACACATTACGGACTTGCTCGAGGCTTCAAATCATATCAAACAACGCTAAAATCACGAATTACACCCCAATTCAATCTTTATAAACTTTGAACTTTCCAACTTCTACTTTCGATGTTTAAACCTATCAAATCACGTCCGATTGACCTCAAATTTTGCACACAAGTCATATTTGACATTACGGACCTACCCCAACTTCCGGAATCGGATTCCGACCCCGATATCAAAAAGTCAACCTCCGGTCAAACTTCTCAAAAACCTTCAAATTTCTATCTTTAGCCAAATGGCTCCAAAATGACCTACGGACCTCCGAATTCACTTCCGATCGCGCTCCCAACTCCAGAATCACCATACGGAGCTATACGCAGTCTCGGAATCCCAAACGGACGTTGATAACATTAAAATGCACTTCCAACCAAACTTATGAAATTTCTTCTAAAATGCTAACTTCCACAATAGGCGCCAAAACGCTCCCGGGTTATCCAAAACCTGAACCGAGCATATGCCCAAGTCCGAAATCATCATACGAACCTGCTGGAGCCTTCAGATCCTGATTCCGAGGTCGTTTACTCAAAAATCCAATCCTAGTTCATTCTTTCAACTTTAAGCTTCCCAAATGAGAATTTTCTTCCCAATTGAACTCTGAACTTCCCGGAACTTAATTCCGACCACGCGTACAAGTCATAATACCTGAAATGAAGTTGTTCATGGCCTCCGACTGCTGAACGGAGCGTTAGAACTCAAAACGACCGGTCGGGTCGTTACATTCTCTCCCACTTAAACAAACGTTCGTCCTCGAACGTGCTGAGAACTATACTGGAGTAGTCTGAAATCACTGGTTAACTTCCCATGCATCTTCCCGTGCTACCACAACTCAGTTGAGTACATTAGCTCGATCAATTATGAAGATATCCTCTTTTATTCAAGCAGATATGCCTTAAAGCCCAATTCCAACATCCGGAATTCTATGCTCGACCTGTTTCTAACATAAGGTCACCATTTCAACCACCACACATTGTACCCAATCATGGCTGCATAACTTTGCTTAATTCATACACTGCATCACTTTACTCACTGGACCACAATAACATTGTCTGTTCAACTTAGTTGCAATTCCACGAATCTGGTACTCCCATTGCACCCCATAGCATACACAGGTCTTACTCCAACTCTTACAACACCGTCACAACAGAAGAGATGTGAAGAAATTCATAATCATTGCCGAGTCAACCAATCATTGAGTCTATACTTCTGACAAGAAACATTACCATATTCTGAATCAAGTGGAGATCTTGCTCCTTAACATACTCTATATAGTCGGATTGCACTGATCCTGAATCCAATGGGCTCATCTCACCCAGTACGAACTGCTCAGGCAATAAGCCGCCCCGGACATAATCAAAAGTCTCATGTGATACCACAATGTGCCAATAAGCTACCAATTTAAAATGTGATACGAAAAGAAAAATAAACTCTGAAAAGAATTATCTAACTCCCGTACTAATACGGATTTTCCTTAGAAAATAGGAAACAGAACACAGTAAACAGGTATGGGGAACCGTACTGAACATTACGCTGTTGCGGCGCGCAACCCGATCCGAACAACATAACCATGGCGGCGTGCCAACCGATCCATACGTAGAAATCACATAAGGAGATATACATCAAGCTAAATTTGCTCATTATACAACATACCGAATATAGGTCATAAGCACGCTAAGTGCATACTACCATCCCTGAGGGAACATATGGCGTCATAAGCCACAAAACTCAAACACAACTGAGGTGCGATACAAGACCTAAGTCTCAAGAGCCATCCTGCTCACATAACATTATCGCCACGCGGAACCTTAACACATAAGAATTTACCAAGCCGTCTCACAACTCATACGGCGCAATACATCATTTCATGAAATATATCTGCCAATGAAATAACACTTTGACTACTCCCACATAAGGGGCGCGTTACTGAAATGAACACAACTAGCCTGACATAGGGCCCAAATTCACATTTACACCCATCCACCGACCTCAAGTCGATCCTGAACACATCAAACTAAGCCAATAACTCTTCAAAGGCCCATATTACTTTTCCTCTTCTCATAACACACTAGGACAACCATCGTAACTGGAGCAAACCTCCACAGTCCATAACCCAATAAACAGAGTGCCCTCCAGGCATAAATTCTCAAATTAATTATATTACCACAATCCTCATACTCGATCTGGATCTTAAATCAGTCAAGTGACCGCGCCACATTTTATGAAACCTTCCTGTGGGACACTCCCCCACAATCTACCATAACAATTTACTGGGTCCTACCTCCAACCCACCGACCGCACTAACGCTGAAAAGCGATCAAGAATCATTAACCATGATACAAACCCCCTTTACTAAGCACCAATCTCAGGTGATGCTGAAGATAATGCCAACTTACCTTAAACACCGAAGCTCCCTTCCTGCTCATCCGAGCCCGAGACCTCCTTACCAGCACCAAGCTGCAACTTTGATCCTCACTTCGAATTCCCATGCTACTCACTGCACCAATGTGCAACATACGATAGAACACGATTTTAACATTAACATTTTAACACTTCATCATATAAGAACCTTCTACTTAACTCACTTCTGGAGTACCATAGTAGCACACAGGCGAATTTTTCATAACCGTAGAATATGCAAATCTCTAAGTAGTGGTCTAAGCCACCATAGCCCCTTCCAGAATCTGCTTCCACATGACAAGCCATAACAATAGAAGGCTTCTGAATAACATCAATTGCGGCGGCTGACAAGCCTGATACATACCATCACAAATCACTTACATGACTCGATCACACTGCAAAAACTGACTGCCAACACCCATATGCCAAATTCAACTATGGCCAATCAACTACCTTCTTCCAATCTATCCTTGATTGCCTTAAAGACATTACTGATTCCTGCCAACACATAACATACTCTTTTTGCACTCATCTTGAGCGACCTCGAATCACGAGACCATGCTGTCTCAAATTCTACGAACCGTTTCATATCTCTCAAATGTTACATCTCAAGTTAAAATATCATAGAACGTTCTGAGTCTCTATTCGTAAGCTGCTGCATAAGCTTGATTCTCAACTGCACCTACAGGCTCGAAATCATTAAACATCCTACTTCATCTTTTGAATTTTCACTGGGACCGCTGCTGAGAGCCACCCGTTCTGACTTGGTCCCGAATATAATCAACTCCATAGTTCTCATAACACATGAATACCCTCTCGACGAGGCACCCGGCGGAATCACTTCCTTTGAAACCTTCATTTACACAAGGCATAAACCCTGAATCCTTTCTCAGATCTGATCATGAGCCAATAAGGCCAACCATGACACACCTTCAACAATCCCCTTGCTCAATTCATCTCTTATGTTCTTTCCCGTAGCTGAAATAGCCCATCAACATGCTTAATATCCGGAAACCTTGCAAGTAATCAGCTCTGCAACCCCATCACAAGCGGTGGGGCTCTCCCACTTAGCTTGAAGCCAAAATTTCACTAATCTGGAACTCACTCGTCCTTTTATTCCTTATTGACATAACCTTGAACAATCAACCGCCAACATTCTTGAGATCTCTCTGCAAAACCCCCTTCTTATACTCTAAATCATCTGCCACACTTGCACGATCGATCCTTCCGCTACATCCCGATAATATTCTTCTTAGAAGCCTCGCCAACTACGCGACTGCTAATCTGCTCACTTGGACAACCCGCCTATAAAAGGCTCTCCCCGGCATCTTCCAACACTGCTGCACAGGGTATAATTACTACGACATCAATGACCCTTCTTGAGTCTGAGCTCTCACTCCAGTTGCACAGGTCCATTTTACCCCTTGTGGACATCATTGAAATGTGCGACAACATCCTCCCAATTCAAAGCCATGCTGCATCCTTCTTTATTTAAGCGGCTCATTCCCGTTATAATAAACCTCCGGCCGCACAAGAACCCCCTGCTTCAAATTGAATCCGTAGACCCAATCACCAATTACTAATATTATCAAATCACTCCAAACTCTCCTTAAGGCACGTGGTCCTTCCACTGCAAGCCCATATGTATCTCCGCCACTCTCCCACTTTGGCGGAACTTATCCTCTTAATTGATTACTCATCTCTTGCTTCATATACCTGGCCTTTTTAGCCATTTAAAACTCCGCCTGACACTTCTCGCGTGCCTTTCTCATCTTTTGCTGCTCGGTTGTTGCCTTAATAAAATTTACCTTCATAGAATTTAAATCCTCAATTTGCTACTAACTCCAAAACCTTTTCGAAGGTCATCTTTCTCGAACCGTCAACAATAGAAATACTGATTCAATCCTGAACCACCGCATCCTGCGATAACTGATAGTTGCATCTTTAATAGTATTTCACAATATCCCGCCATAAGGCGAATTGTAGCAGATTATAACATCGACAAACTTAGAGCGTTTAATTAGGGCAACAACACCCTAACATAGAAGAAAAAGTCCACCACGTTTGCAATTAACCTCATTACTCCCACCAGTCCATATCTGACCCTTCTTAGTTCGATTGCATTTCCCCCTTCCGGGAATAAAATATTGAATCTCTTGATTATGCACTGAGTAAACCTCCCTTAAAATCATTCACTGCATTGACACGCGGGCAACACTTTACCATTATATCACTACTGCAGAATAGTCTTTCATAAGCATTGCGGCAACTTGTGCCTAGCCTCAAAGCCCTTGAAATTACCGCTACTGGGCTGAAACAATAAAATATTCCTTCATAAGGCGACGACAATAATCTGATCAGCTATACCGGGAGAAACACCCCGTATCACATCTGTAGTACCATTACGGCTCTTCAATTTTCAATTTATAACAAGCGCTCGCGTCGCGTAAGATTGAGTGGGAAGGAATCAAAGGCATAAGCCTCAAAGGAATCGAACCGCACGGTAAGGAAACAAGAAGGGAAGTACTCCTAACAGTCCTGCAACCTCCCGAGGATAAGTACAGACGTCTCCGTACCGATCCGCGAGACTCTACTAGACTTGCTCATGACTCGTGAGACCGACGGGAACCTAGTGCTCTGATACCATGTTGTCACGACCCAAAATCCACTAAGGGTCGTGATGGCGCCGGACACCGTTATCAGGCAAGCCAACTAAATTATCAATTAAACTCTCTTTTAATACCTTTAAAAATCTAGGATTTTTCCACACATTTTTCATAAATAAAACAAATCTTTGTTTCAGTTCAATAAAAATAATAACTATTAGTACACATCTTTCGAAAAACCATCCCAGAACCCGATGTCACAAGTGCATGAGCAACTAATGATAAGAAAAATAAAATATAATATCTGTTCGAAATACAGAGGACGGGGAATGAATAAATAAAGTACTGGAAGGTACTACACTAGCTGCGGGTCGCCTCGAACAATGCAGCTCCTCTAGTCCCCAGATCATCTGTGCCGCTATCTAATGTAGAATATACCTGTGCAACAAAAATACACAGAAGTGTAGTATGAGTACGTAATCAACGTATACTCAGTGAGTATCCCGCCTAACCTCGAAGGGGTAGAGACGATATGGTCAACCTGGACATTCACTAGCGGTCCAATAATCATACACTAATGTGTGAGGAAATCATGGATCATATATATACAGTTTTGACTCACAAAGCTGTAAAGCAAGTAAACACCTTTTATCAATTAACAAGGATTTTCATGTTTTACTCTTCTTTATTTATCAGTTTACATCAAGCCATGAAAGGCACTATCTTAATTTAAAATTCTCATACGTCAATATACACAAATACCATGCGCAAATCATCCCGAAGCGACGGCCCGCTCCAACAGGAAAGAAATGTGCACTTGCCGAGGATCGATGGCGCGCCTATAGATGCATCTATTAATCTGCCGAGGCATTCGGCCCGTTCCAAAATTAACACACACAGACAGACAGACAGTCAAGAAGTCAACATGGAGCAATTATCCAAGAAGGACCAACTCTCTTTAAATAATCTGAGGAAGCGAAGCTTAAGTCTTTTTAGAAATCCATTTATAAATTTAATGTGATTTTAAGCAATTCAAACCTTCACAATTAATCCAAATATAACATGCTCAATCAATCAAGTAAGAACTTATCAGGGAGTGTTTATCGATATATATATCAATTCCTCTTTTAACAAAATTTTACAAGTAAGGTTAAATCTCTTTAGAAATTCATTTACAAATTCCATGTGACACAAGCAATTTGAGCTATCCAAGAATTTACAATTAATTCAAGTATTCATGCTTTTGGGTCCTAGACTACCCGGACAATAGCATAATAGTAGCTACGCACGGACTCTCGTCACCTCGTGCGTACGTAGCCCCCACAATTAGAAGCACATAACCAATTTAACTCACCTATGGGGTAAATTCCCCCTCACAAGATTAGAAAGGAGACTCACCTCGCTCCGAAGATCCATAACCGGCATTCTACATTCCTCCGAAGGTTAAACCGACGCACAATGCACCAAAACTAGCCAATTAACGACAAACTAATGAGAACTTACTCAAATACTTGTTAACAACTCAAATTATACAATTCCCAACTCCGCTTAGTGAAATGACCAAAATGCCCTCGGGCCTACGTGCCCGGAATCCAAAAATTTTCGAAGATAAAGTTTACCCATGGCTTCACTAGCTCAAATATACAATTCACTCCTAATTCCATGCTCAAATTCGTGGCTAAATTCCAAGAATATCATTTTCTAGGTTTCCACCAAAAACCTCCATTTTTACACTAATTTTCATGCCTAAATCCATACATAATCTATGTATTTAACTCAAAAGTGGGTGGGAATCACTTACCTTAGCATAGCCGACGAAAATCCCTCTTTGAAGCTCTCCAACAATCGCCCCAAGCCATGAAAAATGAGAGAAATGAACTCCCAATCGCGATTTAAAACAAGCTTATGCCTTCAGACATTTCCGCTTCTGCGGAAATATTCCCGCTGATGCGGTTCCGCTTTAGCGGAAAACCAGCCGCTTCTGCGGCTCCCTCTCATTTCGCTTTTGCGATCTTCCCTCCGCAGATGCGGTCCCGCTTCTGCGGATCCTTGACCGCATCTGTGGTCTCCAAGCCTTGACCATAAATCGCTCCTACGGCTCCCATTCCGCTTCTGCGGTCCCTTTTCCGCAGAAGCAGAAATACCAGCAACCAGCAAACCTCAGCATATTTCTCAAATCCATTTTCGATCCGTTAATCACCCGAAATTCACCCGAGGCCCCCGGGACCCCAACCAAACATACCAACCAATTCCAAAACACACTACGGACTTGCTCGAGGCTTCAAATCATATCAAACAACGCTAAAATCACGAATTACACCCCAATTCAATCTTTATGAACTTTGAACTTTCCAACTTCTACTTTCGATGTTTAAACCTATCAAATCACGTCCGATTGACCTCAAATTTTGCACACAAGTCATATTTGACATTACGGACCTACCCCAACTTCCGGAATCGGATTCTGACCCCGATATCAAAAAGTCAACCTCTGGTCAAACTTCTCTAAAACCTTGAAATTTCTATCTTTAGCCAAATGGCTCCAAAATGACCTACGGACCTCCGAATTCACTTTCGATCGCGCTCCCAACTCCAGAATCACCATACAGAGCTATACGCAGTCTCGGAATCCCAAACGGACGTTGATAACATTAAAATGCACTTCCAACCAAACTTATGAAATTTCTTCTAAAATGCTAACTTCCACAATAGGCGCCAAAACGCTCCCGGGTTATCCAAAACCTGAACCGGACATATGCCCAAGTCCGAAATCATCATACGAACCTGCTGGAGCCTTCAGATCCTGATTCCGAGGTCGTTTACTCAAAAATCCAATCCTAGTTCATTCTTTCAACTTTAAGCTTTCCAAATGAGAATTTTCTTCCCAATTGAACTATGAACTTCCCGGAACTTAATTCCGACCACGCGTACAAGTCATAATACCTGAAATGAAGCTGTTCATGACCTCCGACTGCTGAACGGAGCGTTAGAACTCAAAACGACCGGTCGGGTCGTTACAGTTCAACATTTGCTATAGGAGGTGACTAATCTTCTTAGAATTGGGATCAATTGTGCAGAGGATCCGCATCAAAACACATGTGCAAACACTTCCGAATCAATTTGCTGAAAATTTGGAGTCCAAAACTAACGTAAAATTGGATTCAAATTTAGGTATTTTCCCTTATTTTTTTCTTATAATAACTAAAAAAATTATATCTAATATTAACATTAAACTATGTATTCTTGTAATTTCCTATTTTCATATAGTAATTTTTGAAAATTAAACTTTCGGAAAAATTCTAGAATTTTTGTGTTTGTGTTTGTGCGATAGGTTGATTCATTTGTTGTCTATGGTGGCTGTGGTAATCTCATTTGAGTTACTTGTGATTAGCACCGAACGTGGCTATTTAGTTGTATTTAGGCTTATATGGCCCAAGGCAAAATTTATGACATAGCAATGATGTGTAGAACCGCGTGGGGCTTGTTCTATTGTATTCTTGTGGCTTGCTAACTGGTTAAAACTTTGGATAGGCCTAGAAACAAAGAAAATTCTGCCAAAATTTTTAGAAATGTGGAGAGTTAGTCAAATTTTGAGTCTAAGAATTTGTAAGTAAAAGAAGGCTTAAGTGTTCAACTTTAGACCTGAGTTACATCCAAGAAAAGCCATTTAGGGACAAATGATCTTAAGTGGGGAGAATGTAGTAGGGGTGTCAATGGTTCGGTTCGGACGGTTATTTTATAAAATTTGTACCATATCAAATTTTCGGTTATTCTATTATGTATAACCAAAATTAGACTTTTCAAACCGTCTCAATCATGTCGGTTTCACTTCGGTATCGGTACGGTTCGATTAATTTTCGGTACTTTTTTTTAAATGTCATGTAAAATTCACCAGTAGAAGTAGAATTCAATAACATATGTTCTTTTATAGAACTTGGCAAAACTTTCTAGACATTTTTACTGTTTAAAAGGTGATGAATTAAAAAACATGAAAGATGGCTAGAGTATAGATCCATCAACTATTCGCCAGCAACGTGAAAGAAACTAACTATTCGACACGAGTGAAAAATTATTAACCAAGCCGGGACTCAACAATAAAGTTTATATTAAATATTCAAAAAGATAAATCTAAATTACAGGAAAGGAAACATATTCGATACATTGTAATTTGCTACGCATAATCGCTAGAACACTTTGTGTCTTGCTAATAAAGATACTTGAAATAACTTAGTTTAAGTATAAATAGCATAATTGATTTTAGGAATTAGTATTTTGAGTTTAATTACTTGTTGTCTTGTAATAGTTTTAATAATTCCAAGACCCAATGAAAAATCTAATGCTTTATAAGTTTTAAACTTACTATATAATATATTTTTCACATATAAAATTTATTCGGTACGGTTCGGTATTTTTTCGGTTTATTTTTATAAAAAACCTACCCTAGTTATCGGTACGGTTATAGATTTATATAAAAACCTACGGTTTCTTTAAAAGAAACCTAAAAATCAGTTCGGTACGGTACGGTTCGGTCGATTTAGTCGGTTTTCAAATATCCATTGACACCCATATAATGTAGCATATATATATATATATATAAAATTGAGGGTCATTGCCCCGGTGATGTGGCACATTCTATAATCAGGAAGTTAAATTATCTTTTTCCTCAAAATATTGATATTTCTTTATCTTTTCATTTACTTTATTTAGTAAAATGTCCAAAGCGTTGCAACTTTTCCTATCTCCACTATTTTAATTATTGTTATTCGTCTTCTCTGTTTTCAGTGGAAGTCTCAGCATTGCTTCTCTCTTTCATCACATTATCTCTCAATAATTACACATCAGAGCGTCAATATCTTATAATGCTTGTGCAACTGTCCGAGAGCGGCTGAAGTGTATAGTGGCAATTCCCACTCCTAATCTTTCTTTGATTCGAAGCCTTCTACTTCTTCAATTGTTGGTTGTAGTTCTTTTTTAAGAATGTCTTCGTTTTCCTTAATTTTAGGTGTTTGATATTGACAATGTATCGTTACGATGGACTACAACCTTTTATAATTAATTGTAATATACGATCAATTGGCAGAAGTAACAACAAAATCTAAGTAGAAAATAGCTTATTGCACTTAACAAGAATAAAAGTTTTACAAAAAGAGATTCATTCTGTACTGATAATGTGGGATGCCTTCTTAATTGATCAACTATTGCAATTTCTGGATTATTATATGATGATTTTTGAACTTTTCATATATAGAAAAGAAATAGAAAGAGATAGACTAGAAACGACATCTGTTATGTCAATGATAGGATATGGATGGAATATAATGAAATGGAGCCACTTCCCTCTGAAATGCGGCATGTGAGGGAGCCACTACGAAAAAGTTCGAAGGAGTTTTCTTTAATATAAGAAATTTTTAGAAAAAAAATATTTCTACTATCTAACGAAATAAATATATCAAAATACTTAAACACAAGTGTTAATATCATGTACACTAATTCATGTATTAAAGCAGGCTTCACACGCACATTTTTTTTGTTGTAAATATGGTAATGAGAAATGTATTTCATCTTAGTTCTACTTCTAATACAAATATTATATTTGTGATTTTATCAAATATATAAAACTAATTATCGTTTGTATATATAATTAAAAATTTAATATATTCTATCTTAAGTTAAATTTTTAATAACATTAATTAATATAAATTTACTAATGTCGTTTATAACGGCGTGAAGCGCGAGTTATATCACTAGTTTTTTCTTTAAATACTTGAGGCCTATTGGAATATTAAACACTAAACATATCATTTGCATGCTATCAGTAGCTAAAGTATATAATAAATTTATTTAGGTATGTAAAAGTGTGTTGGACATGATTTGGAGGGTTATAGTGATGTTTAGAAGTCGGGGAAAGGAATTTGGAACAAATTGAAATTGTTAAAAGAAAAAAGACGCTCAAAGTTGCACGACTTAACTTCAAACTATCATAACTCCCCATATATAATCTATTATATTGTATTTAGGGAATCAAATTAAAGATCTTTGAGTCTAGTTTTTATTCAAATCGTTCTCCATTTGAAATTTTATACACAATATTATGGTTAATTTGCTGAGAATTGTCCAATCTATGCATCCGACTGTGCAGCCGAGAGCAACACCTAAGGAAGTCTATTGCCCAATAAAGGGGGTCTCTAAAACCCTAATATCGACCTTTCAAGAGTCGCCCAGCCACATAAGCTCTTCTCTCCCGGTAAGGACGGCTTTATAAAATTAATGGCCTAAAGCGAAATTTAATAAGAGGCCGTATACTATTCTTTACTTGAAATTCACATACAATATTTTAATGGACATAAAGCCTTTAACTTTACATAACAATATTGTTATTTATATTATAGAGGTTAATTTAAATAACTAAGATGTTAGACGTTTATTTACAATATATTATCTTTGATAGTATTATAAAAACTGTATTTATTAATATGAAGATTCAAGTAGTTTGATTCAAATATTCTAAAATATTTTATTGTTTAAGAGTAGACACTCTTTCTTTCTTCTTATTTAACAGAATTTCTGTACTTTTTAATTTTTTCTGTAACTTTGATATTATCTATATTAAAATAAAATTATAAAATCCACTCCCCAAATCAAGGCTTTATTAGCCCCCCCCCCCCCCCGACCCACACTATCCTTCTGTAACGTTCTCAGTCAAGTTTTATAGAGTCTAAATTAAGACAACCATCACAAAGAATATTGTGAATGTATCATCCATTTATCAAATGTGAATAATGCTGATTGAACATAATATTCGTGGGGCAGTGCTTTTAACGGAACTGGTAGCCTAAAATCAAAATATACTAAAAAACACTTAAACTTCTTTCGTAAAATTTATATAATAATGAGATATAAAAAAAATAACTTTGATCTAGTGGTGAGAGCACATCATGGTATTGAACTCTCCCGTATACAAAAATATAATATTAAGTGAAAATAAAAATGGGGTGAGCCCATTATTAATCGAGTTTTGATTTGAACCTTGTGGTACTTGCCTCGTGAATTTCTTAGTTAAAAAAGAAATACACAAAAGAACTTGCTTATGATGTATGGATTATTCAAATATGACAAAACAGATAGCTAATTTAGGGTATCTTATTTGAAATTAAAAAACAAAATTATAGAAAAGAGACTATACATAGAGGAATAAGAATGAGATAGTAAATATATTATTTAAGTTAATGATAATTTTTTGGTAAAATACATACTTCACCCATCGACATTGTACTCAAATCCCTCTTGCACACTTGTTAAACACGGAAATAGTATTACACACCAAAATTTTAAAAAGTGTGTCAACTACACACCTCTTTTGCCATGTGTCAGACGCGTGTATTACACATAAAAGAGACGCGTGAAAACTAAAAAATTCACCTGAAATTAAGTGTTTTTTTTCTCTCTTTTTTTTAACTATTTCCTTTTCAAATTAAAGAAAAAAAATATAACTCATGTCTTTTTCCCCAACCCCAAACCCTAGCGTTTCTTTCCCCCTCCCCCCTCCTGTTTCATCTTCTTCCCCAACCATCGTCCTAGTTTTATCTACCCCTTATGTTTCGTCTCTCCAACCCCATGACTAAGAAGAAAAAAAAAAGAAGAACATAGGAGCTATTGGGTCTTGTAAAAATCACCATTATTGACTTTTTGAAAAAGCTTGAAAATTTAATCGGGTCTTGTTTGGTGTTCCATGACCTAGAAAATTAGTTTGAATTTGTTATTGTTGAGTAAAAATTTACTTAGGTAATTAATTTTGATAAAACTCAAAAAACACCATTAACAAGTTTGACGCTTTGGGTTTGAGCTTGAATTTGGAATTTGTATAAGGATTTGTGATGGATGTTGTTAAAACTTGTTAAAATCAGCAAAAAATTGAATCTATAGTTAAGAAAGAAGGTTCTTGTGGTGGAAGGGTTGGTAGCAGTATGGTGGTGGTGGAGAAGATGAGGAGAGGGAGGGGTTTCTTTTCTGTATTTTTTTTCTTTGAAAGATGAGAAGAGTGGGTTTTAGTGTATGTGTGTGTGTGGGTGGGGGGGGGGTGGCAGAGTTTTGTTTCAGTTTTTTTTTCTTTTCGATTTGACACGTGTCATATGTTGATTGGCGCATGTAAGAGCAACCTTTAAGCAGAAATGGTCAACCACTAAAGTGGTGTGTAATTGAAACACCTTTAAAAGTTTTGGTGTGTAATATTATTTCTGTATTTAAGAGGTATGTAAGAGGGATTTGGGGACAAAGTCGATGGGTGAAGTATGTATTATGCCTAAATTTTTTTTATCTAATTAACTCACTCAATCCTACTTATATCAAGTTTTCTTAAAAAATAAGTTGTTTAATAAAAATAAGTTATAGAGAGGTTTGACTGTATTAAGTGAAAATAAAAAAGGGAAACTTACACAAATCTCCCAAATAAATCTCAACTTACCAATCTCTAGCCATTAGTCATAGACTTACCAAAACTAGCCAACAAAAATTGAAAAACTAAATAATAGGGTTCTTTCTCTCAAAGAATCACATGCAAAAATCACCTTTTATATTTTTAAGCGTGATTAGCATTATTAGATACAGGACGGAAAGGAAATTTCATGGACGGGATAACAAATAAGGTGATGAAATATAAAAATCTATACAATATTCCAAAAATTTAAATAAAAAAGGAACTTTTTCAATGGGTATAGTTGAAATTCATTGAAAATACATAGATAAGTCAATATACAAAATTTGAGGAAGATTGGAGGTGATTTGGACTGGTTTTGTACCAAAATTCGTAATTAAATCGAGTTCAACAAAGTCTTCTGCGACACATGTATCAAACATGTATCACGCATGTATCACACACACATATATACATGGATATACATGTGATACACAATTGATACAAATATGATACATATGTGATACACAAATGATACACAGTGTGACACATATCATTTTTTTTCATGTTCAGCTTTTACTTCGAATTTTCAATTCAAACCACCTTAAAACTTTACCAAATCATCCCAAAAACTGAGATTCAAGCTCCTTAAGTTGTGCGCAATCTATTCTAATAACACTCACTCAAAACAAAGCAAAAATTTGATATTTTTGCTACAAATAGCTAATTGGCTAATTTGGCTAATAATAGTAATATTTTATCAATTGGCCAATTTTTGTAATGAGCTACTTATAAATAGACATAACTGATAATTTCCCAATAAAAAATGGATGAGCCCATTATTCATGGAGTTTTGAATCTTATGGCCCTTGTCTCGAGAATTTCTTAGTTAAAAAAGATATAGACAAAAGAACTTATGATGTATGGATCATTCAAATATGACAAAAACGAAAAGCTAATTTAGAGTATCTGAGTAGAAATTAAAAAATAAAAATATTTAAAAAAGACTATACATAGAAGAATAAATAAAATTGATGAGAAAATAAATATATTATTTAATTTAATGATAATTTTTTTATTTAATTAACTCACCCAATACTACTTATATCAATTTTTTTTAAAAATTTAAAATATATATATATATATATATATGTATGTATGTATGCATGTATGTATATGTATAGAGAGAGAAAGTATACTTAAAGGCAAGGGCTTCACCTGCCTTAACCTAGAGCCGCCCTTGTCTCCACCCTTCTTCCCTCAACGCTTTTTACTAGGGTTCTTTCTCATGCTCTTTTTGCCTTTATTTTTCTCTTAATTTTTATTAGAGCTGTTTTTTCCATAGAAATTGTCATTCATTTGTTTTTGTCAATTCGAAATGTCTTTGCTGTTTATTTGATCTTGTTTTGACATGATTTTCCTTTTCCGTTTTTTCAATTTTTGAATAATTGAACTGTAAAATCACTTGGGTCAATTCTTTTTGTTGGAAAAATCTTAGCTTTAGAATATACAACAATTTAACTGTTACCTGTCAAATTGTGTGACTGACTTTGTGGTAAAGATTTTTCAGGTAAGTTATAAAAGGAGGGTACAATGAGGTTGGAGAAATGTTGGTTTTGCTCCTCAACTGTATATCCAGGCCATGGTATTCAATATGTTCGAAACGACGCTAAGGTTTTTTTCTTTTTCTTTTTCTTTAGCTATATTTCCTCCCTTGTATATCATGGTTATGCTGAATGTTGCGTCCTTTGTTGCCTCAAATTTGCTGGAATAACTATTTGCTTAGTTGTAGAAGGAGTTTAATACTGTGGTTTACTAATATAATCAGTAGTAAGAGGAGTCTACTGCTTTCGTTAAGGCTCTTTAAAGCCCCATGGTTAATAAACTTTTGAGAGAAAAATATTTCAACCATATTGTTTATTCTTGTTGCTGGGTGTTTTCGAAAAAAAAGAATTAACAGGTTAAGATATGAAGGATTAGTGATTGTCATTTGTTAAATTGCAATTGTAGTGTCGTTGTACCAGTTGACCTGAGTCAATGTTTGTCACAGCGGCAATTAGGGCAGTAGATTTGAGTTGTGAGCACAAACATTTGCTTATTTGAGGATTTTGAGCAAGTGATATTAGTAGTTTGTAATTCGAACTCCTGATTAAGCAAAGACTAGTATTGAGTCGATGTGTTTCAGTGGGGCAATTAGGTGAGTAGCTTTTGAGTGTAGGTAGATCCGTGGCAAGAAACATTGCTCATTTTAGGATTTCGAGCAGGAGATGTTAGCAATTTGTTTTCACACCCAAGGGTGTGACATAGTAGTCAATAAAGTGTGCAAACCGTGGAGGCAGTAGAGGCAAAAACAACTGGATGATTTCTTCCCATCTGATTAAGTTTTAGTGGGCAGAGTTACTTGGTACCTGTACTGATATGAGGTAGCATGTATCGGGTGGAGCAGTTAAGCTACTTGCAAGCTGGCCCAGGCACCACCGTCTTAAAAATGTATGCAATCTAAATTTCCGATTAAGCAAAGGATTAGTATTGAGTTGATCACTTGATTGAAGGTGATAAGTTTCACCTTTCCGAGACTTCAGAATTGACTGCTTGGTATTTGCAGTAGTGAGCAATTTTCCCGAATTCAGAAGGCTATAACTGGGCGAAAGTTTTGTCCTTCCCAAAGTTTACATGGATAAACTACTCAGTTAGTACAAGCATGTTGGTTGTCAGGATTGGTATAAAAATTGAGAATTATTTGTACATGTGCTTGCTGACATTTTGTATATAAAAAATTGTGTGCTTTGTGACATTTGACAATACTGGAAAACTGGTGCATAAAGGCCGGAGTACGTTGTAGTGCATTTCTGTGATCTGTAATATTTTCTTTGTCTTTATCATGGCTGGTCCACCATAGTATGATGATGCACCTTCGGACAAAGCAATAAAAAGCAGTGGCTGGTTTTTCAGGAGAGAAAAATCTTTTTGCACTCCATTTTTCTCCATGCCCTGTTTTGTTGTTTTTTCGAGCTTTCCTATTGCTCTGCTAATGTTCAGTAGTGATGGCATCTTGCTTTAGTGCCACAAAACGGGCATATTCTCACGTTTTGCTGTTTGATCAAGTAAATGAAAAGTTCTTTCTGTTAAATTTCTGTTTGCAGATATTTCGGTTCTGTAGATCAAAGTGTCACAAGAACTTTAAGATGAAGAGGAATCCACGAAAAGTTAAGTGGACTAAAGCATATAGACGGCTGCATGGAAAGGACATGACTCAGGTGAATAGTATTCCTCCTTTTCATTCTTCTTTTCCTGTTGCATTTGCTCCATCCACTCCACTGATTTGCTTATTCTTCTTCAATTATGAATTCTGTTGCTGCATGTTGCTATTTGAAGGACTCGACATTTGAATTTGAGAGGAAGCGCAATAGGCCGGAGAGATATGACAGGAATGTCACTGAGAACACTCTGAAGGCCATTCGGAAAATTGATAAAATCAGAGTTGTCAGAGATGAAAGGCACCACAAAAACAGGTCCTTTTATACTGCTCCATTAAGTCGCATCATGTAGTTTTATTTTCTTATTTTATATACTAACATTAGTTGGAAAATTGGACAGGATGAAAGGAAAGAAAACCAAGGAGCAGAGAGAAGCAACAAAGGAGCTCGAGCAGAGCATTCATATGGTCAAAGCTCCTGCTGCGCTCGCCAACGACCCATCTCTCACCTTGCCTATCAAGGTCAAGGTTTCACAGCAGAAATCCGAGGAAAATCGTATGGAGGAGTAAACATTTCCTTTATTCTCAAAACTGAAATGCAAAATCATAACTTTCCTGCAATGGTCAATTTTGTCGGCGTGCGTAACAATATGTATAGCCTTTTTGATGACTTGTTAATGGTCATAACTTTGAGAAAATACACTTATCTTTCGTGCTCACCACCAGTGATGACTCTTTTTTTGAAGAAATTGTCAGAGTACTTCATCCTGTAGAAGAAATATTTACTAGTTGGGAATGTTTTGTGTTTTCGATTATGAATTACTAAAGAGATAATTGACGCATTTCACAGTGCACTTTGACTTGGATTGTGGAGAACTAGATAAATTGGAATAGATAGACAAGTTGTGATGCTTAAGAAGCCACCTGCTTATTGTTTGCTGCAAAAACCATGATATAAAATTTGCATAGTTTAGATTAGCTCTTTCAGAATACTGGCGATTTATTGTTTTTCAACCACATAAGTCATTAGTAAATTGATAAAGTCACCATTATGTACAACTGTTTCAATGTTCAACATGAGATGTAGTAATAAAGTTTGTATTCCCTCGTACTCTTTTGACCGTTATGCAAGTTAAGAAGGTTTTAATGAAGCTGCAAAGAACAATTTTAAGTTGTTCAATTTTATGAGATTATTTTCTGGTGAAATAAGAACATATAGGTGAAAAGGGGTGTAAGTTTTGTTTTCTTGTGTAGCATCATTTATTTGCAATAATTCACAACCCAAACAATGAAATATATTGTTGTTGAGTGTGTTTGGATTAGAAAAGGTTTTTTTTTCCTGGTTTTGTTTTGTTTGGTGTTTGGATTTGGTTTTGGGATGAGATTATTGTGAGAGAATTTGTCCCTGTTTTAATTGTTCTGCTTTTTTTTTTTCATGAACACAATAAAATAACGTGTTACTTAGTATATAGATTTACATAGTACAGGTAATAAGATTGATTTCTAATAGAAAACAAAGCTTACAACTTACCTTTTCAGATCCTCGTTATTGGCGACAACTAAATTTTGAATTGGATAAGAAAAAATATGTGCTACTCCCTCCGTCCAATATTCCTTATTAATTCGTTAAAAAAAGGATGATACTTTTTAAAATTTGACAACAAGCTTTTACATAAATGACATGAAATGTATAAAAAATCACAAATTTCAAGTCCTATAATCGCATATATGTTACTCCTATATAACAACATATTTAAAATTTCCTTCTTTTTCTTAAACTCTTTCTGCAATCAAACTATGACATAAATTGAAACAGAAGCCGCATATTTTTTTCTGTATCACTTGCCAACGACCTACATTGTACCATACCCCAAAAAAGAGAAAAAAGAGACAAGAATAGCATTTCTGACAATTGGATGAATCTTGTGAAGAAGTGACTCAGGTATATCTATAGTACTTTCATTTCATTTTCCACCTTGGAGTAAGCAAGCACTATTTTTTTTTTTTTTACTAATAAAAAAATAAATAAAAAAATACTGGAAATAATGAGGTCAACAGAGATTCTTGAGGCATTTCAGCAACAAAATTTCTACATCAGACAGCAAAATATATATTAAAAGAAAGAACAGCATATCACCTTACCAAGAAATGAGGTGAGAACAGCTTACATGCTCTCATATTTCTCTTGCTGAAAACTGAAAGATACTGTCGTGCTTTTAGCTTTTATAAACTGGAAATGGCAATGAATCAACAGTTGTTTACTGGCATTGCCCACAAAATATTTTAACGTTAATATGCCATACAATGAGTAATTTTATCATGAATCATATTGATAATTATACAAGCACCTACACAATTGCATATTCCTCTTGCATAAAACTAAGATTCTCTTTACACCACAATTCCTCAGTGTTCCAAAATTTTCCTATATAAGTTGCAAAATTAGTGTGACATTTTGAAAATCAGCACGAACACATGCTTCTCTGCTGTCTAGCATGTTGCATGTCAATCTCCTAACTGCTGTATTTCAATCGATGAATTGTGGGTCCTACAAGAGAAGTTGGTTATACTGATGGGAACGTTACTTCCAGCAGTACCTAACCACTGTTTGTCGCGCTTGTATGTCGAAAATGCATGAGAATCAGACAATTTCAACCTCAAGGAAATCTCTGAATTTCAACCAATGGACAGAATTCAAGGCCATGCCATGAACATCTCTTCTCCGGCACTGATCGACGACTCATATACTTGATATTCAGATCTACATGACTGCTGGTTTAATTAAGCAAGAGTGCTCTCAACATATTCCATTGCTTTTCTTTTCACAGCCTCCATACGATCGACATCACCAAGCGTCTTCTCATACTCAAGATACTTCTTAAAAAGGAACTGCACTCCAGACATCAAAAGCCATTAGAAAACCATAGAATCGCTACCATCTTAAAACAATTAAGAAAAAACAAATCGCAAGAAACATCACAAAGAATATTCCAGGGTTTTTAAAAATATATAATCACCTTCATCTTTTTGGGTGGAAGGCTAAGAGTAATTGCCCTTTCAAATAAAGCACGGATCACATCCGCATCTCCTAGTCGAATCTCCTGTTCATTTGATTTAATTTGAGTCATGTACAGTAAAAAAAGAAAGATTTTCTTTATATATACATATATGTCTACGTATTTGTATCAAAGTTCAGTTTAAGACGGTACTTGATCAAGATAAACACTCCACAAGTCAGTTCTCTTGGGATACTCGCGAAGCATTTTCTCAAACAAGGAGCGACCCCTGTCAGGAACCCCACACTTGAACTCTAGAATAGCTGTCTGTGAAATAAACTTAATATGCTTGTGCGGAGGAAGACTTAGTAAAGCACGATTCACCACTGACTGGACTCCATCTTGGCTTTGTTTCAATAGCCATTGAACCCGCCTGAGCCAAACCTAAATGCAAAGAGAACAAAAAGAGTTGGCAATAGTTAAATAGGATCAACCAAAATATTTCCAAAGCCACTTTTAGTTGTCAGTACCTTGCATGAATGCTTGAACTTCTTAACCATCTTGTTAAGCAGTTCATCTGAGAGTGTGTGTTGCTCGGTCCTCTCATACATTCCTAGCAAGGCCAGATGCACCTTTTTGGGATCACAATACTGCAATGCTCTTTGGAACACTTTTGCAACAGCTTCCTGGATCGAAATCAAGAATAAGGGATTCAGAGGAAAATATAGGAGGAAATCTCATTGCAAAGTGAAATATAACAAGCATAAAAAATGGATCAATATCTTTGTTTTATCATACCTGTGGGGGATTTCCATACTCATTTTCTAAATTAAAGTAGGCAACCCAAACATTCAGCTTCTCTGACTCTTCTCGAACGTTTATTGTCCTCAAAGCCCTTGAGAAAAGAATCAAGACACAATTAACAGGTTATAGATAATTTTCCAATACATTTTACAACTCACAGTACCTAAGAACACTAATGCATAAAAAAGAATAAATATCATGGCAACTTCACTTCAGTGGCCAAGTATGAGCAGTGCATTTGATTTTGCACCTCATGTGGTTCTCTTAAATTGTTTCATTCAAAGACTCCCCCTTTTGGAGCAGAAACATCATACTTAAAAGCCATATATATATATATATTCACTGTGAGCCCTATATATATACACACATAACATGTCCTACTCCTAACATATATTGGATTAGGGTTATTTATTTACTCCTATTTACATGACTATTCTAACACTCCCCCTCAAGCTGGTGCATATAAATCATATGTACCAAGCTTGTTACATATGTAGTTAATACGAGGACCAGTGAGGGACTTGGTGAAAATATCTGCAAGCTGATCATTCGACTTCACAAACTTTGTAGCAATATCTCCCGAGAGTATCTTTTCTCTAACAAAGTGACAGTCAATCTCAATGTGTTTAGTTCTCTCATGGAACACTGGATTTGACGCAATATGAAGAGCAGCTTGATTATCACACACAAGTCCCATCTGACTAATCTCACCAAATTTCAACTCCTTGAGCAACTGTTTGATCCAAATTAGCTCACATGTCGCCATAGCCATTGCTCGATATTCTGCTTCTGCACTAGACCGAGCAACCACATTCTGTTTCTTGCTCTTCCAGGACACCAAATTTCCTCCTACCAAGACACAATATCCAGACGTAGAACGTCTATCAGAAGGTGATCCTGCCCAATCAGCATCTGAGTATCCAACGATCTGCTCATGGCCTCGACCCTCAAACAATAAACCTTTGCCTGGAGCTGATTTTATATACCGAAGAATGCGAACAACTGCATCCCAATGACTATCACACGGAGAATCCATAAACTGACTCACAACACTCACAGAAAAGGAAATGTCAGGTCTTGTCACTGTAAGGTAATTTAATTTACCAACCAACCGTCTATATCTTGCAGGATCGCTAAGAGGTTCCCCCTGTCCTGGCATAAGTTTAGAATTCGGATCCATCGGAGTGTCAACCGGTCTACAACCTGTCATTCCTGTCTCTTCAAGAATATCTAAGGCATACTTTCGTTGTGAGATCACAACACCTGAGCTAGACTGAGCGACCTCAATACCCAGAAAATACTTTAGTTTGCCCAGATCCTTAGTCTGAAAGTGTTGCAAGAGATGTTGCTTCAATTTAGTAATACCATCCTGGTCATTGCCGGTAATAACAATGTCGTCAACATAGACCACCAGATAAATACAGAGACTCGAGGCAGAATGCCGATAGAATACAGAGTGATCAGCTTCACTCTGAATCATGCCAAATTCTCGAATAACTGTGCTGAACTTACCAAACCAGGCTCGAGGAGACTGCTTTAGACCATAAAGTGACCGACGCAAGCGACATACAAGGCCACGAGACTCCCCCTGAGCAACAAACCCAGGTGGTTGCTCCATATAAACTTCATCCTCAAGGTCACCGTGTAAAAAAGCATTCTTAATGTCCAGCTGATAGAGGGGCCAATGGCGAACAGCAGCCATGGATAGAAAAAGGCGGACTGATGCTATCTTAGCCACAGGAGAGAAGGTATCACTGTAATCGAGCCCAAATATCTGAGTATATCCTTTGGCAACAAGACGAGCCTTAAGACGATCAACCTTACCATCCGGACCAACCTTGACTGCATACACCCAACGACAACCAACAGTAGATTTACCTGAAGGAAGAGGGACGAGCTCCCAAGTACCACTCGTATGTAAAGCAGACATCTCGTCAATCATAGCCTGTCGCCATCCTGGATGAGACAATGCTTCACCTGTAGACTTAGGGATGGAAACAGAGGACAAAGAAGATAGAAAAGCATAATAGGGTGATGACAAACGATGATAACTCAAACCGACATAATGGGGATTAGGATTAAGGGTGGCCCGTATACCTTTCCGAAGTGCAATCGGTTGATTAAGAGGAGACAAGTCCGCAGTATTAGCAGGGTCAGGTGCAGGACGTGAATCAGCTGGACCTGATGCTGGGCGCGGACGACGATGATATGTCAAAAGTGGTGTTCCTGTGGCAGGGAGTCTAGGAGGAGCCACACTAGACTCCTCAACGGTTGGAATGGATAAGACTTCTATAGCGGAAGGTGAAGGAGGAGCTATAGGAGACTCGGGTAAGACTTCTGTGGCGGAAGGTGAAGGAGGAGCTATAGTAGACTCCTTAAAGGTCGGTATAGGTAAGACCTCAGATATATCAAGGGGGTCAGAAAGGTCAGAAGAGGTAAAGAAAGGTTTAGACTCAAAAAATGTGACGTCAGAGGACATAAAGTACCTACGAAGATCAAGTGAGTAACAACGATATCCCTTCTGAACACGAGAATAACCAAGGAAGACACACTTGAGAGCACGAGGAGCTAACTTATCTTTCCCAGGGGCTAGGTTATGAACGAAACAAGTGCTCCCAAAAACACGAGGGGGAACAGAGTATACGGGTGATTGGGGAAACAATACTGCATACGGTATCTGATTCTGGATGGGAGAGGAAGGCATCCGATTAACTAAATAACAAGCTGTGAGAACTGCATCGCCCCAAAAACGCAGCGGAACATGAGATTCAATGAGAAGTGTGCGAGCAGTCTCAATGATGTGCCTATTCTTTCTCTCTGCAACCCCATTTTGCTGAGGGGTATAAGGACAAGAGGTCTGATGAATAATTCCTTGAGAAGTCATAAACTGCTGAAATTGAGAGGATAAATATTCTAAGGCATTATCACTGCGAAAAGTGCGAATGGAAACACCAAATTGATTTTTAATTTCAGCACAAAAATTCTGGAATATAGAAAACAACTCAGAACGATCTTTCATTAAGAAAATCCAAGTACATCTTGAATGATCATCAATAAAACTAACAAAATAACGAAATCCCAAGGTTGAACTGACTCTACTAGGACCCCATATATCAGAGTGAACTAAAGAAAAAATAGACTCTGCGTGACTCTCAATACTACGAGGATAGGAGGCTCGGGTATGTTTCCCGAGCTGACATGACTCACACTCTAATGTGGATAAACTAGACAAACCAGGCACCATCTTCTGAAGCTTGGATAAGCTTGGATGTCCTAAACGTCTGTGAATTAGGTCCGGAGGATCTGTAACTAGACATGCCTTGGAGGATTTTAGGGAGTTAAGGTAGTAAAGCCCTTCTGATTCAAGTCCTGTTCCAATCGTCTGCCCTGTACTGCGGTCCTGCATAATAAAAGAATCATCAATAAAATATATACCACAATGGAGGGCACGAGTCAAACGACTAACAGATGCAAGATTAAAAGGACAGCCAGGGACATAGAGAACGGAATCTAGAGTGACAGAGGGTAGGGGATTCGCTTGTCCAACTCCTTTTGCTTTGGTTTGAGACCCATTGGCTAAAGTAACAGTGGGAAGAGACTGTGAATACGCAATATTTGACAAAAGTGATTTATTACCAGAGATATGATCAGAAGCGGCTGAGTCCACAACCCATTGTCCAGGAGGACTAGACTGGGAAACACAAGCAAAAGAATTACCAGCAACAGAAGTATTAGTCTGAGCAACAGAAGCTACTTGTGGAGATGTCTGCTTACTTGCTCGATACTGAAGGAACTCATTATACTCCCCTTCAGATAAAGAAAATCCCTGGTTACCTGTAGTCTCAGTCTGAGCAACATAAGCATTTTTGGTTGGGCGGCCATGTAAAGAATAGCATACATCACGAGTGTGTCCAAGTTTATGACAATAGGAGCACTTGGGTCTAGATCTTCCAAAACGACCTCCTCCTCGTCTATTCTCCATAGTATGAGATGCCCGATTGTCCACTGATTGGGATACGAGGACAGATGAGTCAAGTGTCTGTGATGAGCTCACTGGGTGACTAGGTGCTGCAGCAAGGCGAAGTAATCGAGAGAATAATTCATCAACTGTGGGGACGGTTGGACTAGCCAAAATCTGGTCACGTACTGAATCAAGGTCATTAGGGAGTCCAGCGAGTGTAAGAACTAGAAACATCTTCTGTCGTTGCTCTTGTTGTTTTTCAATACTAGCAGAAACTGGCATCAACGTCTCAAATTCTTCCATGACTGCCTGAACTTGTCCCAAGTAAGTAGACATATCTAATTCCTGTTTCTTCAAGCTTGTCATTCGCGATATTACATCATAGAAACGAGATATGTCATTAGTGTATAGATTACGAGCCTTTTCCCAAACTAAATAACATGTCTGGAATGGACGGAACAAGGGCATCAACTTGGAATCAATAGATCGCCACAGGATACTACATAACTGAGCATCGACCTTCTCCCATTGTGTTTTGGCCTTTTCATCACCTTCGCTAGCCTTTTTTGTTAAATGATCTTGAACTCCTTGACCTTTACACCACAACTCGACAGATGAAGCCCAATCTAAGTAGTTTGAACCTCCCATTAAAGGTTCTGAGGTAATCATAACACCGGAACTGCCAGAACTCGGGTTTCTAGACCCGAAAGCATCGACTCCCAAAGACATGGTTGGATTATCACTAAATAACAAAAAAGAATCAACTGAAAATTCTCTGAGACAGATGAAGAAAACACTGTGTTTGCCGGAAAAGTACTGTAGCTGCCGGAAAAATCAGTGTAGTCGCCGGAAAAACTCAAAGTGGTCGGAATTAAAAAATAAAAATATGGACAGGCTCGGAATTGCAGGGCGATCCAACTGTCCTGAAGAAGCGAAGCCGAAAAATGGCCGGAAGAGGCCTCACGCGCCGGCGCGTGGGACAGACGCGCCGCCGGCGGCAGAGTTCCGACAGGCGCGTGACGGCGCGTGGAGGGCTATTTTCCGGTGATTTTTTTCTGGGGTTTGGTCGGATCTCTCTTGGGAACCTTGTGGTGGTGTTGGATTTTGCACAACACTGTTAATTAGTGACTTTGACGCAATAAGTCACTTAGGTCACCGGAAAATTGCACGGTGACTGAGTTCTTTCTTCCCGGAAGTCGCTGGAATGATGCACAGCGATATGTTTCTCACTAAAGCTCTGATACCATGTGAGAAAGCACGGGAGAAAATATATTATTGATGTATATACATATGTTACAATGAGCCCTATATATATACACACATAACATGTCCTACTCCTAACATATATTGGATTAGGGTTATTTATTTACTCCTATTTACATGACTATTCTAACATTCACAAATCTCTTCTGAGTCCATTAAATCTGATGGTACAACCTGCCCAAGATCGTTTTCCCCAAAATGTGATCTTAAGAATCCAGAAATCCATATACTTATCCTTCAATAATCTTGTCATGCTTGCAATTTGACAAGGTATACAGGACATTATAATCTTATAACCCCGTCAACATATTGACTGTACTATCACATTGGAGCACAAGAAGTAGACATAGTTTAGAAGAGTGACAAGAAATAATAGCTAACCAAGAGCTTAAATACCAATATGACCAGAGGCTTGTTTAGTAACTCTTCTTTTGGCAGAAAGGAAATTCACTGTTTGTTCTAGATGAAGAAGATATAACTTGAAAGATTTACCGTTCAGCAATTGAGCGTGCCTTCTCAACATCAGCCAAAGACAGCACAAATGCCATGTATTTTATCCAGACAAAGCTGCTATTTGGGGAACTTCTAACTAATTTCTCAAACTCATCTTCATCTCTGGGAATATCTTTTTCTAGTAATCTTTCCTCAGCAGCTCTAATTTCTTGCTCCCTGCATTAAAAAGATTGTATCACATGAAGACAATAAAGATACAGACAACTTTGCTTTCTATGAATTTGTAAACCTGAAGAGAAGATTGATGATCAAACAGTACCTCAATCTTTTAGCTTTCTTTGCTGCAAGTTTCTTGTTCTTTTCATCTGAAGTATCTAAATTGCTAGCATCACCTGAGTCTTGATTAACTACATCGCCCACATCCAAATTTTCTATATCATCAAGTGGGACCTCCAATGGTGGTACTGATGCCCGAGATTCAACTTCAGCAAGGAACAGGTCCGTCCCATCTACAGATTCACCGTCAAGATTCTCCCGTTCTTGGGAGCTCCTCTCAGGTGAAGGAGTTGACTCGATACCTCTGGAAAGAGCATTTCCTTCCACTGCATAACCAGAACTGTGCCTTGTATTTGTTTCACCACTTGTAGCATCATTAAAATATGAATTCTTCATCCCAAGTGATATTCTATGTCTTTCCTTATCCACCTAACGAAAGGTTGCAAAACAATGAGTTTGAGTGAAACAGACCCAGATGGAAGAAATAACACACAAGCTACAGCCTAAGTCATCACTCATGTTATTCTGGAAGCTATATTAGCACTTGAAGTGCTTCAGATGGTATGGTGATCAAAGAACTTGAGATGCACAAATTAAGTGAATTCGCTTATATAACGTGGGGTAACATCTTATTATTGTCCGAACCAGGAAACCAAAAACCAAGAAAAGGAAACAGAGAAGAAAAAGAAACAAGGCATATAAGTAAAATACTTTTCCATTACTCTCCCTTTTCCTTTTAGTTTTGATAAAGTTTCAACCTAGTCCAAAGTATTTGTCTACTCCGTGGAACTGCATTGTCATACAGAACAAGCATTTACCTTCAAAATCTTTGCCCTCACTCTATCTCCAGCTTTGTATCTAGAGTCAATATTGTTGACATGATCGTCAGAAATCTCTGAAACATGGCACAATCCAACCTAGAAAATGAAGCTGAAACATCAGCACACAAGTAAAACACGAGCTTTCTGCTAAGAACCATAGCTCATCACTATTGTAAACTGATGAGAAAAACATATCCACGATGAACATCAGAACTTTCTTAAAGAACAGAGAACTTGTTTATAGCTGATGAAAATACAAGACAAGAAAAAAGATACACTTATCAGTAAAGAGTCAAGAAATTGCTTTACAGCTGATGAAATTACAATACGTAAAAAGATATAGACTCAATTTCCTGTGAGTTTAAAGCATGTGCAAAAGTAATAATGTGGTAACTTGAGTCATAACTTACTATCCAAAGGCAAGTCATAACTGCTGGAAGTGACCAGTTACATACCATGTTTGTCTGATCAACTATGATAAACAAGCCATACGGTTCAACTCGCTTAACTCTGCCAGATATGACATCCCCAACAGTCAAATTACTTAGAGCATCTTTATCAGACTTGGAAGCACCGCCTGCACTTGATGTCCTTAGAGTGACTTCAACTCGCTTAGACAATGGTTCCACCGACACCACCCTACAATAAAGGAACTTAGTATACGACAACATGAGGATTGAGACATAAATAGTTTATCCGTACTGACAAAACTTACTTGCCAACGACAAGTTTCCCAACAGGGAATTCTTTCTCCGGGTTTTCAACGTAGCCATCAGACAAGTTTGAGAGAAGAACTTTTGCATCAACTTTGCGTGAAAGCATTACGAAACATCCTTTCGGTGTAACATTTTTCACATATGCCTAAAAGTAAAAAAAATGGGAAAAGAAGAGAGGAACCTCCACAATAATTAACTCGCAGAATAAGGAAACCCATCATCATTGCAGATGACAGTAACATACTGAAATGCCAAAATGATTTTAGTAATGAGTTCATCAGTACAATCAGGTCATATCCTATGTGTTATATTTTTTTTCTTTTATAACTGAGAAACCAGTTCCTATCCTATATGTTGAACGATTTTAATGGAAAACAATGAATAGACAACTAACTTTTTCCTGTGCATATACAAGAATGAGTTTGTTACGACCTCAGCACATATCCATTTATTATACATATAGAATACAAGAGGCATCTGCAAGCAGTCGCACAAAAAGTTCAGACTTGAGACCGTGTGAAGGACGTTTCATATGAAGGATGCATAAACCTTTCAGCAGAAAAGTAGAATGGAAAAAGAAACAAGAAAGGTCATATATGCGATACAAGGGAATCAGTTACTTCATGATTTTGATATTAGTGGGCAGGAAAAGAAAACATATCTGAAGGGAGTGTCATTAGCATCGACATACACTCTAATCTTTCCACATATACAACATATCTCTATTAAGACGCCAGCCACACTAAGCAGAAGAGATTAATCAATAAGCAAAGTGGCAGTTGAGAAATTCTGCATTGGCATTGTAAGTGACAGCAGAAAGGAGAAGGTTAACTTCAGACAAGTATGGGGATGAAAAAGGGACTGGGTTTACGAGGGGCTAAACAGTTCATAAGGGACAGCTCAATGGAAATATGTAATGAATTTTGGGTGATCCAGAACACGTAAGTTGAAATTGGGAAGACATTATTTCAGAAACCCTTGGTTTGAGGCCAGTTCATTGAGGAGAGACTTGACGTTTAAAAAATAACTAAATGGTTTTGTTTTGTATTTTAGGGGGAGGGCATTAGCTGTTAAATGTTAACTTCTTTTTGCTATGATGCAAGTTTGTCCCTAAATGTGAAATCTGATGTTTAATATGTAGGGTATCGGTTGGTTTATGCCACTTACAGTGAAGGATTTTATAGAAAGCTGAAACTTCGAGAAAAGCAGATGTTGGATGAATAGCAAAGGAAATTATCCTCCTTGTGGGATTTTGGGCTACTTGAAGAGAATTTGGTAGGGCTGATTATGTTCAGGAAGGAGCAAGCGATTACCTAGTAGTGATGTCGATGAGATATTAGGAAGATCACTTCATTTGGTCCAAGGGAGGAAGAGAAGCATATGATTTCTCCACCCACCAGAAGAATACATCCCTTGGACCTCATGGAAAGACAAGGTATGTTACCCCAATCTTCTGATTTCCAATCTTGACACGAGTTACATAAGATTCAATACCAGATTGTCATCAAAATTAACTTAGAGACATCTATCAGAGTGTCATCATCAATGTTGCACATTATCTTTTGCATGGAGGGGGAATGAAAACAAAGATGCAAGCAGAGGCGAATAATATAGGTTTGAAAAGGTCAAGAAAAAACTACAGAAAGAGCACTGACTGCATATTAATACAGTTTGCAATGGAAAAAAAATACATATAAATCATGTTGTACCTGCACCGCCATATTTGGACGAAGATCCTCTATCTTCTCCACCAATCCAGGAAAATTCCTGCAAAGAAAGGGAAAAGAAATCAATCAAAAATAAAAAAGAGTACAGAAATGATATGGGTGTCAACCCCCTATATATCAACATTGAAATAGTTGTTAGATAAGCTCAAGGAGGAAAGCAAGCAGAGGGGGAAATACGGGTCTCTGACTACTTTTTGAATAAGTAATAAACTTCTCATCCAATTGTTTGGTGCAGTTGGAAAGACATCTAAATTGTTTCTTTTGATTCTAGAGGGACTGGAAAAGCTAATTAATGTGGAGGCTCCACTTCAGTTGCCCTTGTCTTTTATTTCCTAAGCCAAACCAGGGAAATAACCCGTCCCCTCCTCTAGTACTACTTCGTATAGAGTGAGATTCCAAAGTAATACAGCTTTATCAGTTTCGTAACCTATTTACCTACTATATTAAGAGACCATCATAACCGGACAAGTCAGCTTACTCATCTAAAATTTACTCCCTTAGGTCTGCAGCGAGGAGGATCGTGAAAAATAAGAAGGTCCAATGCACTTCATCAGATAAAATAAGTCACTGGGAGCAAGTGCATAGCACACACATTGGCCTTAGAATTCATTAAAGAGAACTCTATTGTCCCGCTAATCATCTAATATTGACTACCTCAGGTCTGTAAACAGGAGAACACATAAAAAGATTCAGTGCACTTTGGATAACAGAAGTCATCACTGGGATCAAGTACATAGCACACATCAGATTTAGAGTTCATTGAAGAGTGCTCTCAAGAAACCACCTAAAAGGCTTAGGCCACATCAATTTTTTATCGGTTAGAAGTACCAACGTATTCCTTTAATAGAAATTTTGTAGCATGTTTTAAATTTGCAGCATGATAATAAACCTAATACCTATGAAGATTATAAATGCATTTAGTATCACGAAGCTCATGTTGTTGACCTTGAAGAAATAATGCAAAACAATGAGAACATAGCCTTAAGAATAGTCCTTAATACAATTCAAGTAAGGAATTTGGAACTTACACAGTGTCATTGTTTACAGCAAGCTTCTGATCCTGGGTTCTGTGTGAAATAGACTGCAGCGAGAGGTCAATATGAACAGTGCCCTTGCCTGAATGAGTAGTCTCCAGAACTTTGCACTTTACAAATTGTCCTTCATGATATCCAGACAGCGGATCAGCAACCCCTGGATCTGTCAGTTCAGTGAAATGAACCTTACCATATAGGTGAGGATCAATCTGAACAAGCAACCCACCAACACCTGGAAGGATTTTGGAAATCCTGCCACCCAAAACACTGCCTTCACGAATATGAAATGCCATACTTTCACTTGAATGATCAGGGGGGCCATCTTTTTGACGGGCAGATCTTTCCACGTCAACTAACAGCGGTCGTGAAATCAAGCGCACCAACTTCTTCTCCTTATTAGCACTTAAAACATAAGCGGAAAAAGACCTGCCGATAGAGAACCTTTTCTGAAATTCATCTAGCTCACTAGGCTCACTTGAGCTATCTAAGACGTGCAGCTGGGCCTTAACATCTCGAGATATCGTTAGCCAAGCCCATTCTTTGTCAACTTTGTACACAAAGCCAGTAACGTGTTGGCCGGTTGAATAATTGAATTCCTCAACGGGTTCAACTTCACCAGATCCTGACATGCAAGTAGAACAACCATAGTCAAAAGGAGTACTTTTAAAAAGAAGTAGACTTGCCTCACTTGAACATGAAATCAATCATGTCTATTAAAGAATGTCAATCTGACCATCTTAGAACAACCCCTGGTTCATAAGAATTATTTTAGTTTGTATTTCTTTGAACGGTATAAAAATAAGCTTTTCTGCATCTACTCTGACCATTCCCAGTGGAATCATAAAAGAAAGCCAACTTTTTTTGTTTTTGTTTGAGAAAGGTAACAAAAGAGAGCCAAGATTTTAAAAGCTTAGCAAGTCAACATGTAGCCATAAACTCATGCAAACAATGAATGTGATGTATTGAATAAAATTTAAGAGCTCTCATCATCATGCATATATGTGCCAACCACAAATATATAAGATGGGGAACAATAGCCCAGTCAAAGAATGGCCCCACATATCCTGTATATAGCGAAGGATAGAATCACGAGAGTTTTTGGAGTCAGTAACATAAGAATAAGCATGCAAAGATACAAGGATTGGGTAAAATATAGGTCCTACTACAAAGACACATATTGGGCTTGTGGAGCTTGCAAAGTAACAAAAATAAGGTAACACACCTTCTAGTAATATGTCGCATAATACAGATTTCAGTATATTTTTTTTGATAAAGTACCATCTGGAGTTTAACAGTCAAAGGTAAACTTTGACAATCTTAGATTTGATCTAACAAGAATGCAAATATGTCCAAAGTGGATGAGGTAGAAGACAAGCTCAAGTGGAAGAAATTCATATGACGTAATAGTCAGTAAAACAAAAAAGATCTCATGCCATATGTGGCCATGTTATCATTTCACCTGCAAGTGTGGATGGTTTAATGGATAGCTCCCACTGATAGCCTCTCTTAATACTTTCTGACATATTGAACTTTGAAATAATCCTTGCAGTAAGAGTCTGCCCAAATCTGAAGTTACTGAATGGAGCTTCAGCATGATTGTCATCTGATGCCTATTCATCAAGAAATTAAAAACCACAAGTTTAGGAACACGGAAAATCAAATTATACTTTTTTCTTTTCCTCCTATTCTTTTATTTTTTCCTTTTCTTTCGAGAAGGGGAAGATCTCTATTATTAGGTGTATTTTCTTTCTTTTTCTATTGGGAAAGGAAGGATCTTAAGGGCGGAGAGGGGAACTCATAGTACCCTTAGGGGTCTTTGGTTCGAACACGAAATATGCAGAGATTAATTATACAGGTATTAGTTATGCATGGGCTAGTTATCAGAGTTTAGTTACACACGAATGAGTTATGCGGGGATTAGTTATACGGAAATTAGTTATGTAAGGATTAGTAATATAGAAATGTACTGTCAGTATCATTAATTATTTGTCTAGTTTATTCTATTAACATTGTTAGCATATTTTCTTTTGATAAGGTAAGCAAATATTATTAAGGCAAGTACCAAGATGGTACTGAAAAAACAACTTTACAACAATACAGAAATCACCATATAGAAATTAAGTACACTCATCTCAATGAATCTAAAAAGTCTAAAACATCTGAGAAGTCTTCTACTGTCCTCTCCTTACACCATTGAAACAGATTTTCTAAACAATTATACTTTACAACTGCTATTAACATTGTTAGCACATTATAAATACGTTTTTTTTAAAAAAAAAATACAAGTTTGAATAGAGTGTATTCTTGTAATTTTGTGTTTTAATCCAAGTATTACTAACACATGTATTAGTTATTCCATCTTCTACCCTGCATAAAATAATACATAGATTTCCTCATAATTTATACATGTATTAGTTACGGGGAAAGAAAAACATAAACCAAACATTGTATTAGCAATGCTCTGTTTAATGTGGAAAAGAGAAAAACCAACCAAACATCTATGTTGCGCGGACTCTCCAAAATGTTGCCGCACCCGTGTCGGATCCTCCAAAAATACACTACTTTTGGAGGATCCGACACGTATCCCGCAACATTTTCGGAGAGTCGGAGCAACATAGCCAAACATTGTATAATTTATGCTAGATTCTATGTGGAGATTATTTTTTCCCATTTTGTAACCAAACAATATATAAAGTTATGCTAGTTTTAATACATGAATAACTTCTCTCTAACCAGCAACCAAAAGACCCCTTATGTGATCAGATGAGAACAAGTCATCAAGTAGTGGCTCACCTCCGTTATGTGCACCCTCCCATGGAAACCGGACCCAAATTTCAGTCTCAATTCAAGTGGCCTTATTTCAGTAATCTGCAGTTAATCGAAAGGACAAGATATAATCCCAGGTAATTTATGATCTCAATCTTGCATGCAGTAAGAGTAACTACTACCAAAGAGGATATCCATACCTCCGCCTGAACCAGTGATCCAGCATTATAACTAGATTTCTTTTTAGCCCTCTTGGAACTCGACGTTTCAATAGCTTCACTAATAGATTTAAGCAGCAGCAGCAATCTTCCACTAGTTGAAGGAGAGGGAATGGCCATAACAGTGGCAATGACACTACATTAAAAGGAAAATGAATCACAATCTAGGAAAAAATAAATAAAAATATTACTAACTAGAAACCACAATAGCATGCATTTAATGAATATGAATTACTTTAGCTATCCATAGAATACAAAGCACAATAGCATGAAGCCGGAGACATGAGTACATTAATGAAGCAAGAACAGTACATTCTTCCACAGCCTTATGGAAAGGAAATTCTTAGCAACAACTTGTAGCTGTAGAGAATTTTTTCCCCCTTCCACTCAACTAGTTTCCACACAAGTCATTCTAATTTTATTATGTCCCGTGATTAAACTAATAATTCTTGAGCCTTGACTTAAAAGTCGACATCCACTTATATTAAAATACTACTCCCTCCGTTCCAGTTTATGTGAACCTATTTCCTTTTTGGTCCGTTCCAAAAAGAATGACACCTTTCTAAATTTGAAAACAATTTAGCTTAAACTTATAATTCTACTCTTAATGAGAAGCTTTTATAACCACACAAATACTCTGGGCCCCCTTTTGACTTGTTTAGGACCACAAATTTCAAAAGTCTTCATTTTTTCTGAAACTCCGTGCCCAGTGAAACAGGTTCACATAAATGGGAACGGAGGGAGTACATAGAAAGAGGTGTACGCTCCTGACATTCCTATATCATAAGTGATTCAGATTCCATGGTAGCCTTCTCTTATATATTCATCCATTCAAATATCAGCTAGCCATATCTTCTGACTGGTATATGCGCACACATCTTACTAAGAAGAAAGGGCAGCCCGGTGCACAAAGCATCTCGCATTCACGCAGGATTCAGGGAAGGGCCGCACTCCAAGATGGTAACTCCTATATCTAAATTCCCTTGTCTTTATCAAGTTGGCACATCTCCTTTGAACCATACTACAAGATTCTTCAACATACTTTTTTTCTTTTGATCATACTACCTTATTCACCCATTTGCTATTCACAAAGCATAAATTACAACCACGTCGAAGCAAGTTTTACTCTCTGAACTTCCTGATTTTCTCTCTTTACTTCCTTCCCGAGTCTAGTGATACTGCAGGTCATAGCTCACATTTCTTGGACGACGTCAAGTCATAGCATTTAGACCATGATGTAATGCACATCTCATTTGCTTTTCCTTTAGAATTCGTAAACATTTTCATTGTCAACTCGAGTACAATAAATTGCAAACATCAGCAAAACCACTAAACGGTAAAAACCAATAAATGAAATGACAATCTGTTTTAGCTGCAGCTAGACATCATAAAGGAACTGAAAATGAAAACACAATTAAAAAAATACAATAGAAATTATCCGGATTGTTACCTCTCTCCATTGGCAAATGATTTAGGGGGTAGATTTTGAGTGTTGTAATCAGCCCGTGATGCATATCCAAGAGTGTTATTATATGATGGTAGTGAAACCACCTGGTTAACAGAAATGGTTAAGCATGCCTAAACAGTATGGATAGAAGCTAGCCAAAATAATTACAACAAAAAACTGAAAAGACTTGCCAAGTAATTTTCTTTAACAATCTCCACAACTGCATTTACAGTTTGATTTACTTCCAATTCCCCAAGTGCTTCCCTCTTGCGTTTCTGTTTATGAAGGGAAAGTAATCAGATACATGAAAGAGAAAAAGAAATGTAGTGCAACCAATATATATACAAGATAAAAGAAGAAAACAAAATACAAGATTGCATACACAAAATTAATAGTTTTTCTTCGAAGAAATAGTATGAGAGCAGCCCCCGAAGGCTTTGGACTAGTGGAAACTGGTAAGAGCGCAACTTGTGATGTGTGGGTTAACCACACGTCGCGGTTCAAACAGTGCTGCGGAGAAAAGCCTGGTATTTAAGTAGAAAAGGGTAGGGGGCAGGCCCATTATAAACTGAGTTCCAAACCATCCGCCACTAGCCCTTGGGATTTCTCCGTTATCAGAAAAATTAGTATGAAAGCAAGAAGCTATTATTTTTCTTTTAAATATACTTAATGAGGCAAAAACTGAGAGAATGAACATTACAGCACAACAATGAAATAGATATTTCAAGAATGACCTTCGGGGCTTGATTATTGGTGGTCTCTTTCTTTGATTTATTCACAAAAGCTGGCTTCAAAGACAGATCCACTAGGCGTTCTATCTTGGAAACATCAAGTACCGCGGTCTGAATACTTGAGCCAGTCTCCACAGAGATTCCACCTACTGCAAAGAATCTCATTTACTTAGTATTTTCTCAAGGCAACAAATAATAACTGGTTATTCAATGTATCCAAGGGACTTACACTGATAGTGGGAGATAAAACCAAAAACATCATCATATTTCTGAAAGCTTACTACAACACCAAATTCCTTTATTTCATGAACTTTTCCCTTCACAGTGCTGCCAAGATTAAATTCTTCCACCCATCTTAAATCAGAACTTCCAGAGTCCACCGACTGCAGCTTTGCAATCTGATAGCAGCGAAAGATGAATAAAGATCCAATCAAAATGATATAGATTCTGATTCTAAAAGAAAAGAGTGTCCCTACATCCCCTTTAATAAAACAAGGTCTGATTGAGCACAGAGATCCCATAGTTGGTATGTCATATTTGTACTAGCAAAAGAAACACCACCTGATTCTTTAAGCATGAATTGCTCAACGAATTAGAATACTTGAAACTTGTAAATTGGCATAGATTACTTATTATTACGAGTAGAAGTGTCTTTGTGATACCCAAGAAATAGAAACATTCCTACTGACATGGAACAATGATGAGACTAGAGACTCCAATGCATGACCTTAGCACACAGGACTTGTTTTTTTGGGTATCTTGACTCAGGTTAGCACATTCTCCTCTGTAAGCAGGAGATAATACACATACCAGCCCCACCTGTTCTAGACCCAAGGCAGGAATTCATGCTCTTGAAAGTTGTAAAGGTTAATTAATGAGAAAACAGATGAGCTAAGACCATAACAGACTTGATCATTCGAGTCAAAAGCTACAAAGCAGAAGATTTATGGCACTTCCAGAAGTTTCAAGTCAAAACAGCCAAATCATAAGAACACGTGATATTTTTCTTTCCTTGGACACAACCAAGAATAAGAAGTAAGAGAAGATAAATCAAAATCAAACGGGAAAAGTCTCGACTAAGTTTAAAGGAATAAGATTTAAAGTGAATCCCATTTAACCCAAAAATAAAAGGATTTACAGTTAACTAAGGCAGTTTCAAGTGCATTACCAGATAGAAAGTCCCTCCCTAAGGACAGACCCTCCCTAAGGACAGAAAGTCTGCCTGCACAAGGCCCATACAGTAAAGGAGCATTTCCATGTACATAGACCTATACTGAAGAAGATTTTTCTACAGATTTCCAAAATGTTTCTTCGTTGAGATAGTTCCTTTTTTACTTTTCTTCTTTTGACAATTGTTCTGATAGTTCATTTTCCTACCGAGTGATTAAATATGCAAAGAGACAGAATAACCGGTGTGTCTGACAAGCAAACAGGGAAGTCGTGATCAGAAGAGTTGTTTGCAATATGGAATTCATTGTCAGTAATTACCTTCTCCTCCGCAAGGAAGTATTCTTGAATAAAGGATGCATCTGTTGAAGAGCAGGACGACTGCTTCAAAGAAACTGTAATTCGATTTGTTTCACTGCTAACCTGAATGAGAGAGAGAGAAGGGAAGAACCTAAATATAAATGGGAATGCCAAAAGCATAACATACCAAAGCTTCATTTTACCAAACGGTTGACCTACATCAACTACGTTAGAGCGGACAGACTGTCCAATCTGGTAAACTTCAGAAAGACTAGATCTTCTGTCATCAGTAGCCTTCACGAAAAAACGATGATGAATCAGCGATTTTTATTGATCATATAATGCACTTCATCCAAATAAAATAGACAATTATGAAGCCAGTAGATTTACTGCAAGAAGTATATACCCTGTTCCTTGGAGAAAAACCAGTCAAACGACCAAGGTAGCGAATGAAGACTCCACTTTCAATTATATTACAAATATACCCCTGGATAAAAAGATACATGCTGTGGTTATCAAGAAGTGGAATTATCAGAAAGTAATAACATCATAGTTAATAAACTAACTTCAACTACTAGTGCTTTGGGGATCAAAAAATATCCTTTTAACCTTATTTGTTGTGATCTCTTCAGTCATGAACAATCACAGTTTGCAAGAACCACGCCCACCCCATAAGAGAAGGAATAAAACAAAGAAAAAAATATGCCTCAGCTCCTTGCCATTTGGATTATAAACAGTTACCTAACTCACCTAGAAGGGAGGGATGAAAGAAACTCAGAAACTAGGAAGTAAGTTTCTTACATGCAGCACAGAGTTAAGATGGACTTGACTAACATCCAGCGGAAGCTGCTGAGCTGATGTCGCAAGAGAATGTTTTGCAGAGAGTATTAAATTGCTGCCCTCAACATCTACAAACATCAAAGATCCAGACAAATATCTAGTCAGTGCACGTGTTTAAATACTTTCTTATGCAGCCCGAAAAACTAAAAGAACATAGAAAAACAGGTTAGTCTATCAGCCGCAGTTGGTTAAACTACAGAAGAATCACATAAGAACAAGAATAAATAACAAGTCCAGAGGATACAAAGTCGACTGCAGCATTAATATAAGGTATTATAATGGGTATCTCCAACATCTACAGCAGTCTTGGTTAAATTAGTATTCAACACTTGACTTTGTAGCATGCAACTAGAAAACCAAGAAGTCTCTGGTACCCTCTTTTGTTTTTTCGGTTTCATACTGCACCATTGATAAGTTTTCCTTAACATAATGAATTTCATTAATTTCTCAATGACATGCCTTATCTAGATTAACAAGACACCATCTTTTTGCTATTATTATTCAGGCATACTACCACTTTGGCCTCTTGTCAGAAAAACTGTTAGCTATATGTCTATCCAACAAATAAAAGACAAAATTACTGGACAAGTGAGCAGTGAGCTATGAAAAAAATAGTTGGAAATGAGCAGAAATTAACTGTAGAGATCACTGAATACAGCTGGATGTAGGATAGAAATAGTACCAAGAACCAAAAGCTGATCAAACTCATACCCAGGCCTCAAGGCAGACTTCATCAACTCAGCATGGCCTTGCAAAGTGGCAAAAACAAGAATATTAAATGCCTAATTGATACATATAGTGCACAAGGAAATAAAATAGGGCAAACTGTAAAAGCAATTGCGGGAAAAAAAAGATTCAATTGAATAACATTCACCAGTGTGATCAGCCAAGTGTTGAGGAGAGATTGTGCCCTTAAAATGACCCTGAGCAGTAACATCTACGACAACTGCATCGGCAGTTACTCGCTCAACCACTCCGGAAACAACCTTTCCTGGTTTGACCAGTTCATTGCTAGATACCCTAGCATTGACATTCAAATAAATGGAGGAATCATTTATTTAATCAAAAACTGCAATCCAGCAAATGCAACTGAGTGCAGGGCAAGGAGACATGCATATTTGATCAATATGGCAATAAAGTGGCTTCGTGAAGAAAATCTCGCATAAAGTTTTCAGTCTAAAGATGTCAATGATTCAAGAGACACCAACTCTCTGACAAACCACCATGAAGAAAGCAAAACAGCTGCAAAAATATTAATTTTAATATATCCATGTATTGATGATCCACAAAATTTACATATGGTACCAATAGCAATAGCAACATACTGTCACATAAAGCCCGTTCATTAAAAAGATTGCTGACATCCTTGCAACATTTGAAGGAACACTTTTCAGGCACGATATCATTACTGGAATACAAGACTCCATATATTTAAGCATATGAAAAGTTAATCCCCTCATTATGAAAAATATTCAGCTGTTTCTTCAACCGCTTGAGAGTGATAATCGAGAGAAAAGAAAAACGATTCCTACATAACATGTTCTTCTAACGGAAGCTCATTAGAGGAATAAGAATAAATATTCAGACTGGAGTTACGGTTTTATAAAAAAATAGTTTCAAGAGCATGTTAGAAATGAATACTTTTCATGTTAAAACGAATTCCTTTTACATTATTAAAGCAACTTCTAACGAAGACAAAAAAGAAACAAACCTTGAGGGTGTTGTTGTCAAACTGAGGTTAATACGTCGTGAAGCCGGATTAGAACTGGTAACTCTACATTTCACCACTTGTTCTACGTGATACATGGAACTTATCTCACAGCACGGATCTAGTCCAAGTTCAGATCTGGATAAATAAATGGAAGCGTCAGTTCCAATAAGACGCTGCAGAACATAAGTTGACATATATAGGATAAAGAGAGTACCATGACCTTGACTTTGTTTTAAATCTTTGTGTATATAACATACAGAGCCAAATATACTGACAAATCTCAGATCGCATGTAGCCTTTACCCTGATCTAAAAGCATTTTTTGGTCATCCAATTCATTTTAATTTACATTAAGTCTTATTTCATACTGTCAGAACGCAAAGAAGAAGAAGAATAAAATTTTCCTTAAAATAAAAAGTTAACATCCGCAAAAGATGTTCTAAGAGCACACATTTTAAAAGAAATTATGAAGACACGAGCAGCATGCAAAGGCAATTTGCAACAATTCAGGAAACTGCTATTGCACTCTTCCTGATACTCTAAATGTTTTATCGGGATAATAGCAATTCAGTAATCTCATACAAATAATAAAAGATTAGATTCTGAAAAAAGATCCTTATAAGCTAATCCACACCAGTATATTCAACTTTCCATTACAAAGCAATTATGTATTCTCATACAGATAATAACGGAGTTCAATTCTGAAAAGAGATCCTTAAAGCTAATCTAGACCAATATATTCTATTTGCCATTATATCAGTCCACATCCATAGAATTGGTAAAGCAAACTCATAACTCAGAAGAGAAAGAAGAAGTCTGGAAAATATAGGTAATACACGTTTAATCCTCCCAGAGATGTAAAAAAACGATTAATGGATGAAGGAACAGAATGAAATAAAAGTACTATCGCTCACAGAAACATAACCAGATCAGAAGTAAAAAGAAAAGCCTAAAATTAATGTGTTAACACACATTATAAAATAACAAAATACAGATATACAGAAAAGTATTGGCATTTAGTTCGGAGGGTGAATTGCAAGGGAGTAATAACCTAGGGGCAAATCCTTGTACTCCATTGTAAAAGCGGACAAAGCAACCGTGGTTTTCAATCTTCGTTATCCATCCGTGTGTTAGTAGTCCTTCAGTAGCATCAGCATAAGAGCCAAGAATTTCAAGTTTTGATTTAACCTACAAAAGACACCAGGAACAAATTGTTAACAACGTCCAAATGACGAGAGAGTGAGAAATAGTTAATTTTCTTAAATGCCAATTTATTACTCCCTCCGGTCCAAAATAAGTGATTTTTTAGATGTTTTCACACAGATTAAGAAATCTACCTTTTAACATTAATTAGTAATGAAATTGAGCATGTTAACCTTTACTATCTCTTCACATAAACACTCCTAACACATACTCCAACACTATTTACTCCAAGGGCAATGTAGGAAAAAATAATTAATTCATTCTTGAAATATGAAAAAATCACTTATTTTGGACCACAAAAAGAAGGCCAAAAAATCACTTATTTTGGACCGGAGGGAGAACAAGGTTGCAACAATATAATGGATAAGAAGCAAGTGATAGAACAGATAAACACTTAAATGGATTTTGCAGTGCAGGAGGCAAATGTATGGGTTTTCACAGATACGTATTACGTGCAGACTCAAAATGAGCTTCACAGAATGGTTCAACACAACGTAATGCTTTTTTTGGTCTAACTGCAACCTAATGAATATTTTACAAGCCAACACTAGTTCAGCCTAATAATGGACGGGATCCACCACTAACCCACTTCAACATATCTCACCCAAACACCCAATGCCCATATTCACTGATGTCATCTTTCAAAAAGCTAAAACCATATAAAAAATCCAGAAGAACAATGAGATTATAAAACATGATAGTCATCAAAACAAATACTAATGTCCGGTGAACATTAGTTGTTAGTTTCTTGGTATAAGAAACAATTAAAGCAATGGTCACATTACAACAAACTTTGGAAGGAAAAACATCCATATTAATGCAAAAAAAATTACTTGAAACTCTACATTCTCAAGCAGTTTTATTTTTCTCTTTCAACTTTTATAGTATTTCTGACAAAGTTAACTGTAATTTAATTGCAATTTGAGAGAAGAAATTAAGATGCAAAATGCAACCATCTTAGACATCCAGATGAAAAAGTGCAATGTAAAGAATCTGAGATGGAAAAAAGAAAAAACAAATTACTGAAACATTATGCAGTATGCAAGACAAAATTAAGGGAACAGACTTTGATTGCTTTATAAAATAAACTTAATAAGTCAATTTGGAAAACATATGTTTTTCTTACCCAACATATATGTTTCAGTTTTCTTCTACTCCTCGTTAGCGACAGGAGAATTAGTGATCTACTCCTCGTTAGCGACGGGAGAATTAGTGATAGCTAGACAGATGCATGAGTGAGCTACCACTACTACTACAACAAACCCAGTGGATTCCCACAAGTGAGATCGGGACAGGGTAGTGCGTACAAAGGCCTTACCCCTACCTTGGGAGGGCAGAGAGGTTGTTTCCGATAGACCATCGGCTAAAAAGAAGATAAAGAGAAGATGAAAAGAAGCAATGGAAACAAGTAGTAACAACAACAGCAACAACATACCCAATATAATCCCACATAGTGGGGTCTGGGAGGGTAGTGTGTACGCAGACCTTACCCCTACCTTCGTGAAGGTAGAGAGGCTGTTTCCAATAGACCCTCCGCTCAGGCAAGCATAGGTACCACAATAATAACAAGAAACAAGACGGGACAACACTGAAAAACTATGTAAAAGCAGCATACACAACAAGATAGTGTAAAAAAAAAGGTATTCAAATAAGCCTACTACCAACCAAATACAAGAGCACGTACTAACACCTACCGGTATGAATAATCTAGACTACTTAACCTACTATCCTAATCTTCGACCTCCACACCTTCCTATCACAGATCATGTCCTCGGTCAGCTGTAGCTGCGCCATGTCATGCCTAATCACTTCACCCCAACTCTTCTTCGGCCTACTTCTACCTCTCCTAAGGCCCTACAATGTCAACCTCTCACATTTCCTTATTGGAGCGCCTGTGCTTCTCCTCCTCACATGTCCAAACCATCTAAGTTGTGCTTCCCGCATCCTGTCCTCAATAGTGGCCACACCCACCTTGTCCAGAATAACTTCATTCTGAATCCTATCTAATCTGGTGTGCCCGCACATCCATCTCAACATCCTCATCTCTCTACCTTCATCTTCTGGACGTGAGAGCTCTTGACTGGTCAACACTCAGCTCCATACAACATAGCCGTCTGACCACCGCAATGTTATCAAAGGCAAAAAGCGCAAAAGAACTCTAAGGTCTGGTGGGGCTTTAAGCCCAAAGCGCAAATAAAGTGTGGGCTTCAATGAAAAAAGGCGGAAATGGAGAATAACTACAAATATATATGTGTAGTCCAAGACTAATATCTATAAGCACGAATACCNTTTGTAGAACTTACCCTTAAGTTTCGGTGGTACCTTCTTGTCACACAAAACACCGGAAGCGAGTCTCCATTTCATCCACCCCCCCCCAATACGATGTGTGACATCTTCATCAATCTCCCATCCCCTATATAATAGACCCAAGGTACTTAAAACTCCCCTCCCAGGGATGACTTGTGATTCCAACCTCACCTCCCCTTCCACTCCCTGAGTATCACCACTAAACTTACACTCCAAGTATTATGTCTTGGTTCTGCTCAACTTGAAACCTTTAGACTCAGGGATGACTTGTGATTCCAACCTCACCTCCCCTTCCACTCCCTGAGTATCACCACTAAACTTACACTCCAAGTATTATGTCTTGGTTCTGCTCAACTTGAAACCTTTAGACTCGAGGGTCTGTCTCCACACCTCTAACCTCGTGTTAACACTGTCTCGCGTCTCGTCAATCAAAACAATGTCGTCTGCAAATAACATGCACCACAGCACCTCCCTTTTGGATGTGGCGAGTTAGTACGTCCATCGCCAGGGCAAATAAAAAAGGGCTGAGTACCGACCCCTGATGCAACCCCATCATGACTGGAAAATGGTCCGAGACCCCTCGCACTGTCCTCACACAGATCTTCGCTCCCTCGTACATGTCTTTAATCACCCTAATATAGGCC